>NC_048434.1:23528725-23847517 GCF_004353265.1 Vitis riparia | reverse complement strand
ACATAAACATAATACATATGACATTACAATAGCTCTTAATATCAAAATAAAGATCGATGTGGTTCCATCATATTATTAGATGAAAGAAGCCCATCTTGTTGAAAACAATATTCATATCAGAACATGGAGTTTCAATAGTATTGATTGTAAGTATGAACATGCATGCATAAATTTCTTGAGTCCTACCCACAACCTGTCAATGGATGGGAAATTCAGGGTTTTCCCATGTGCTTATTTGAAATCCTTGTTGTTGCATATGATATGAAAGATAGTACGACATTTGTGTGGAAAAAGGATAGTTATACCTTTCATACTCTTCATTGGTGGAACTTGAAAGATTTGGAGGAGGTTGATCTAACTCATTGCATAAAGGGCATAAATGTTGGCTTTATTTGATGAGTCACTGAATTGAGTCTCTATACTCATTGACTCAAAACTGGCTGACAATGAGTCCTCGTTGTATGGCGTCATCCTTCGTTGTCTTCCTCTATATGGCTTTCCAATAGCTCCAATACTTGGACCAACTCTTCTAAAGTCATGGTCTTCATCTTGAGTACAATATGTGAAGTCATCTTCACAAGTAAATGTTAATGGTTGTCCACTTTGTTATTGTCTAACATCCCATTCATCATTTCCAGGGTCTCTACCATCATTGGTTTCTTCTCCTCTTGAACCATCATAGCCGGAAGCGGAAGAACTAGTAGCATTAGGTCTGCTACTATGTTCAATACTCGTGGAGTCAAAGAGAGCCAAGAAGTGATTACCAACTAAGAAGTTCCTTGTAGAAATGAATCTCTTGTGTATTGGCTGAAACTATTAGTATGAACTTCTTCGGATAACACTCGTTCAATATTAACACCTGCTTCTCAGACATGTGCAGCAATTCGTGGGTCAGGATTTCCGTCTTCATCATCTAAATGAAGAGGTCTAACCCATGGAAACAATTGGTTATCTTCTTCTTCACCAACCTCAGTTGTAATGTCAAGTAAATCGAGGTAATTTTTCTTCGCAACTTTGTCATTTTCTGTCTCCATATCACGGAACTTTAGTTTCATGTTATAATAACAGAAAACTAATTGTTGGAACCTCAGGTAAGCAAGCTAATTTCTTTGTTTTGTATGAATTAAGGCAAATGCGCTCCAATTTCTCTCACATGTTGAAGATGATGTAATTTGCGATAAAACCTTAATGGTCAACCTTCTTAATGTAGGAGTGTGGTTTCCATGTATGAACCGCCATTCAGCTACAACCAAATAAATGATATCAATACTTATATTGGAAAGCTACAATAATATGCTAATGAAATGTATTATTAATTCACAAATAATACTCACCGGGAACCATTTCTGACCGCAAAGCAATTGCTGCTCGATTATCGAATCCTTTCTTTGCATCTCAGAATAGTATAAGCTACATATTAAATAATTGAAAGTCAAAAATTCAGTAAATGAAATTCAATTATTTAATTTATATTATAACTCTAATAATTTATCTCGTTTCCAAATTGACTAAGACCTTCTACTGCCAAATCTAATTCGTAAAGACTTCATGAACAACTTGAAGTAGATCAGGATCAATACCAACTCACGTTTATATTGAAACCTTGGATTAAGAAAAAATGCTATAATAGTAAAATAGAAATGTAAAATTAGAATGTTATGAAAGAAACATATTAAATACCAATAACTTTCAAAAATGGATAATACTTAGTTACCTGTTGCATGAAGAGGATGTTTAAGAGTTCTATCCCAACGATCTACAATTGTTTCTAACACTCATTCTTTAGAATTAAGTCGAATGAGGTTCTCTTTCATAACTCGAATCAATTCGTACACAAATGGCATTGTAGGAACGACTTCTAAATCGACAATGCAAAGAACTGTGTATAGTGTCTCATAGATTGACACTAGCTTTTCCACTCTCTCCCAATATGCATGGTCAAACATAAATTTTTCAACATCTTTGCCAATTAATGTGTGACTTAACTTGTGTTGTGCCCATTCATCACTAATAAACACTTTCTTCAAGTTCACATTCTTTTTCAAAAGATTGTCGAGGGCAATATAATTGGTTGCAAATTTTGTTGCTCCAAGGCGAACGATGTCTCCACCACACACCTTCTGTATCTACGCAAGCAACCAACTATGGTTGTAGATGAAGTTGGTTATCTTTCGAGTCTTCGAACATTAAGTCGATGCAATGTGTTGCACACGAAGTCCAATAAAGATTGTATTTCTTCATTAACAGCTTCCTTGCCTTCACGAATAACGACCCATTATCCATAACTATTTGCACCACATTTTGTTTGCCAACTTCTTTGATTACATCCTTCATCAAGTTGTTGAATTTTCTTAAGTTATTAAATTTCATGACTTTTTTGTATATGCATGGTTAGAGGGGGAGATTTCATTCCCTCTTAAATAACCAAGGTTTGTCATTATAAATAATAAATAAATAAATAAAAATAAAATTGTTAGCCCAAGGGTCTCCTAAGTAAGTTTTAATGATAAAAAATCATGGTTAATTCACTAATAAGTTTAAATCAAGATGATTTTTAGGTGTTATTTGAGACATTAAATTGGAAAATCAAGATAGGATAAAAAAAGCTTAAGATAATCATCAAAAGATTAAAGAAGTGCAAGACCAAGTATGCATGAAGGTGTTTCAAGCTTAGGAATGTTATATAAGATGTTCACTTAAGGATTTAAATTCATCCATGCATGATTTACATACTATGTTTTGAGCCTTAAAGGCCATATTTTTATAAACTTGAGTTTTAATTCAAAACCTTGGGCAAAATTCTCTCAATTAGGTGTTATACAAGTACTTATAGTTATTACCTAAGTAGTAGAAAGAATTAAAACTAAAAAAGATAGGCTTTCAAGAAAAATTTGGCCAACGAATCAAGGGGTAGCTCAACCAACTCAACCGATTAGAGAACAAGTTGACTGGTTACCCTTTCTCAATCTAGGTCCAGTCAAGGAGGAATTGAAATTTTCTCTCTTATCTAGTAGCCTTATCTCTCGATCGATGAGTACTCTTTCTTGGTCTAAGACACCTCTTTCTCGGTCAAGGTTCAGTCAAGCTCCCAATGGTCACATGCCAAGCATTTCATGCCCAACAACTAGTCAATCAGTCAATCAAGTCTCAACCAAGAAAGGCCAGTTAGGTGCCCGCGGTTAGAAACTTATAAATTGAGAGTTTCACTTCATTTATTAGATTGGGAAGACCTACTTTAAACTCCTTATCAACCTATTTCTCACATTCAAAGCTCTCATTTCTCTTTTAGTGCATTAAACTCTCATTTGCAAATCATCTTAGTACACCTTTGTTGTTCATCCTAATTTTCTTGTCTTTGTCCATCAATTGAACTAGGTTATGTGCTTTTCTATTCACATTTATTGAAGTAAGGAATTGAGTGGTAGTGAGGATATACTTGAAGAAAAGTTGTAGTGCCTATTGGAGTCAAAAATCTAATTGTAAAGACTTGGAAGCTTAGTTGAAATTTCAAACTAGTGGAACCCTCACTTAGAAGGAGCTTGAGGAGAATGGACGTAGGGGGAATTGGTTGAACCACTATAAAATCTGTGTTTACTTTCTCTCTAACCTTATCTTTTTATTTTCTTTACTTTATTATCGTTTGTTAAGAGTCATTTTCAAAAAAGTTTTGAAAAACCCAATTCACCCCCTCTTAGGTGTTTTCGTTAAACAAATTAGCCTTGTTTCACAAGTAACTATGGTTTTGAATTTTTTAAAATATAAAACGATAGTTGGTGAATACAGTTTTAAATATATCTTTAAAGTCATAGTTGGTGACTATGCATTTAAGGTTAACTTTCGTTTTTCAATTTTAAAGTATATGATGGGAATTATAGTTTTAACCATTGTAAAAAAAAAATTCTAGTTACCAACTACGATTTTGTGATGTGGATAACACATGGATGAAAAACACTTATTAGGGAATTATTTTGAGAGATTTACTTTATAGATTTAAAAAAATATTTTTTTTTCTCAAAATTCAAGTAAACAAAACTCATAAAACAACTAAAAATATATAAGAATTTTTTTTCTTGGTTTAAAAATAAAATATTTATAATACTATTTACTGATTACCATGTAAAAAGGTTTTAAAAACTCTTGAAAATATACCATAAAATCAAATAAATAAATTCTGTTTTATTTTCATATTTAAATATTGATGTTAAAAATAATTTGAAAATTGATCTTAAAAATGGTTTTCTATTTTTTAAAATAAAAAATGATCTTTCAACTTCAAATTTTGAATTGTCACAAACAAAATTGTTTTTAAAAATAAGTGTGTTACATCACATAAATTTTTATCTCTAGTTATAACTATAAGTTGGATGGACAGCCCAAACCAATTTGGAAGATATATTTAAAAGTAGTTTATTCTTTAAAACAATTCTTAAAAATAATCTTCTATCTCCACACAAAAAATAAACTGTTTGCTCAAATTCGAATTTCATACTATGAAGAACTGAAAACATATGACTGCACAATGCCTCCATAAATAATAAGACAATAAAACTGTCCTTCACATGAAAAGCAACAAGAAAATTTTTTATTTATATATATATATAATAATCAAGTAACCTTCCATGACCGAAACTCTCCATGAGGACCTAGACCAACCTCAGGATGCTGACCGTCCCACAACAACCAGCACCGAATATATTCATGATATCATTACTAACAGAATTCGAACCCAGTACTATATACCACTTAATAGGACCACACTTCTCGATGTTCATCTTAAACAAGTGGGCTACCCTACGGGTAAAAAAGCAACAAGAAATATTGTTAAAAACTATTTGCCATAACTCTTTCCGAAAACATTGATAAACATGGCCAAAGATTTCCAACCAAACTTTCCGAACTTTCACCAGAAAACTACAAAGAGAAGAAAACAACATTTCAAAACAAATCCGACTCATTCATCCGGACGAAACATAATTATACATAGTCCCAATTACCCATAATTACTAGAGCAGAAAATGATGACAGTTTGAAACTGAGGCCAGTGGTTACGATACAGCTGAAAAGATGCAATAAACTTCAACATAGGATTTGATCAAATACTGCTGATTACCGTCCCACTTGCCTAAATGCTCACATACCGAATAAATGATCAATTTTATAAAAGAAACTGCAGCAAAAGAAGCTTTCTCATCAGTAAACTCTCCTAACTGCAAGCAAGAAAGAAATTACAATGAGGAAGGTTTCTCATCAAGACACTCTCGAACTGCCTTCAATAGCGATGGCATCAACTTCTTATTCGTGACAATGATGCCTGTCTCCAAATCAAGATATCTTCCCTTAGAAAAATCTAATGGGTTCCCAGCCGCATCTGACACCTCACCCCCAGCTTCTGCAAAAACCAATGGACAAATGAAAATGTCATGAACATCGGTGGTTTCTACCACCCATATATGAATATCGTCCATGATATGAAATGATAAAAACAAACAGGTCTTCGTCCTGGGCTCTGGCAGGCGATGAAGTGTTAAAAGGGTCTGTTCCCCCACTTAAGCTGAGTATATGAGCAATACAACCATTAATTTTTATTTTATTTTTTTTTGATATGCAATACAACCATTAATTTGAAAACTTGTCTATCAGGACAATCCATGAGTTCTCATGGGTTCTCATTTAAATGGAATTTTATAGCTGCTACTTTGATGCAAGCATTACAATACACTTGCTGGCCCCACAGAAGCTATTGAGAATGCATGCCCCTGGAAGTTTCGGGTTCTCTATCTTCAGGTTTTGGTTGGCATTTGTCATCTCAGTCAGAGCCTGTGGTCTTTGGGGCTCCAAAGCTAACATGCATAGTAACTAATGGGATCAAGCCTAACATTGAATTACATTGTTTTGGTTCCACATCAACACATTGAATCATATTTTCCTCAACCTAGTAACTGTACCATGTATGGTCCATTAGCACATGCTGAAAGCACAAATGAAGCATTTTAGGCCATTCACTTATGAAAAGTGCTTTCAAATGACTTTGGTTTTCTTGACAAGGCTCAACATTATACTCTATCCAACGAGCTCTTCTACAGGAGCACTATGTAAAGAAAAATGGAATATTTCCATTTCAATGATATAATCACACCTTGAATTAGAAAATGTCTCAAGAACTATAGTGACCCATATAGATACTATCCACTTTGAGCCCACTGATTCCATGACTTTAAAACACATCAACACTTATCAATGAGTTGTCTGTTGCAAGTACCAGAAACTTCTCTCCATAGGTGATCTGGTGCATCATATTAACCCTCCCATGTAGACCCCACATCCTTGGTATAGCTCATGAATTTCATGGATGGTCAAACTCTACAAATTTTCTGTTTGGGATTGGTTTTGATGTGTATGACAACCCATATAAATATTGTCTACTTTGGACCCACTAAGACTCAACAAGTCAATCTTTTATGAGTGTCAAGAACTTTTCCCCCAAGGTAATGAGAAACATGACAAGAAATTTCAAATTTAATCAAGAAACCATAACCAATAAATTATGACAACAGTTGGATGTGTTTCATTGAGAAATCACATAAACCATTCCTAGAACGAATGATTCTGAAAAATCAAACGTTAATCATATAAACCATTCCTAGAAGGAACGATTTTGAAAAATCAAACATCCTAAAGGTCTAACATGTATAATGAGATATAAAAATAAGAAGTTTGCTATGTCTTCAATCAATGATGATTATTCAAATAGAGTCTGAAAATCAGAAACGATAAAAACCAAACATCTAAAAGAATATTGAGAAAAATGGAGGAAAAAAATAGTTGGTCATGTTTTCAATAACAGCCCATCCCTTCTATGTGCAACCAGATTTCTCTCTCTGCCTCTGTCTCTCTCTCTCCCTTTTCTTTTTTTAATAACATGGAAATCCACTAGCCTCACCTCATACAGCTGGGAAGACCATGAGTATATGACCCTTCCCCCAAGAACCGTGTATTAATTAAGCCAGAGGCTCAGCTCCAACCTGGGAACCCCCATTGATAAACAGGAGTACCTGCTAATCGAGCTGCTGCTCATGGGACATCCAAATAGATTTCAGAAATGAAATCAGTTTTATTACTACCAATAAAATAAGTTTAAAGTGCAAAAGATGAGTTTTGTAACTAAACAAAGGTAGTGCACTACGATTTCTTTTTCATTTTCTCTCACATAAATAGAAATAAACCAAGAAAAGGCAGACTGAGGTTTTGGTACCTGTCACAACAATGCATCCAGCAGCATGATCCCATATTTTTTCACGATATCCTTTATGAGGGAAGCGAAGATAAATGGCCCCATCTCCTCTGGATAGAGCCCCATACTTCGCCTGGCTATCAATTCTAACCGGGGGTGCTTTGACTCCAAGTTTCTGTTCAGAAAATAATTAGGCATATAAGACAGAGAGAACAATAAGACATCTGCAAAGACAATGCAGTACCTTTGCTATGGAGCTAGACAAGTCATGCTTTGAGTGTGCTGCTTCGAATGATTCAAAGAATGATGCTTCCTCAGGGTTTTCAATGGCGCTGACATGCACCTAAAGGGCAATCAAAAGTATCAAAAATAAGCTTCTAATGTTCAAATGGAATATCCATTGAAATAATTGCATTAGTATCAACCTTTATTGGTGAAGAACCATCTAATGGCTGCATATCAGTTCCTTCGCCAATTTTAGCAGAGAAAAGGCAGCCAATTTGGTTGTGTAAAGAATGCTGATCTTGACCACCAATGGATGCCAAGGGAAGATTTGGACAAGCGAGGACACCCAACACCACTTTTCCTTCATCTAGCAGTGCTAATGCTATTGCATACTGGTCTCCTCTTAGAAAACTACATTAAAAACTCACAAACACAAGCTATTTCATCATTGTGGGCTGGTAAGTACTTAAAATCAATATAAAGCATTCAATTAGTGGTCAAAAGACTCAAAACAATTAAAATTCAAAAATAAGCAAGGTAAAATCGAAGGAAAAGGAAATCAACTTTCTTTTTCATTCAACAAATCATAATCAAATCCCAAAAGAAACAAGTAAAATAAACAAATAAGTAAAATAAAAAAACAAATTCATTTCTTTGTCTTATCAGTATCAAATGCTGCCACAAGAAAGCCCAGTCAGCTGCAGTGGAAAAGCCATGATTAATAACATTTTGGTGTCTATGCTTGGGCATCGAGAGGGCCAAATGCCAACAACCTATTTGGTTTTTGTTATTGGGTGTAGGATGACAACATTGTTCGAGGGTCACCTTCATTCCAAGCCTACCCAAATATTTAAACTAATTCTTATCCCCATCCCAATAAAAAACTTAAAAGGGGTGGGAAGGGTCGGCAAATTTCCCATATTTGCCCTGCCTTCCCCATTCAATTTTTAAAATTGTTTAGTATATTAAAAAGAAATATCATCTATAAATAAATAAACATTATAAAATTTTATAATTCATTTTTATGATAGATAAATTCTTTTTATTTTATATATGTTAAAAAGAAAAAGAAAAAAGATAGAAATTTAAATTAAATTATTTTTTTTTAATTATATATAATCAAGGTTTGATGAGGTGGGATAAGGCAATACCTGAATTTGGCCCGTGTTTAAAAAAAAAATCCCAAACCTGCACCTGAACCATTTAGGCTTCTCCTAAATCCATCCTATAACGGCAGAAGGAGACGAGTACCTAAATATACCCATTCCATTGCCATTCCTTGTTGGGTGCTTCCTTTAATTCCAAATCCATATTAGACTTACTAAGGAACTCACTAAGAGAAGACCAGCCTCTAGGAAAAGTTAATATACTAATATCTAAAGGAGGATTTACACTCATCTAATCAAAAGAGCGGATAAAAAAAAAAGAAAAAGAAAAAGAAAAAGAAAAAGACACTCATTAAAAGAACTCTCTCTCCTTCTCTCACTCTTGATTAATAAGGTTTTGACGTTTATGATTGGATCTAGAGTGGGCCAAATGCTAACAAGCCACATGTGCATACAACATAGCAAAGTAAAAAGAATATAAGAAACTTCATGCCATCATGACAACATAAACATCTATTTTCATACTGGTAGAAGCAAGATAAATAAGAAATCATGTCAAATTGTTGCATTTCTATAACCAAGCTCACCCTTTGGTGCCATCAATAGGATCCAAAACCCAGTGTTGGCCATTAGAACCGCCTTCAGATTTGCCAGAGTCAATGGCAGTAAGAACATCTTCCTCAGATACACGAGATACACATGTCCCATCACTGGTAAGAGTATCATTCACAAGTTCTGTAATGCGTGCTAGTGTTTCTTGGGCACCATCCTTGCGAAGATCTCCCGAATCCTAGAGATATAAAAATTATAGAAACTAGCTCTGCAACTCAAAGGTGAAAAGATATAATCATTACAAGTCACTAAAAATTACAGCAATAAAAACAAACCTCCTCAGCCACTAATGAGAAAGATTCAGATGGAAGTTCTCTCTGCAGTATAAAACTAACTACAGCCTGTGAGCCTGAGAATCACAAATAAGAAATAGTAGCAATTTGGTAATTAGCTCATATCATTTTATATCAATCCTAAAAGCCAAAAGAAGCATAGTGACTACTGAAAACATCCACAGCATGAATGCTTAGTTAGAGCCTTTATGCACAATCAAAATGCTAAGAGTATCAAACTCTACCAAAGTGAACTAAAATGGATTGAAAAATCAAGACTACCAGAATTTCTATATCCCATCAAAAGAGTGTATCAGATAATTTAGCCTGTATTCTTTCATTATTAAAAAACTTCATATTTCAAATCAAAAAGATAATTAAGTCTGCATGATCAAGGTTTTAAATGTTTATTAATCCAGGTTACAATTAAATCACATCTTATAACTCAAATATCACAAGCTTAGAGCACACATTTCATTATTATACACAAACACAAAAGCAGTGTAAAAATAAGAAGAAACTCAAATTTTCAAAAGATTAGAACACATTAAGCAATTTCTCTAGTGAGCCATGGACAGTTAAAAAGTGGGATTTCCTTGCAATATAAAATCTGGATGCCTGATCAAAAACATGGAACATTTCTATTATTCAAGAAAATCAAATTGAGTAGCATGTGAAAACACTCATATTTCCCTAATATTTTTGTTTCCTATTGATCAAAGCTTTAAAAATTCTACAGTAAAAAACCTAACCTCAGGAAAGGTACATTTTACAAGCATCCAATACCAAGCCAAGTTAGGAAAAAGCATCTGATCATGATGAGGTCAAGACGCAAAAATAAAGTGGAAACAGGATAAGACACACACAAGGAAATGGGAATATTACTGTCATAATTTTATGTTTAGGCAGGATGCTCTAATCATTGTAATTTATCTATAGTCACAACATAAGGATTTGAACCCCTTACCTCAATTTTCATAGAGAAAGAAAGTGACCACTAGGCTAAACAACGATTTCTTGTGTGTGTCACAGTACATAGATATGATTAAATCAAGAGAAAAAACTCCTAAAGAAGCAATACAAGCTGGACAACTGAGGAAAAAATACCTAAAATATTTTCATCATTATTTTAATTTATTGTGAATCAACTTATGCCTTTTTTTTTTTTTTTTTGATAGATAAGAAGCAAATGTATTGAAAAGCGCCAAAAAGCACACCAAGGTACACACAATGTATACAATAGCCACCAAAAAAAGGCCAAAAAAAGGGGGAAAACAAAAATACTCCCTCCCTCAAGCCAAAACCAACCAATAAATGAAATAAAAAAAGGACATCAATCTATTGCCTATAAATAACTTGGACCAAGAATACAAACTGCATAGAAATAGTACTTTCAACCTATGATCAAAGAGCTTCTCATTCTCAAATGCTCTTCTATTTCTCCAATTCTAAATTATCCAAAAAAGGCATAAAGGAGTAGTACCCCAAATTTTTTTCCGCTTCCTCCCCACTAAAGAGCCCTGCCAAGCTAACAAAGTGTCTTTGACAGTGGAATGAATCACCCATGAGATACCAAAAAGAGAGAACAAAAACTGCCATAACACCCTCCCCTTGCAACAATGTAGGAGGATATGGTCAATTGACTCTTCGTGAGTAAGGCATAGAAAACATTTATTGGCCAAAGACCAACCTCTCTATTGTAGCTGATCAAAATTCAAAGCTTTTCCCCAAACCGCCTCCTAAGCAAAGAAGCTTACCTTAGGTGGAACCCAAGCATTCCACACCATACCAGATGGAAACGGCACAAATCTCCCCTCCCCCAAGTTAGAATAAAGAGACCCAACAGAGAAAGTTCCACTCTTTTCCTCCAACCAGCATACCTTGTCTTCTCATCCCTCATCTACCTTGCCAACCAATCTTGCGAAGAAACACTCCACATCCTTGATCTCCTAATCATTTAGGTGCCTAGAGAATCTAGGAATCCATACACCACTACCATTAGAGTGAGACCACAAGTCCACCACCCAAGCCTCCTTGGAGGTGGCTAAGGCAAATAAAGAAGGAAAAGAAACACTCAAAGGTCCATCGCAATACCATTTATCCTTCCAAAACTTTACCCTTCTCCCATTGCCCACTAAGAAGGAAATTCTACAATTAACTATCTTCCACAAATTTCTTATGGCCTTCCATAGCCCAACACCATAACTCTCACCTACCTCCTTAGAACACCAACTCCCTTCAACTTCCCCATGCTTACTGTTAATAATTTGTCTCCAAAACACCCCCCTTTCTATTGCAAAGCACCAATTCCACTTGCACAAAAGAGCCTTATTGAGAGAAGAAGACGTCGAATACCTAGGCCCCCTTTTCTCTTATCTGAACAAACGGTGGCCCACTTCACTAGATGAGGTTTTCTCTCTCCCATCCCACATCCTCAAAGAAAGTCTCACTAAATTTGCTCCAATCAATGAGACCAACTATTTTCAAAAAGTATCAAGTCAACAATGTGACCAGTTGACCACAGTGTTGGCATCCCAGCCATTTGCATGTGGCTTTATAAATGCTTAAGATGAACCTAATCCATAAAGCATTGCTCTCCCTAAGAAATCTCCACAGCCACTTCCCTACAAGGGGCTCTATTCCTCAAGGAGATCCTATCTAACCCCATTCCCCCCATTTCTTTTACAGTTTGTACACATGCTCCCAACCAACAAGATGGTCTCTCTTCCCTTCCCTAAATCCTGACCAAAGAAAGTCCTGTTGCAATCTCCCAATCCTAGCAGTCACTTCTACTAGGATCTTGAAAACAGCAATGAAATAGACAGGGTTAAGATATAAATAGGACTGCACAAGGGCTATTCTACCACCTAGACACAAACTTTATTTCAACCATCAAAAGACGGAATTCTCTATATGACACCAGGTCCCAAAACAAAGCAGCTCTAAAGAAACTTACTTTCCTGAAATATATTGAGGAACCTTAGATTCAAGAAGAGAAGCCTATACAATTTTTGACAGATAACAGCTTTTTGAAGATTTAATCAAGTGAAAGATTCATTCCTAAGAGGAAATTAACCAGAACGCATCCCCTTATGCAAGTGTATTTTTCCTTTTCTTTAATAGAAACTTTGGTTCCTGCTCAGTTCTTACAAAAGAAAATCATTGTAACAAATATGTTAAAAAAAATGCAGTTTGTTATTCTTAACCATCATTAAAAGGTAAAATATAAGAGATGGCTAATAGTGTCATTTCTTGTATGTGAGAATGCAGACCAATTGAGTGAATCATATGCATATAATGAAAAAGAAAGGATTACTAATTCCTTCACTATGATGCAAATGCAACTGCTGCTTGTAATTCAAAATATTTCAGCAGATATCCTTATTTGATCCTATTCACCTCCAAGGACTAGAATTTATATGAAGTAGGCATGAACCGTTTAAAAAATATAATACCTCAATATGTTGCCTAAAAAGAAAACCTGACTGCTCCAATTTATATCTCATGCACAAAAAGATAGCTGGTGAACAATTTGATTAGAAACTGAACAGTGCCTTGGTTTTCAATCCAGCTGAGGATATCATTAATAAGAATAACTAAGAGAGCTGATAGCAGATATCAATATAGTTGAAATAAATGTGCAGGTGAATAAGATACAAACCATAGTCAGCCACTGTGACAGGGCTTTTATCTGATTTAGATTGGACATCTGATTGCAACAGCGCCTTTTGCACTTTCTGAGAAAAAATAATACATACATAAATACATATATCCACATATATACACACTAAACCATACATGAAATCAGGACACGCACACATACAAAATCAAATTTCAGTGTTGCTATCAATAGGAAGGACTGGGGAGGTTGGAAACCAACTCAATTATCCTCAAGAGCCTGGAAATACATGAATAATAGGCATATACTGCTTACATGATATAACAAATGAAAGATCATTTTGGATGCTAGTCATATTTTAGATGGATGATCCAAAACTTAGAAAAGGGGGGTTTTCATCATAATAAGAAAAGATGTGGTGGGCCCAAAAGTTCAATGATCCAAAAGCTTAAAAAAGGAATTTTCATCATGATAAAGAAAGATCTGGTGAATCCAGAAGTTCATTATGCCACTTAGGCTGACCTAATTAAACCGCAACACTGAATTGTTGGTAGGCCAGGTAAAGAATGGAGATAATAAAAGCATAGGATATCTATTACAAAAAATGAAAAGAAAAGCTAGCAAAAGAAAATGGGAAGAGAGAAAGAACATAATGAAGCAATTAGAAGTGGTAAAGAACACCCACAACAAACAATTTGATCATAACAATAAACATTTAGAATAAAACAAGAAGTTCATATTTCATCATCGACATGTAACTGTGATTTTTTCCTTTTCTTTTTTTCTTTAAATGAGAAAAGAGCAATTTATTGAAAGGTGCCTAGCAAAAAGGTGGGGCACAGCCCATGTACACCAAAAGAAAGAAGGAAAAAAAAAGTACTAAAAGGAACTACAATCCACACCCTGCTTAATGTAGGAGCTACAATTCCTGAATGATAAAACATACGTTATCAAGAGTACCTTCCAACAAATTATGAAATCTCACAAAGAGATAATGACAAATTAAATACATGAAATATACCTTAACAGAATGTATGGGACATTAAGCACAAGATTTGCCTTCCATTGGAACTTCTAAACCTAAAGAGGTCAAATCTTACCCAAGTGTGTGGTGCTACTTGCCACTGAAACAGAGGCATTCAAGAATCACACTAATATATTCTGTGACATCCCTGAAATTTGGATAGAAATTTTTTTCAATATTTTAATAAAATTTGTTAATGTAATTTAAAAAAAAAAATTATAAATGGAATAATTAAAAATCCCCAATCAATTTAAAACAATTCAGGAAATAAAAATAATAATAAATTAGCATCATCAATTTGCCAAGAATTTTGGGTAGGAAATTTTTTCAATTTTTTATTAAAATTTGTTAATTTACCAATAATGATTAGTAAATAACAAGAATAATCCTTGTAATTTTATTAAAGAAATCCTAGCAACAATTTGAATTGCTTAAAAATATTTTTTTTGATAAGTAAGCAAGATATTCAATAAAAAGGCTAAACGCCACAAAGCATACAGGGAGTATAGAAGCTGGCTACAGCCCAAAAAAAGAAAAGGACCAGAAAGAACTACCTCCCCTCAAGTGGAAGCTATCCACTCCAAGAAACCTATAAGGGAGAAAGACTCCTCATCTAAATACACTTTGGCCCAATTCCACAGGTTACAAACAAAAGAATTCTTTAATCTCTGAATATTCAACTCACCCCCCCTAAAAGCTAATCTATTCCTCTCCTTCCAAACCGTCCAAAAAATACAAAACGGAATGGATTTCCAAATCTTTTTCCTTTTCTTCCCTACAAATGAGCCCCTCCAGGAGATAAGAGTCTCCTTTACAGTTTCTGGGAGGACCCACTTGATATCTATCAACCCAAAAATAATATCCCAAAGGACTCTAGTCACTATACAGTGTAAAAGAATATGATTTACATTCTCTTCTTCACAACCACACAAAAAACAACAATTTGGTAGTTGCACCCCTCTTATCTGAAGCCTATCCAGAGTGAGCACCTTCTCCCAAGTGGCCTCCCAAGCAAAAAAACAGACTTTAGTTGGCACCCTATCCACCCATATTTTCTTTGCAGGAAACACTGTATCATTAGGTTTATCCAACAGCCTATAAGCATCTTTAACCCTGAAAAAGCCATTTCTTCCTTACCTCCAGTTAACAGAGTCATCCCCCAGTGAAGGCCTATGACCCCTCAAAGTATGGAGCAAATCACCAACCATGTCCAACTCCCAGTCATTAAAGTCCCTCTCAAAAACAAGATTCCACTCTCCTTGACCCGAATCTTGATCCCACGTTTCCTCAATCGTGGCGTCTCTATGCGCAGCAAGGACAAAAAGATGGTTGAAACATTGGGACAACGGAGTATCAGTGCACCATCTGTCTTTCCAAAATTTAATTTTGGAACCCTTCCCAACTATAAAAGCCAAATTCTCCCAGCACCATTCTGATTCTTTCATAATCTCCTTCCAAACCCCTACTCCAGCCGCCCCATTGACCTTCTTCGACCTCCATCCATGTTCCTCTTGCCCATATATTATAGAGATCACTTGTTTCCAAAGGTTATCCTTTTCACAAGCAAACCTCCAAATCCACTTGCCCAACAAGGCTCTATTCAGAGTGGCTATTCTCCTTAACCCTAGCCCACCCTTGAGTTTTTCTGAACAGACCACTTCCCATTTAACTAGATGAACTTTTCCTCCCAAGTGTCCACCCCCCCATAGGAAATCTCTTTAGGTTTTCTCCACTCTTTTAGCAACGGACTTGGGCATGCGGAAGATAGACATTTGGTAAATTGGCATACTAGCCAAGGTACTTTTTATGAGAGTAATCCTCCCCCCTTTGGAGATGTACTGTCTTTTCCAAAGAGCAAGTCCCCTCCTGACCCTCTCCTCCACTCCGTCCCATATAGAAGAAGCCCTATTGGGGGCCCCTAAAGGGAGCCCCAAATAGTGAGAGGGCAAAGACCCCACCCTGCACCCTAACTCAGCTGCCAACTCAAGAATCTCCTCCACTTCTCCAACTGGGATGATTTCGCTTTTGGCTAGATTAATACGAAGTCCCGAGGCCGCTTCAAACCAAAAGAGAAGCCAGCTTAAATGAGATACTTGCTCTTTGCTCGCCTCACAAAACACAATAGTATCATCAGCAAAGAATAGATGAGAGATATTCAATGAAGATCTTCTACCACCCCGAATATTGCACCCTGTTAGATATCCCCCCTCCACCGCTCTCCTGATAAGAACGTCCAGAATCTCCATTCCCATAACAAAGAGGTAAGAGGATAGAGGATCCCCTTGACGAAGCCCTCTAGTGCTAGGGAAAAACCCAGCTGGCACTCCATTAACAAGAATAGAGAATTTAGCAGAAGACACACAGTTCCACATCCATCCCACCCACTTGGTCCCAAAGCCCATTTTTTTAAGGACCTTCATTAAGAATTTCCAATTGATGCTGTCATACGCTTTTTCTATATCCAATTTACAGATAATGCCCTTTTCCTTTCTCTTCTGCCACGAATCTATCACCTCATTAGCAATTAAGGAAGCATCCAGAATTTGTCTTCCCATAACAAAGGCATTCTGAGCGCCAGATACCACCTTACCAATCACCTTTTTGAGCCTATTAGCTAAGACTTTAGCCAAAAGTTTGTAGAGCCCCCCCAATAAGCTAATAGGTCTAAAGTCTCCCAGGTCCTCCGCCCCGCTTTTCTTAGGAATCAACACCAAGAAGGTGTTGTTGAGGCTCCTAACAGAGGCATTATGCTCATGAAACTCTTTAAACATCTCCATGATCTCCTCTTTTGTAAAGTCCCATACGTTTTGCCAAAAGGCTACAGTAAAACCATCCGGGTCTGGGGCTTTATCCCCATTCATCTCCATCAGTGCCGAATGAATCTCACTCTCTGAAAAAGGGACTTCCAGACTCTCTGCTTCTTGCTGGCTGATGCAACCCACCTAGATGCTACCAATATCCGCCTGCCAGACCATGTCTTCAGAAAGCACCTGCTGAAACGAGTTCACAACTCCTTCTCTCACCTCCTGCTCCTCTATCAGCCACTCCCCATTAACCTTAATTCTGCCCATAGTGTTGTTTCTTCGGTGTGCACTAGCCATTCTATGGAAGAACCCCGTATTTCTGTCCCCCTCCCTTAACCAAATCTCCCTTGAATGCTGTCTCCAATGGGCTTCCTCCAACAGCACCCATTTCTTAAAAGAGTCCTTGGCTTCCTTTTTTAAGTCAGCTTCCTCCACAGTCAAGTTTCTCTCACTTTCCACCCTATCCCAATGGTCTACTTGCTCTAAGGCTACAGCTTTATTGGTCTCCAGCCTCCCAAAAACCTCTTTGTTCCAAACTCTCAGATTCTTTTTAATTTCCTTCATTTTAACATTCAATTTGAAGCTAGTGCTGCCCCTGACTTCAATCCCCTGCCACCATGATCTCACCATGTCTTTAAACCCCTCAACCTTCAGCCACATATTTTCAAATCTAAACGGGGTGGGGCCTCTTCTAATTCCACCCCCCTCTAACACGATTGGGAAATGATCAGAAATTGGACGAGACAACCTGATCTGAGTGACTCCATTAAACTGATCTAACTAGTTTTGGGAGACTAAAAATCTGTCTAGCCTCGCCCACGCCTGATTATTAAGCCCCCCATTCCAGGTGAACTCTCCCCCCTGCAGAGGCAAGTCCACCAGCTCTAATTCATCCACAGTCTCTGCAAATCTCCTCATGGCTGAACTGATTCTACTTTGGCTGCTCCTTTCTTGTTGAAACAGAATGACATTGAAGTCCCCACCAAGACACCAAGGATCGTCCCAAAGACCTCTTATTGCCCCAAGTTCCTCCCACATACCTTCCCTTTCCACTTTAGTAAAAGGACCATACACTCCCGTAAAAACCCAAGTAGCCCCATTTTCAATAGTCTTGAATCTACAAGACAGAGTAAAAAGACCCTCCTTCCAATCCAATATATCCAAGACCCTCTTGTCCCACCAAATCAAAATGCCACCCGCAGCCCCCTCCGCATTAAGGACTCTCCAATCTAAAAATCTTCCTGTACCCAGGCTTCTCACAATGCCTTCCGACATCTCCTGAATCTTGGTTTCCTGAATACACATTAGGTCCACCCTCTGACTCCTTATATAGTTCTTAATAATTTTCCTCTTAGAGCTATCATTAGCTCCCCTCACATTCCAACTTATAATCTTCAGCTTCATTGGACAACTATCAGCTGATTCCCCTTGCCCTGAAAAGGACCTTTCTGCTTATTTCTCCCCTCATAATTGACGGAGCATTCCAGCCTCTTTAGTTCCCTTTCGAATTTGGTTTTAAGCAGTTAATATAGAGTGAGTATTATATTAGATTGTAACAACCCAAGTTTTTTTTAAGTAAATACAATTGAGGTCAATGTCCCCAATTTTTATAGCCGATTAAATTCTCCTTAAATCATAAATTTCATAGATTTAAAACATTAAAGATCTAACCTTAATTCAAGTGATTAAAAATAGCTACAAAAAAAAAAAAAGAATAGTTAATTAAAAATAAGTATTTTAGGGGACACTTGGCACCCTTAGATTTTAAGGGCATAATTGTTATTCTTGTATCAACTAAGGGTATTTTGGTCACTCCATGAAGATAATGAAACATAGTAGTAAATTCCCAAATACTTCAAAAGTATAGAAGGCTAAATGGAAGAGAAAAATTCAATTTTTTTTCCTTCATTTATTTATTTCTTCTTCTTTATTTCAGCTGTAAGGCTTCAAAGGAGTATATGAAGGGGGCAAGGGATTGTGAATAATCTTGTGGCATGAAAATCTTTTTCATTTCCTTAAAAGTCAGAACCAATCTCTATTCATAACCTAATTTCTTCTTTTTGCTCTTAAATTGATTGGGAGAATGTAGCCAAAAGACTTGGATGCGGCATGTGATGGAGTTTTGTAACTTTTTAACCATTTTTCCTCTACTCTTTGAGAAAGTGAAGGAAAATATCAAGTAAACAATGAAATAACTTTTAATATCTAAATAAATGTGTCTAATTGGGAGCATTCTCATTACTTAATACAGGAGCACAATGAAAGGACTAGAACCTTATTTTTCTCAGGTTGTTTGGTATCCTAGAAAATGAAGAAAATAGTGTGCTCTAAATCTTAATTCATTTCTACTTATTGAAAGTGTATAGGAATGAACTCCTATGGTATTGCTACTTAAGGGGATTGGTTATGCCTTTTCAACCCACAATAGGTGAACCCCAAATCATTGCAACTAGGCTCTTGCTCAGTCGCCTTTATGGGTGTTCCACTCAATGTTATTCAATTCAATTGGTACTTGGTTCGTAATTCAAAAGAGGTGGTTAACTATGAGATAGTTTGAGTTTTGAGGAGGCTTGAGATTGTCTATATGTATAGTCCTCCTTGTTTAGCGGAGGTGTTTAGTCTTTTGTGTGGTTTTTGTAGAAAGAGGGGGAGGACCTCTTATCCTTCTCTAGCATTTTTTCCTTTTCTAATATATATCTTGTTTCCAATAAAAAAATTAATCATCTCTAAGTGAATAGATTTGAGTTGGGTTGATAGAGATAACACCATGGATAGAAGGAAAATCCCATGGAGGAGGAATATCTTTTTTTTCTTTCTTTTTTGGTACTCCTACCAGCTTGGGATTTTAAAAATTCTAAGACTTTTTGGAAAAATATTAATACCTTGGGATCAAACAAACTAGGAAAACATCAATGAGTCTAATACCTTGGAAAAGTCCCAAAATTTTAAATTAGGACTTCTAGTCACTTTTATAAAATAGTAAACTCAATAACAAGCCCAACCATCTAAGTTTCGCTACATTGGAACCACAAAAGCCTAGTACAAAAATTTCGGACAGATTGATGATAAACATGGTGATTCAAGTAAGGCTGCTTTGAACCACTTGTGTTTTTCAAAATTCTAGAATGTTTTGGCTAATGATCTTGACCCCTAGTTATTTTTATATGTTATTAAGTTTGAAACAAAAAAATAAAAACAAACAATCCAATTCTACTAAATTTGGATTCTATTTGCATTGAAAAAGAATTTCGCAAAGGTAAGTAGATTGTTAGCACAAGGTGCTAAAAGGTTTTGGATTCTAGATATTCTAATACCATTTGAATTTGTTATGGGGCTTCCACATTATTTTTACATATTTACTAGATTCAACATAGAATAGATTTGGAGAGTTTTGCAACTCAGTTGGCTAGTAAGAAAAATCTATAAAGTGACAAGCATTTCAACATGCTCTGTTTTAGTTCTAGCTTTTTTCTTACGCTAGAGGCGAAAGTTAAGTTTGAAAAGACGTATTGCAAATTCTACTATAATTTTGACTACAAATTTTTTTTAGAATACGCAAGATTTTACTAAATTTTTCTACAATAAATATCTCTTGCATATGTTATATATTACTTGTTAATAGTTACAATACATTGAAAGTGGGCTTCAATGAAAGAAACTCCATGGAGACAAATATCTAGAGAAATTTGGATAAGGGAAGGAGGTAAGAATACCCAGTTTTTCTTAAAAAAAAAATGGTCAATGCACGCAGTAGAATAAACTTGTTGACTAAAGTGATAATTAATGGTGCTAGTTTGTCTAAGGAGTGAGAGATTAAGGATGGGATGTGCAACGCTTCTCACTTTCTTCTTTCTAAGCCAAGAGATTGGAGACCAAGCATTAGGAGTTTGAGTTTTGAGGTTTTGGGAAGCGATGTCTCCAGGAGCTTGGAGGAGCCTTTTTCGGAGAAAGCTTTTTATGCTCTCTCCAGTCTTTATAGGGACAAGGCTCCAGGGCCAAACGGTTTCACAATGACATTTTGGCAATCATGTTAAGATATAGTTAAGTTTAAGGTCATGGATTCTTTAGGGAGTTCTTCACTCAAGGCACTTTCTAGACAAGCTTAAACACCACTTTCTTGGTGTTGATCCAGAAAAAAGGTGGTGCATAAGATTTGAAGGACTTTAAACCCATTAGTCTTGTAAGGGGATTGTTCAATTTGTTAGTTCAAGTATTAGTGAACAAACTTTAAGAAGTGGTGGGAAAGGTGGCTTCAAATTATCAACAGGCTTTTATAGAAGGCAAACAAATTCTAGATGTAGTTCTCAGTGCTAGTTAAGTCATTAACTCCAAACCAAAGAGCAACAGTTTGAGCCTTATTTTATAGATGGACATTAAGAAGACATGATCATGTTAACTAGGAATTCTTAATTGCAATCTTGACCAAAATGGGTTTTAGCCAAAAGTGGATTAGATGGATAAAATGGTGTATTTCTATGGCAAATATTTTTGTTCTTGTTAATGGAACCATGTCAAGCTTCTTTCAAAGCCTTAAGGGTTTGAGGCAGGACAATCCCCTCTCCCCTTATTTGTTCATCTTGGCAACGAAGGCTCTTAGTTAGATGTTGACCAGAGCCAAGGGAAGAGGCTTTATATTGGGTTTTAAGGTGGCTAAAAGGGATGAGGAGGGAATGGAAGTGTTTCACCTTTTGTTTATTGATGACACTATGATTCTTTACGATGCCAATCAAGATCACTTGAGATATTTAGGTTGGGTTTTTATGTGGTTTGAGGTGATATTTGGCTTAAATTTTAATTTGGATAAAATCTAGGTAATTCCTATTAAGGGAGTAGCTAATGTGAAGGAATTAGCCTCAATGTTGGATTGTAGAATAGGGAAGCTTCTCGCTCCCTATTTAGGTCTCCCTTTAAGAGTCTCTTATAAGTCTTTCAGTTATAGGATGGAGTAGAGGAGAGATTTTGGGAAAAGCCTAGCAAGGTGGAAAAGGCATACCTTTCAAAGGGAGGGAGACTTACCTTGATAAAAAGCACATTGTCAAGCCTTCCAATTTATGTCATGTCCATGTTTATCATTCCCTAAAGGGTTAATTCAAGACATGAAAAGATCCAAAAAGACTTTTTTGTAAGGAGGTGGCACATTAGAGTAAAGACCTCAACCTTAAACAAGGCTTTGTTTGGTAAGTGGAATTGAAGATTTACTACTAAAAGGGTGTCTATATGGAAACAAATCCTAGTAGGGAAGTTTAAAGAGTAGGAAGGGGTGGTGTTTGAGAGGGGTAAGAGAAGGATATGGAGTGAGGGTGTGGAAGCGATGAGAAATGAATGGAAGGGTATAAAAAACAGGTCTTGCTTTTCAATTAGGAATGGGAGAAGGGTTAAATTCTAGAAAGACTTATGATATGGGGATTTAACTTGGAAGAAGCATTTTTAAACTTATACTCTATTGCATCTAACAAAGGGGGATGGGTTGTAGAGGCGTGGGAGCAAGTTAGGGAAGGAGGCGGTTGGAGCTCTCACTTTTCAAGGCAATGTAATAATTAGGAGCTTGATGAAGTGGAGATTTTCTTATGGAAATTACAATCGTTGTCAATTAAAAAGGAAATGGAGGACAAATTGAGATGGATGAGTTCAAGAGCAACAAATTTTTGGTTAAATCCCTTTATTCATCCTGTTTTGAAGGAGATAAAGACCCTTTCCTAACAAGCATGGTATGGAGCACATAGGTACCAAAGAAGGTTTATTTCTGTCTAGGAAGTGTCTTGGAGAAGAATTCTTACTCTTACCCAACTTCAAAGAAGGGGATAGACTTTATTGAATAGATGTTTTCATGCAAAGGTGAGGAGGAAACAACAGATCACTTGCTTTTGCATTGTTCCAAAGCAAGTTTGTTGTGACAACTGATATTCTCTCTCTTTGGAGTGGTTTAGGTGATGCACGCTTCAACTATAAGGAACCTTTTAGGTAAGCATGGCTCTTTCATAGGGAGAAACGGAGAAAAACTAGGAGGGTCGCTCCCTTCTCCTTGTTTTAGACTCTTTAAAAGGAAAGAAATAGAAGTCTTTTAATGATGTTGAGTAGTCACACCAAACAATCAAATCTAATAGGTGCTTTTCATATATTTTCTCATTTGCCTATTAAAAAAATAAATAAATTTACTAATGACATGAGATATATATTGAATTGTAATTTGGTAAAATGCATACTAAGTTGAAAAATAAATGCTACTTTGTCTTCAAGCAATTATTTAACTCATTGCATATGCTTACAACTAATGAAATTATGTACCCTATTATAATTTAAATAAATTGTTGGACTTTTGGTATTAAAATTTCATGGGCATGATAACATGTACACACCATTAGGTGTTTTGTGAAATTCTGATCCAAAAGTTCACACCATTTATGTAGCAAGAGAGGGGATCATAAGGTGAGGTTATGAGTATTGATGTTGAGTTAGGTGGTAGAGTCCAAGGCAACAAAGTATGCTAAGGATGATTGAGAGATGAGCTCCTTGGAATTAGAATTCAAATTAGTGAGACCCAGAAGATTGTGCTAATGTAGGTTGGCCACAGCTAGTAGAATTGTATATGGTCAATATATTGACCATAGATATGCCTGAACCTATAATTGAATGTGTTACATCTCATACATTATATGAATGCTACCATGATTATATTATGCTAGTGGTTGTACACCAAAATTATTATATGTTATGTTTTTTTATAGGCACATTATAAGTTATGTTTCAAAACTTAGAAAATTCTTGAGATTGGCCATCCTAACACTTACACATTGTGACTATTCCTTGAACTTTAAGTTCACTCCATCTATTTTTAATGTTTTTAAGATGAGGATCTTCGTGTGCCAATAAATGGTAGAATTAGCTTTAGAAAGCAAGTCACTAGTCACCTAGCTTCAATGTTTTTTCTTATTAGACTTGTGGGATGTGTAGTCCATTTCGTTTATGTATTTTAAATTCAATTTAGTAGTTCTCAGCTAAGCAGCACATTTTGTAAACATTTGCTTCCACTATTTTATTTTTTAGTTATTGTTGCTTTATCAGCATCATTTAATTGTATTGTATTCTTTTCCTGCTGCATGTTTATTTCTGGAAACAACTTTTCTTTATGGGCAAGAAGAGGTTATATATATATATATATCCTACAAGAAGGGGCAATAAAGTGGTACACACAATGTACACATTCTTGCTAAAAGAATCAGACAAGCAAAGAAAGAGTCCGGTCACTCTTTGATCAGCCTCTTGTATTTTGTGGGGAGGACTCATCATCCTTCTCTTGTTCTTTTTATCCATAATTAATACATTTTTGTTTTTTACACATTCTTGCTAAAAGAATCAGACAAGCAAAGAAAGAGTTCAGTCACTCTTTGATCAGCTTCTTGTATTTTGTGGGGAGGACTCATCATCCTTCTCTTGTTCTTTTTATCCATAATTAATACATTTTTGTTTTTTATAAAAACAAAAAATATAAAAAAACAAAAAACAAACCCTTCTCCTTATTTTGAGCTAATTACAAAACCTATCATGTTCAAAGAATAATTATCTATACGTGATTTGACTCATTCCAAAAAAGTGCTGATTAAAGACAGTTTAATTGCTTGTTCTGAAAGTTCTGAATCTTCAAAGGCCTGTCTATTCCTTCCCTTCCACAATGTCAAGAACAAACACAATGGAGTGGCCCTCAAATTCCTTTTGATTTCTTGCCCATGAAAGTTCCATGTCATCTTAGCAAAGTTCCTCTTACCGTTGAATGCATCACCCAAACCATACCAAACAACGAAAAAACCAATTGTCACAGGATACTTGTTTTAGGATAGTGCAGGAGCAAGTGATCAATCAATTCTTCCGCCCTTTTACACATATAGCATTTATTCAGCATAATCCTTCGCCTCATTTTAAGTTAATTGATCGTTAAAATTCTACCCACCTTCATAGGAATTTAAAATTCCACACACATTTTGTAGGAAAAGGCACTCCTCTTCCCTTGACTAGGGAATTGTAGAAGGATTTAACAAAGGACTTGCCACTTTTGGCCTCCTTCCTCTCCAAACTATCATCCTCCTCTCTCCTAACTTTACACGATGGAGTTACTAGAAAAAGGTTGTCACTCCCAATTGTGAAACTATCTTGAAAAGTGAAGGTTTCACCAACCTCTTTCCCCAGACTACTCCCACGCTTTTGCTACCAATGCATCTTTAGTGAGGGCTATAAAGAACAAAGATGGAAAAGATTCTTCCAATGATAAATCACTACACCATCTTTCTTTCCAAAATTTTACCATTCTTCTATTTCCAATGGTGAAGCAAAATCTACCCTTGATGGAGTCCCAAGCATTTCTTATCGCCTTGTACACCCCCACCCCATATCCACCTCTCACTCCCCTTGAATACCAAGCCCTTCTTCTTCCCCAAATTTAAGAATAATAACTAGCTTCCAAAGGGGTTATCTTCTAGTTGCCAATCTCCAACACCACTTGCCAAGAATAGTCTTATTTAGGATGGAGAGATTTCTAATGCTAAGACCCCCATGCATTTTGTCCAAATAAACTATAGACCACTTAACAAGATGGGGTTTCTTTACAAGCTCTACCCTACCTCAAAGAATTCTTTAGATTTGTTCTAGCCTAAGACTCACCTTTCTTAGGACTATTAATAGTGACATAAAATAGATTGGAAGACTAGAAAAAGTGTTTTTGATTAAAGTAAGTCTCCCTCTTTGGAAAGATATTGTCTTTTCTACATAGTGAGCCTCTTGAAATCTCTCCTCTACGAGGTCCCAGATCCTTGTTGATTTGAACTGAACTCCTAATGGAGGGCCTAAATAAAATGAAGATAGATACCCTATCTAGCAACCTTAAAAGCAGCTAGCACCTCCACGTCATCGATACCTAAACTGGAATAGGCTCACTCTTCTCCAAATTAATTTTTAGTTCAGATAATGTCTCAAACCACATGAAATCCAAACTCAAATGATCCAATTGTTTTGGGCTAGTGCCTTCAAATTATTTGTTAAGACAATGATTCCATTTTAGATTCTGATTTGGAGTAGGATTCCTATCTCCTAATGGGCCCCTTTTAGGGTGGGTCACTACAGTCTTAACTCCAAATTTTGTTATAATAATTAGTACATAATGATGGATGTTTAGGGAGTTTTTAAATTTATTCAAAAGATCATAAAATGCCCTGAAAATTGCATAAAATCAATTTAGACCTATTCCCGAGGAGCCCTCACTCCTAAAAGGTTCAGCAATCTAAAATTGATTATCAAATTGATGGATTTACCTTTAGGGAGTTTTCAAATAATCAAAGGGGTCACAAAATATCCAGGACATTGCACAAAACCAATTTAAACCTATTCAGCCCTTAGCTACGTCAATATACATAGTACCAAGGAATACATTTAGTATCCACAGGAATATGTTTACTATATTGAAGTATGTAAGTTTATTCCATGCCTACTAGGGACCTAGCTAGGCGGCATCCGAGTGTGCACATCTCCTTCTCTCTCCTCCTTTTTCTCTTTCCCAAGGTTTTCATGGGCAATGAGCTTTATCTGAAATAACTTCATCCTTACCACAGATTAATCTATGGATTCTTTGAGGCAATATACTCTCAAATGTTCTAGTCATAACACCATGATGGGTTTTAAATGAAAAAAAAGGGGTCAAAACTTTCAGCTCAAATAAGATACCAAAAATTGTAAAATTTTTATCCCATATCAACTACATGAAATTAATATTAGTGCAAAGAATCCTCCCAAACAAAACAGATGCTAGGAGTTAATTGAATTGTCAAATCTCAATTCAAATCTGGTAAACTCGCCTGATTTTCATTTTAGGAATAGCACATTCACTCGACAATGCACTCATATCAAACACAATAACATGGCCACATAAACCAGATTTCAAACTCAGGTTACCAAACCAACCTTGAGCTGACTAGTCAGTAACCCATCTCCCTCCAGCCTCTTTTGCATCAAATTACAAAACACATTCATCACCACCCAAACATCACAAAACCACCACACAAACTCAAGTCGAGTATGGATAAATCCACAAGGGTTTTGCTCAAATAGTAATTTCAGACTCTGAATCCTGCTCGAGTTTTAGGCAAAGACAAAACATGGGTTTTGCTAAAATAATGATTATAGGTTCTGGACCTTGCTCACCAACCATTTCCAATCCTAAAGATTAACAAGGTATGCAGGGCCAAGATATGGGTTTTGCTCAGATAGCAATTTAAGATTCGAGTTATTCTTTCCGATCCAAAACGTGGACAATATAGGCAAATCCAAAGCATGGGTTTCTCTCAAATGCCCATTTTAGGATATGGGGCTCTCTCAAATTACAAAGTTCAGTCCTTAAGATCATCACTAAGAGAAATAACGAAGAACAGAAACAAGAGGAGAGAGAGAGAGAGAGAGAGAGAGAGAGAAGAGGAGAATTGCCTGGCAAAGGCGAGCAGCAAGAGAGGCAGCTTTCTTGGCAGCAGCGAGTTCTTTGTGGTAAGACATGGAGGAAACCACTTTGGGAAACTGAGAGAAGAGTGAGGGTTTTGTAATTTTAGGAATGGCGGAATGATGAAAAGATACAAGTCTGAATGAATTTAAAGATCCCAATGATGAAGATAGGTTGCACATTGACATAATCATAACTGCTGTCTCTTTGTATTTCAGCACCTACCCAAAACAAATTGCCCGTTGATTTGCGTGATGGCATCTGTATCTGCTCTTGGGTGCCCAAGGCCCATCTTTAAAATGCTATGCCATGCCACATTTTCTTCCTAATTTTGTGATCTGAAATAATTTTAATAATTAAAATTAGATTTTAAATATTTAACTATTAAAATTTTGAAGGTATATATATCCTAACCCCATTTTTTTTTCTAACAAAAATTATTGCTAGCTAAAGTAGGAAGTGTTGAAACTTGAAAGTGATTTTGACCAAAAAAAAAATTAAAATTAATAAGATTTTTATTAACCTTTATTAGAAATGTTTTTATAAAAAATTAGTTTTTAAATTAATAATATTTTTATTGACAATTTATTTGAAACATTTTTAGATGTTTTTATAAAAATGTTTACTAAAATTCTTCATATTTTCAACAACTTTCAAGAAACCTTCAAATCTTTAAAGATTTTCAAGAAATCTTCAAAGATTGTCAAAAAAAAAAAAAAAAAATCTTTGTTATACAAAATATTCAATTTTTATAAGAGCTCTCTCAAATTGTTCCTATGTGTTCTCCTATACCAAGAAGATTCCCCTAAGATTTTCGTATTTATAGGGATTAATAGAGATATATTTAGATAGTTTTCTATATTTCTTATAAATATTATTCATTAATTGTAGTTGACATTTAAAAAGATTTTGAAATATATTTATATACTTTTTAATAAGAATTGATGAGCACCTTTTCGATTCTCAAATTCACCATTTTTACTTAGGGGTGTTTGGTAAAATTTAACACTTATTGTTTAATAACTTAAATTGATTTTAAATTAAATTATACCTGAATTGTTGACTTAAACTTATTACTTAATTCTTACTTTAAATATTATAAGTGTTTGATAAAATTTATTTAAATTATCAATTTAACATATTTATCTTCATAAATTATATTTAGGGTAAAGAAATCGTGGAGCAGCAAAAGAAATTGTTGAGATAATTAAGACAAACGGGGATAAAAAGATAAAATGAATATATGTATTAAATAATAAGTTAATTGTTTTTACTTATTACTTAAAGTTGTTTTTTATTTTAAGTTATACCATTAAATTATTTTATCAAACATACTTAATTTATTAAATGATTAAAATTAAGTTATTTCTTTGTTTAATTTGAAGACAACTTGTCTTCCTTTTTTATTGGATAATTTGGCATATGTCACAATTTGATTTAATAAAATTATTAGCTAAGTGATGATTTTTTTTAATTTTGTTACACTTATTTTGTATTGTGTAAAATTTATTACACATGATGATTAATAAATGGTTAAAATTTTACACTATACATGCCCCTTCAAATCTTGTTCATGTACATATACTTGAATGTGTAAAATTTGTTCAATGCAAATTTTGAATTATTTATTTTATTCTTATAAGAGTTAGCATATATGATTTAAATTTGGTAACAGACAAATATAAGAAATTTAACCAAATTTCTAAAAAAAAAAAAACAAAAATTGAAGTATTCTTTTCTAGAAATTAAAGTTTGAAATTTCAACTTGGAAACAAAAAATTGATCCATAAGATTCTTAAAGTTGGTTTTATTCATTTATAAATTGGATGAAAAATTAGTTACCCTAACTTGGTTAAAAAAATTTAGATAGGATTTTTTTAATGTGTTAGGAGAAATGTTTCTTGTTAAATCCCTTCATTGATTGAGCTTAAACTTGTACAATTTCTCAAAATTGTCAAAGAAATAGGGACAATATAGTCGACCATTTAGGTATACTATTCAAGGTGGTCTTTGGTTCCCCTCCATCCCTTATTTTGGCAATAATCATCGATTGAGGTAGGAAGTTTGACCGATTGAATGACTAGTTGAATGTCCAAGTCATCGGGTTAAGGTTTGCAACTTCTAGCAATTATTTGTTGTATCTTCTACCACCAATGACTAGTCTTGTGGTTTATCATCTAGGTCAATCGATTGAGGGAAATTGTATCTAAAAAGCTAGTTTCCCAATACATCTTATATCTAATTGCTTCAAACTTCATTTATTGGTAAGAGAGCACCTTGAGTTTACCATTCATCAATCTTAAGAGCTTTGAGTGCAAATTTGATCCAAGACTTGCACACCTTAGTATATACCCTTCAATCCTAACTTCACTTTGTATTTGTTTGAGCCAATATCGATGGTAAATTTTTTTCAATCGTTTTCTTCAATTGTAAACCTTATAAGGGATTTTGAGATTGAGATATCACTTAAGAGTTGATTGTTGAAAGTTGATCATTTGGAATCGAGAATCCAAATGTAAAGAGATAAAGACTTAGGTGGTGTTTGTTTTTTTGGTTTTTTGCTGAAAGCAATTTAATTTTAGAATTTAGGTTGTTTGTTTTTCTATTTTTTTATAACTTATTATAAACTTTTTACTAAATAGAAAAAGTCAAAATATATAGCTTTTTCTAAATAGAAAAAATAACATATTGATTTTTTTTACTTTTTAATACTTAATAGAAATAAAATACTACAAAACCAAATAATCTAATATTTAACACTATTAAGCATTAAGGTTCTATTTAGAATTAAGTAAAAAAACAAATACCACCTTAGTTGAATCATTGAAAGATTAGTGGGGCCCTCAAATTGGTTTTAGAGCTTGAAGAAAGCAAATATAGGTGGGATTAGATTAAACCACTATAAAACAATGTATATAACTCACATCCTTACTCTATTTTAACATGGATTGTCTTTATTATTGTTTATTTCGTCCTTTAAATCATTGATATTTTAAATTCATCAATACTCAATTCACCCTCATTCCCCACTTGGATCTATACTTAGGCAAAAGTAGCTATACTTCACAATTTTAAAATTTTACAAATCCATATATGTAAAAATGCATAGACACAAATCATGAGTAATCAACAAATGAAACTTAACCTAAATATTTCTAACATTTTCTTTGTAGCCAAATATAAGTAGCTAGAATTCTTAATTACTACCTCATTACTAATTTTCTAATTAATTTCAATAAAAAAATGGAAAATGTAACTAAACCCCTCACTAATATCCATTAACATTGTAAGATATATATATATATATATATATATATATATATATATATATATATATATATATATATATATATATATATATATAGAAAAAATATATGAAAGTATAGTCACTCTTTTGATTCTTGCTATACTAATTTTAAAAACTAAAACAGTAATAATTTCCTTTAAACCTTAAATATGAAGTCTCTAATCCCATCTACCAAAAGATAAAATAAGGAGAGGAGAGGAGAGGTTCTTTTAATGCACTCAGTACCCAAATGATGCACAAATCACAAATCACAACAATAGAAAATAAAAATAAAAATTCAAGTAACAATAAATAATAAAAAATAGCATTAAATAAAATCCAAATATAGAAAAAATGAAATCATTCCTAATATATATATATGTGGGCAGTTTTAATTGAGTGGCACTTTTGTACATGGTACCAAAAGTAGCATAGAAAAACCCTACAACTGGATCAAGGAAACTTAATCGGAGTGGTGTGTAATGTAGAGTGATTAGAGGGAGGTTTAAGCTGTGAAATGGCTTTTTTTGGCTTCTTAAAATAGAGAGGCCTCTGTGCATGCACGGTAACTAATGACCACAAAATAGAGAGCTTCCAAATGGGGCGGACAACCACCAAAACTAACCTAACTTCGTTCTCCATTCATCATTTCCTCCTGACATACACTTTTCTTTCTCCTTTGATCTTTCTCCTCCTCCTCCTCCACCCATCTCCCTCCCTCTCTTCCCCTCTGAAACAAGACTGGTCTCTCTGCCTTTTTCTCCACTTTTTCTGCATGCGTGTGAAGGAATTAGACGATGTTGCTCCCTAGGAATCATGGTGATGGCAGCTAGTGCAACACGACACTCATTTAGAAGCTGGTGGGGGGTTATGTTGTGGTGAAAAAGAAGGAAAAAAAAAATGGCTGACGTGACGGCTACAGTCAACAGAACAGACGATATGATCGTCTGTTATTCGCCCACCATGATCACCACCAATGGCATTTGGCAGGGTGACAACCCTTTAGATTATTCTCTTCCTCTCTTCATCTTGCAATTAACTTTGGTTGTTGTTACCACTCGCCTCCTGGTTTTCATCTTGAAGCCTCTTCGCCAGCCTCGTGTCATCTCTGAGATCTTGGTATGTATCATGTATGCATGTATTATGTATTTGATTATAAGAAGGCCCATCAAGTGTATGCAATGAAAAACAAAAGTAAGTGATAGAACGATTAGTAATCAGGAAAACTTCAAAGTTTTTGGATGATTTGCATGTTTTGAATCAATTTACACTGATATATAGCAGCACTGTGAATCCATCTGAGAAAGGAATTTCCCATGTTGAATGTTGTTATTGCCATTGTTAGAGTGCATGAATTGTCATCATCATCATCATCTTCTTCTCCATTGATGTTTCCCATCGAAGAACTGATGGCTGGCTTACTGAATATAGGGTGGTGTATTGTTGGGCCCTTCGGTCCTCGGGCAAAACCTGCATTTGGCCAACCTGATATTCCCCCTTCGAAGTGTGATGGTACTAGAGACAATGGCAAATGTAGGGCTTCTTTATTTCCTCTTTCTGGTTGGGGTAGAAATGGACCTCACAGTAATCCGGAGGACTGGAAAAAAGGCCATTGCCATAGCTATTATTGGCATGATCTTGCCCTTCATCATAGGTTGCGCATTCTCCTTAATTCTTCACCATGAAGATCGCCAAATGAATCGGAGCACTTTTGTGCTCTTCCTTGGGGTTGCTCTCTCCGTCACTGCATTCCCAGTGTTAGCCCGGATTCTCGCAGAGCTCAAACTCATCAACACAGAGCTTGGCAGAATGGCCATGTCGTCTGCTCTAATCAATGACATGTGTGCTTGGGTTCTCTTAGCTGTGGCCATTGCCTTGGCCGAGAATGAGAGTAGTTCACTGGCTTCCCTCTGGGTGATACTATCCAGTGTATTCTTTGTCGTAGTTTGTATTTTCATTGTCAGACCAGTTATCTCCTGGATGATTCGGAGAACTCCAGAGGGGGAATCCTTCAGCGAGTTCTATATATGTCTCATTCTCACTGGGGTAATGATCTCTGGTTTCGTTACAGATGCCATTGGAACGCACTCTGTTTTTGGAGCTTTTGTCTTTGGTCTGGTTATTCCAAATGGACAACTTGGTGTCACTCTCATAGAAAAGCTTGAGGACTTTGTCTCAGGGCTTCTGCTTCCTCTCTTCTTTGCCATCAGCGGGCTTAAGACTGATGTCACCAAAATCCACGGAGCTCTTACATGGGGATTTCTATTTCTGGTCATCATCCTTGCTTGTGCTGGCAAAATTGCTGGGACTCTCATTGTTGCTCTGTTTTATCAGATGCCCTTACGTGAAGGAATTGTCCTTGGCTTGCTCATGAACACCAAAGGCCTCGTTGAAATGATCGTCCTCAACGTTGGGAGGGACCAACATGTACTCTGTCATTCACTGTTTCCTTTTTCTTTATGATGCTTCTACACCTTCTCAGTAGTCATGTGCTGACAATGTGTTGACTGCAGGTCTTAGACGATGAAACATTCGCCATCATGGTTACAGTAGCCGTCATTATGACTTCCATCATTGCACCCATTGTAACACATATTTACAAGCCGGCGAGGAAATTCATCCCATACAAACGAAGAACAATTCAGAGGTCAAAGCCCGACGGTGAGCTTAGAATACTGGTCTGCATCCACACCCCTCGAAATGTCCCAACAATCATCAACCTCCTCGAAGCCTCCCACCCTTCCAAGAAATCACCAATATGCATCTATGTACTCCACCTAGTAGAACTCACTGGCCGCGCATCTGCTATGCTTATTGTTCACAACACTCGGAAATCTGGCTGCCCAGCCCTCAACAGGACCCAAGCTCAATCTGACCACATCATCAACGCATTTGAGAACTACGAGCAGCATTCCTCCTGCGTGTCCGTTCAGCCCCTGACAGCAATTTCCCCTTACTCCACCATGCATGAAGATATCTGCAACTTGGCAGAAGACAAACGTGTAGCCTTTATCATCATCCCTTTCCATAAGCAGCAAACAGTTGATGGAGGGATGGAAGCCACAAACCCAGCTTTTCGAGCAGTGAACCAGAATGTATTAGCAAATGCACCTTGCTCAGTCGGTATTCTTGTTGACAGAGGCTTGAATGGGTCCACACGCTTGGCTGCAAGTCAGGTATCTCACCACATTGCTGTGCTGTTCTTTGGCGGACCAGATGATAGAGAGGCACTGTCATATGCAGAGAGGATGTCTGAACATCCTGGGATTAGCCTCACCGTGATGCGGTTCATTGCTGGGGATGAAACGGTTGAGTCCACAGTGGAGCCTAGCAGTGATCCAAATGATCCTAGGATATTAACAGTGATAACAGACAGTGACAGAGAGAAACAGCTTGATGAGGAGTATATAAACGACTTCAGGATGAAGAATTCTAATGATGAATCGATTGTTTACACAGAGAAGATTGTTAACAATGGAGAGGAGACAGTGGCGGCAATAAGATCAATAGACAGCATACATGACCTGTTCATAGTTGGGAGAGGACAAGGAATGATATCACCACTCACAGCAGGGCTCACTGACTGGAGCGAGTGCCCAGAGCTCGGAGCGATTGGGGATATGCTGGCCTCTTCAGATTTTGCATCAACAGTTTCAGTGCTGGTGGTACAACAGTATGTTGGAGTAGGGCCACAAGAAGATGGATTGGGAACGCCTGACAGCCCGGCTCCACCAATCGACCAATATAATAGTCTCCTGCAGATGAACCGGAGGCCTCCGCAGCAGAGGGGCCCGGCTATGTACAGTCCATAACCATGACTTCAAAGGCTCCTAAAATGAAACAGAGACAGATAGCAAAAATACAATCTGGAAGACAATTCTTCCTTTCTTCCTTTCCTCTGTATAATATGTTCTTTTATGGGCAGGTCAGTTGCAGCATATGCATTTATTGGTATCTGCAGCAGTTTAGATTTTCGTTTCTAGGTTTTCTTTTTCTTACTTTTTTTCTGATTAATTGAAATATATCATTAGTTTGAAATATTTTTGTTGTTTTTTGGTTGAATTTTTGTTTAAACCTAGAGATGCTCAGAATTCTACATGGCCTGATCAAGTGCTTCCAATCTCAATAACTAGCATCCTTTTCTCCATCTTCAAGAAGACCCTAATCTCCTACCAAAAAGAAAAAGGAAAACCTCCTGAAGCATGACGACTTCAAAGAAATCCAAAATAGGCAATAAAATCTGGTCAATAATCCATTTTATATCTGTATCATCCATGGCTATGAACATACTGATGAAATCATTTCATCCCTTTAATTTTGAACTGAACATTTGTTTAAACAGCAAAAAGAATGAGAGAGTCAGGGTGAGGAAAATGTATTCTTGAAAGTAAGATGGAGCCGCTGTTATGTTTCCATGGCATGGTCTTTGAACATCAAGCCTTGCAGTCACAGGTATTTTTAAATACTAATTGAAAGTACCTGCCTTGCACCTATGATTAAAAAATTTATAATATTTCAATTCATAAAATATACTTAAGAATATTATCCATTATTCCTCAATAAAATTGCATTCATGTGAATGTTATATACTACTTAAATGAGTAATGATATTTAATCATACAAATTTTTTTTTTCAATTTAAAATTGTATTTACATAATATGTTGTAATTTTTTTTTTCAACTTTTACTCTTCTTATTAAGTGGTATTTACATATTTGGTTCATACACTATATGCAAGACATTCTTTTTATTTTTTTCATTGTCCTGGTATATTTCAATATTTTCATTCTAACATCCTCGAATATTTAATGATAACAGCTTGAGAATTGTTTTATAGTTTAAATGCAATGAGTGTTAAGATTGAACTTTTAAGAGCATGTCATGATATAAAAAATTTGAAATTTAATATTATTCTAGTTTCATTTTTATGTATCATTCTTTCATGCAATATATGTTAGAAGCATTTTGACCTGACATCTCTTGTATTGTATATGACTTAGATGTATTAGGAATTACATGGATAGGGAATTTGATGTATTTGATAAATTCTTTGAATTTTGAGGTGGAATTGAATAACATATTGGGTAAATGTATCAAGGCACTTTGATTAGATTAAGGTGGTGTGTCTAGTAGGTTTGATTCTTTCTTTATGGAGCATAGGATTATATCCTAATTGTGTGCACGAGGATCTTAATTACAAAATGGAGTAGAAGAAAGATGGAATCAAACTTTGATAGACATTGTGAGATCGACAACATATTTCTCATCTTTTCCTATAATCCTTTTAGGGATATTCTTGGGAATCATTACCTTTATAGTCAGGATCATTAGAAGGTGCCTGTTGATACAAATGTTAGATTTCTAATGGAGACCATATGATAAGGAAAGCTGCAAGGAGTGATATATATTAGAGAATAGTAGAAGATAATTCCACATTACACTTACTATGGATCTTGGAGTATCGAGACACATCATTCTTGATACTTTTAGGACATATATGGCTCATCATAATGGGAGGTTTATTTCTGAGGGATTATGATGAAGCAATGAGTAGCTTTAATGATCATACTTGGCATAGAGCTATGAAAGGATAGTTTGAATCTTTGTATTCTAACATAGTATGGGTTCTTATAGAAGCACCTAAAAGTATAAAACCCATATGTGTAAGTTGGTTTACAAAAGGAACAAAGGAGTAGATGGAAAGGTTGAGTTTTATATGGCTAAGCTTAGCTAAGTTTATCATTCAAAACATCGTTTTAACTATGGAAAACCTTTTCAACAATAGCCATAGTCAAATCCATTATAATACTCTTATTCATTCCGATGCATCTCATTCATGAGATACAACAAGCAGACATTTTCATAGCAAAAGGGCCTTGTGTGCACAAAAAGGTTCAAGGAAGCATGGTAGTACTCTAAGATCTTGTTGGTATGACAATCTACTCATTAGGAATGATATAAGGACATCATCATTGTTCAAGATTTGTTTACCTACTCAATTCTAGATGAAAACCTTGAAATGAGGTAATATATTATACGGTTAAAGTGCTTTGGGACTACAAGAATAGGAAAATTGCGTTATATCACCTACATTGATGAGCATTTGGTCAAGTGCATAATGCACAACTTCAAGAAGGGTTTGCTAAGGTTTAAAGTTGTCTTTCTCAATATCATTGTCTTTGGACATTTGAAGAGAGAAATCACATTAAGGTAGTACCTTATACCTTTACAATAGGTGGCCTTGTGAATGTGATACTATGTGCTAAACTGGATATTTGCTTTGTATAAGGATAGATAGCAGAAGTAATCTTGAAATGTTGATAACTTTCACCTTGTTAGACTATAAATATCAATTCATGAGGAGACTAAATGCAATGGAGGCGGGCCTAAGCCCATGGTGTCCCATTGTTATTTACATAGGATACTAGAGTTTAATTAATTTTTTGTAGTAGGATGTTGAATCAACTTCATAATTGGATTCTAAGGGAGTCAGTACTCATATAGGTTTTAACGATCTCCGCTTGGGCTCATATACCTTGTTGGCAGGTTTTGTGAGGGTTGGATTAGTTTTAGGTTCACTTTTGTGCATAAGGGCATTTTGGTAATTTCATAGGGTTGCATAGGGATAAGTGAACAAGGTCTTTGGATTAAGCTAATTGACGAATTAGTAGGCTTCAATTAATCAATTAAGACCCATTTTGGGCTAGATTAAGTAACCTAAGCCCTTGTTTGGCTAAAATCACTTAAACCCATTGGAAAACTCTATAAATACCCCTTTAGAGGTTAGGAATTCTATAACTTTTTCATAAAGTGGTCTTCCATCTTTAGAGAGAAAAAAATTTATAGCCTCTACCCTCTTTTTCCCTCCCTCCTACCAAAAGTGTGCTAAGATCAAGAAAGAGTCATCAAGTGGAAGATCGTGGGTCTATGAGACTTTCGAGGACATCAATTAACTCTTCAACACTTGGAATTTAAGGTTTAAGAACATCCAAACCTAAAGGTTACTGTTTTAACCCTAAAGATCAATTTTTGAAAAATTTATATTACTTTCGTTGCTTAAATCTAAGATGCTAATAGAGAGAAAAACCCATTCTTCTCTCATGCTAGGTTTCAAAGAGGGAGAGATTGAGTAGAAAACTCTTGGGTAGATGAGTTCTACAACACCCACGACATCTTTACCAGCTTAGATTTGATTTGGGAACATCTGAATCGTAGGTATGAAACTTTAATCTCTAGATCTAATTTGTATTATGGTTTTTGAAACCCTTCTTTTCCACTACGTTAAATTTTAAAAGCCCTAGGGATAGATAACATATACCCTGTAAGATCCAAGGTTAAGGAACACAATAATCTAGGTTTCCCAACAAATTGTTGTGTTGACACACTTAGACTACTAGTATGGGTAGGAGGCATAGCTAACTAAGAACAACTTTAGAGTAATAGGGGAAGAAGGAAATTTTGCATATAAATACTAGAACTGTAAATAAACTCTTAGTGCTCAATTTGATTAAAAAAAAAATAGTTTTGGTTATTCACAATGTTTTACAAATTTATTTTAAAGTGAAATATTTACAAATATAGAAATCATATACAAATATAATATATTAACTAAAATGAATTTGTTTCTCAAAGAAAAATGCAATTTATTCATAAAAAGGACTCATCAAAATTATTTTATTCAATTTTAGGAACCCAAGGATTCCATTGATGCAAAGAGAACATTCATCCAAACACCATATATTGCATACCAAATTAATATGAAATAAAAGCACAAAGGAAAGTGAACTATATATTTTTACAAGATTAATTTCTTTAAAGGATGATTTTTTTTTAGTTTATTCACATTAATAGATAGTAATGACATCATTCATGCAATCTTATGAAATTAATTAAAAAAATTTGTATGTAAATATACAACCTACGAATAAATATACTAATAAAATAAAATAACAATATTCAAACTTGAAATTTATGTTACAAGAAATCATAGTCCAAATTATACGAACCCAATCTCATTACTCATTGCACTTTACGATATAATTACAATATAAAACATAGATAAATCAATAAATAAAAATAAGCAAATAAACAAAAAGATGTTATACCTATTTTCAAATCCTTTCAATTCTTCTATCCCCAAAATTCCTCTTCTCTTCTTATTCTTCTTTTTAGTCTTCCTCCCATTTCTTCTTTCGTATGACAGCCTCCTCTTTAATAAAAGTCTCTTCCCTTTTTTATCTCTCCAACCTCACAGGATAAAGAAATAAAATCAAATGAAATAAGTAAAATAAAAAATTTAAAAAAAAAATCCTCAAAGAATCTACCCCTTCCCTTTTCTATTTTCTTCATTTTTTCTATTCTCAATGTGGTGGTCATTAGAATCTAAAAATTGTGCTGTGGGTTTGGTCATCCATAAAATAAGAGAAGCCTAAAGGAACTTAAGAAAGACAATAAGCCGTAAAGGAATTAAAATCTAACAAGTATGCAAGCCCAACAAAAAAAATCAATGGCCTGAAGGCCTAAATAAAAGAAATTATTGGCCCAAATTAATGTAACATTCAAGCCAAAAAACAAGGTTCACAGTCTTAAACAACCGTAAGGATCAAAGAAAACTTACCTTTGTCTCTTAAAGCCTTAGGAATGATACCAACTAATAGCCATGAATGAAATTTGAAGGTGAGGTCACAAAAGAGAAATGGTGCAATGGTGCAATGATGCAATGGAGGAATGAGACGAATGATGAAGATGGCAACATGGAGGAGATAGAGAAATCGACTATAGTTGTGCTAATTGGAAAGTGAAGGAGGCAGGATCCATGGGGAGTGGTAGTAGGTGGCTAGAGGTGAAAGGTTATGGTAGAAGGAAATGAAAGAGAGAGAGAGAGAGAGATATGGAGGGAGAAGGAAAAAGGAGCCAAGTGATGGCCAGCAACGGCAACGCACCAGCAGCATTGTTGTCAACGGTAACTGGTTGCTGATGGTGTTACTAGAGATGGGCGAGGGACGTGGGTATAAGAGGGAGGAGAAAGAGAAGAAAAAAAAAGAAAAAAATAATAGAGATGGAGAGAAAGAGAGGCAAAGAGAGAGAGAATGAGATAGGGATGCATGACAGAGAAGGATGGTGCCTATGAGAAGAAAAATAAAATAAAATAATAAAAAATAAAAATAAAATAAAAACTCTCTTAAACCTTAAAATCTGGGTTCATGAGGGTTCTAATGGGTTGGGCGTAATGAAAAAAACAGGCTTTAAATTCTAAAGTACAAAATTAGGCTTGAAATTTAGGACTAATGAAAAGCCCTAAGACCGATTTTGGGTTCTACACTTTTACAAAGTGTAGAATACTTTTCCTCTAACAATAACCAAAGGGCCTTCAGTCCATTTGCCTTTGTAAAAGTGGCTTTCATATCCTGATAATCCAAAGCATGCAAAACCAGACATCAAATTAAGGCATAAATCTAAAACAATCTTACATCTTTTAGTGTCAACTTATATAATGCACATTGGTTTCAAAGCAAATATCACGTATTCCTATAATTATGGTGAATTGAATTTCTATCTTGATTACGACAAAAGCTGCATCTCTATAGTAAAAAACAACTTCATGTGAGAAATAGTATGGTAAAAGGTTATAGTCTCTATAATCCACTCAAGACCTAGCTCACCTATATATAAACACTCATTTGAAAGTGTCAAAACTTTATCACTCTTGGATGTAAAAGTTATAACATTCTTATCGTTTTCTTTTTTCTTATCTTCATGTTTCGTTCATTTTTTCAAACAAGATAATTTTTTTTTTATATGCTTGTCTTTGCCACAATGGAAGCATTTAATTTTATCCCTAGACTAGGACCTTAGACTTATCATGGCAATTTTGTCCTTCATTCTTGCTTCTTCTTCTACTTCCTATGACAAGGGTCTATGCATTTTCTATGTCAAAAGTCTTCTTTCTCGACTCCTCTAAATTTCCTTTCACAAGTTTCATAGACAATGCCCCATTCGGAATATAGTAAGAAGGAGGGCACATTTTATCATCCATTACTATTTTTGAAGCAACTAATCGATTTACATGCTTTTAGAAGCATTCAAGTGATTTATCATTGAATTTCTTCCTTCAGCTTCATGTTCACTAATTTCTTCAACCAATATATACATATATTGCAAGTAGTTTTTTGTTCAAATATTAACTCCAAGTTTTTCAGAGATCATTAGTATTTGTTTCATTTGCTACATGATAGCATGGGGTTGTGTCAATCAATTACTTAATGTAGACAATTGTCTTTTTGGTAATCCTTTTTTCATTCTAAGTTAGAAATATCCTTAAACCTAGCTTCTTCATCCTCAAAAGTATCTAATAAATCTTTAATAGTAAGAAAATCTTCGGAATTCCATATTACCTAATTTGAGTTGGTAAGTTTACCATGGAGGTTAAGAACCTTTTATTTCTCTCTTTCAAAACCAAGAATTCCCATAAGTAGGCTTTGATATGATTTGTTAGGGACAAATGACAATTGAAGAACCAGTCAGTGAAGTGAAAACAACTAAAACCTATGGAAATAGTGAATATTTCATTTGCACAAGTTCAAACTTCCTCCACAATAATAACAACCCAACTAGAGAGGATAAATCCAAGAATACCTAAGTAAAATGACAAATAGAATGTGATAAAACCTTGCTAAATGAGATAATAATAATAATAAAACATAATGAAGATTTCTTCTATTTCAATAAAAATGGAAATGCAACTCCTCACTAGTTTGCTCACCCTAAAAACTAGTGAAAACATATATCAGTACTTGAAATAAGAATTTATCATCTTTAACAACAAAATAAATTAGGAAGGGAGTGAAGAGATTACACCATAGAAACTTTCTCAAAATATTAATGAAGGAACCTCCATTTTTACCATTGAGCTCTAATACAACATATAAAAAAGTGACCCTTATTTTCTTCTCCCTTTTCTCTTTTTAACAAAATACCATTTTTTTTTCCCAACTTTTTTAGCATAATACACCTAAGAAACCCTAGTTTGAGCTTAGAGACACCCAAAAAAAGTAGACCGAGATATGTGCTTAAGAAACTCTTCATGGGTTGGATAAACTTAACCCAAGAGAGGCACCCATAGAAATTATAAATTTTATATCTTGTCAGATTCCAATAAGGTAGGGAGCAGATATTCTACCATTAAATGTTGCATGATCTAACATCAAAGTTGATATGATAAAACTTAAAATAATCACTTAATTTGATTTTAGTTGTATTTTATTTAAGATGTTGACTTGAATTTATTAGTTAATGTCCATAATAATTTGAATTAAATTATTAACTAATTGATCATTAAAGACTCATTAATTACTCATTTTTTTCCATCACTCTTGCAGTCAAACCAATAATTTAATATTCCATAAAATATTTGAAAGCTTCAAATTTATGTCAATCCTTCACCAATACTGCCTAAAGACTAATATCTCAAAACTATGGGTGTAATTATGGTCAAGCTTCAATTTTGTATTTATCCTAGTTTGAAGTGGTCAGAAATAAAAATACAAAAAAAGTTTAAATCAAACTTTGCTTTCAGAAAGGGAATACTATTGTAAATTTCCCTGACCACCATTGGGGAACTTTTCATTGATTGAGGATCATCCTTTTCTCTAAACAAAAATCTTTGACTCCCTTGTCTTGGCAGCATAAATTTGTATTCAAACATGAATATAAGAATAAACAAGGCATAATATTCACACCTAGTTATTTTTCTTGATTATATTTCTTTTATGCTTTAAAAAGAATCTTATTTTATATATCTTCAAGTGAAATTTGTTGGGAACATTCAACATAATATCAGACAATATTTTCAATAACAAATATTGATTGGGGAGAATAATATTAGATATTATGGTTTTGAAAAAAAAAAAAAAAAAAGGTAGGGTTTTCAAAAGAATTTTTAAAATATGGAAATTCAAAAAATATTTTCATCTTTAATGTAGTTGAGAGGAATCCAATAAAAAGAAATTTCAAAAAGATTGAATTTTGAAATATCTTTTAAAAAATAACTTCAATACTTAAAAAGATAAATTTAGAATAATTTTAAGGTTATATTTGATAAAAAAAAAAACGGAATAATTTCTTGTTTTCCAAAAAAAACGGAAAAACATGTTTGGTAGTTAGAAAACCGTTTTTTATTTTTTGTTTTTAAAAACAGAAAATATAAATCATCTTTTAGTTTTTTTTACTTGTTTTTTTTGAAGTTATTTAAAAAAATTAATTATACAAACATGTAGAATGATTAAAAATAAATAACTTGTTAATACCAAAATTATTTTTAAAATATGTTTAAAAATATAAAAAATGGGTTAAAAATATTTCATGTTTCTAAACAATTTTATTCTACCAAATTTCAAAGAATAACTTTGAAAACTATTTTCAAAAATTATTTTTTAGAATTATTTTCAAAATCAGTAATCAAATAAAACCTAAAATTCTCATATTTAAAAAAATATTTGAAACTTTTTTTTTTTTTTTCAAAAACCCTCCTTTAAAAATGAAGTTCCCAAAGAGAATAGCTTTTCAAAATTATTTTCAAAATCTGTTTTTTAAAACTATTTTCGAAAACAATTACTAAAAAGAGCTTTAAAATTCTTATATTTTTAAAAATATTTGAATTAATAAGTTTTTTTTTTTTTTTTCAAAAACCCTCCTTTAAGCAGGATAAAATGCTAGAAAATCAATTTACAAGCATTAAAATGGAAGGATTGAAATTAAATTTAAAAATTGTATATTAATAGGTGAATAAAAAAAAAATTCATTGATGTGATTTGATGAGGCAAGAAAGCAGAAAGAATAAAAATCTTTGCTTCTAGATTACATATGCTCCTCAGCTAGATTACAAAACCGCCTTCTTTTCAACTTTTTAGGAATAAAGAAAAATGGATCAGCATCTTAATATAAAAACTAAGTATTATGAGTGGGAAAGTTGAATGGTTCAAATGGCAGACAAGATAGTGTTCAAAGGCCAAAAGTTTCTTCATATTTATCAAGTTTCGAGAGTTTCATGGTGTGGCCTTTTCTCTTTTGTCATCTTGTTCTTTGTCTTACTCATTTCTCCCCTTCTAAATTTCTCTACCCCACCCCCCACCCCCACCCCACTTTTGTTTTTTAAACCAGTCTTACCTATTTTTGGTAAACATTTGGGTTGTCTTCTTTGCCAGCTCAATTGACAAAGATGCATGTAAAGAGGCTTTTAATGCTTTGAAGTTTGAACAAAGTATAAGAAGGTTTGTCTTTTCCCCCACTCTTTGTATTTGTACTTTGATCACACTTCCATTTTTTTTATTGCCCACCTTCAATGGTTAGCATAAAAGAATAAATGGTAACAAACATCCTTTCAAGAAAATATTATTATTTTTACATATGTTATGATATCACTACAAAAATAATAATAATTTTAAGAGCTTCATCCTTCAAACAATCTTAAAGAGAAGAAATTTGTATGTTTTTTTTTTCACAATATTAATAAAAATATTTAAAAATTTATAACAACTCCTCTATTTGTTATTCTTTGAAATATTACTAAAGTTTTAAATTTCTATTATAACAGATGAAATATAATGTCATTTATGAATAAAGTAAAACGGCTTTGATGAGAAGGAAAAGAAAAAAGGAAAATAATTAGAAGAAATAATGGATCAACTATGAAATTAAGTCGATACAATCGATGGATTGCTGGATCGATGTATAAACTCTGAAATGGGTGGAAGGGGAAGAAAAAAAATATAATGAATCAATTGTGAAACCGAGTTGATGTAATCAATGGAGTGTTGGGTCGATGGAGTAAACTCTTAAAGGAGTGAAAGATGAAAAAAAGAAGAAAGAAAGAAAACGATTAAAAAATAATGGATCAATTGTGAAACCAAGTCAATGTAATTGATGGATTGTTAGGTTAATCGAATAAATTCTTAAATAGGTGAAAGGGAAAAAAATTATAAAAAAAAATAATGGATCAATTATGAAAATTGTAATTAATGGATTGTCACATCAATCGGGCAAACTTCTAAATGGGTGAAAGCTCAATTCAAGTAGAATAAGGTTTACATCAATAATCCCACCAACTTGATTAAAAATTGGAAAAAATATATCTTAATACAAGCTTTTGAAAATAAAAATAAAAGGAGAATTCATTATTCAAGTGCTAATTGTATTTGGACGATGCCTTTACTCTAAAAAATATATAAAATAATAACTACTTTTGGGATCATATGCAAAGATGATTCTCATATTACTTATATTTTTAAAGGAGGCTTTTTCCTTAAAAATATTGCAGAAAATGGAGGGCATGATAGTTTGGGATTTGGAAAGTTTTGTTGACCATTGGATGGAGACATGATGAGAAGGGGCAGTGTGGAGCCAAGCAGCTGCCATACATTGACTTGTCCTAATGGTTGGAATGTGTAGGCAGTCAAAAGTCTCAACCCCTCCATTATTATTTATCATATATATATATATATATAAGGCTACATTTCTTTTATTATTTCTCTTGTGCCCATGCATTCCTATTACTTTTGCCATCATCATTCACACTTTGATTCCGCCAAGAAAATTCTTGGAATTATTTTCTAGTTTTCTTTTTTCCTTTTTCTCCTTTTCTTCTTGGAAATTCGGTGAAATTGCTTGGAAATTTTTGCTTAATATTGTCTTCGTCAAAAGTTCTTTCTTTGACAATTTCTGCGTGCTTTTATGACTCCGTGGAAAAAAGGGAAGCATTCATATTGAATCCATTTGACACGATTTTTGAGATATTATTAATTTGTTTTATAAAAATTTCATCTTCCCAATATTAAAAAAATTAAAAATATTTAATAAAATCATTATTAAACACACTCTTAATTTAAATAAAAATAATATTTAATATCGATATTTCAAATAAACGCATAAAAAAATTAAAATTTATAAGAAGAGCACGTTAAATTTACAATAAGAACGCAATTAGGTTTTTCCTTTTTTAAAAAAAAAAAAATTATGTCTTAGTAAAAGTTATGACATGATCCATGCATGCTTCTCAAACCAAAATTATAAAAATAATAATTTTTTTATTTGAATTATCATAGAAAATAAATAATATTAGGGCACCAATTTGATATAATATTAAATATGTATATTTGTAGGACTATTTAAGAAAGATATGGTAGGATAAGATATATCTAATTGGAGTAAGAGAAGAAAATTGAAAGATAGAGAGAGAGGTAGAAAGTGACATTTTGGGCGTGTGAGCTCTTTTGATTGATTGATACCTACACCACCCCAAAAAGCGACTATTAAAAATAACACTCATAAAAATTAAATATAATAAAATTCATTTTAAGATGGATGCATTTTTTTTTCTTTGTCTAGAAGGAGAGATAAGACTACGAAGGGAAAGTCTTCTTTATTTTCCTTTCCTCCTCCTAAGGCCCTATTTGATTAGTATTTTTAAAAAGTAATTTTAAAAAATAATTTTTGAAAATTATTAACAATTTATAAAACATATTTTTTTAATATTTATATAATTACTATTTTTAAATGATTATCACAGAACAAGTGAAAATAATTGAAAATAATTAAAACATATTTTGTGAAAGCATTGTATTTTTTGTTTTTATGAACAAAAAATTATTTTTTATTTTATGATAAAAGATATTTCTTTTTTTATAAAATAGAAAATTACTTTATATTTTTTAGTGTGAACCTCTTTTTGAATAATTCCTTGCTTTTTTTTTCTTTTTTTTTTTTTTAAAATATATCATAGTACAAATAAAGTAAAATAAATAGTACAAGGTACACCTAACAAGACATCTCTTTTTGAATAACTTCTTGTTTTTACATTAATCTTTCCATGACCCAAACAAAGTAGATTGATTAATCCTAGTGGATACACATAAGGAGAGATAGAGTAAGAAACTCTTTTTTGAATAATTCCTTGTTCTTTCTTTAAATTTGTCATCACCCAAACAGAGTAAACTAAGTGTAGAAGAGACAGATGGTATGTAGTGAGTCAATAAAAAGGACGGATGAGTTGAGAAGTTATCCCAATATTTGGATACAAATGAAATGCTTGACTCGGTAAGGTGGAGTTTTGTGTGGAATGATTAAATGAGTATGAGAAAACAGGGGAGTTGTGTGAAGATAGAATGATGGTGAATTAGATTCTTTAAGGGGGTGGTTTTGGCATATCATTGATTATTGATATTCTCATGAGCCTTGTGACTACCATCACTCTCTCTGTGAAGCACACACTTCCTTTTCAACTCTCAATGGTTGGGTAAGATTCAACCTTCAAAGACATTTAACAATTATTTTGGATTTAGGTGGGTCAGTTTGACTGGGCTAATATGGGGAGAGGTCGGGGTCCATCACTTTAAATTATTCAATATTATTACTAGCAATTCGGCTCCTCACTAGGAATAGGATAAGGCCCATTTGGTTTTCTTTGGCCGTCCCTCTCTTGGTGTTTGTATGTGGGTGTTCTCCTCTCGTTCCTTCCAACTAAGATTGCACTTTTCCCTTTCTCTCTCTCTCTCTCTCTCTCTCTCTCTCCCTCCCTCCCTCTCTCTCTCTCTCTCATGTGTTGTCTGCCAGTGTGAACTGCTACCATGGGTTCTGACTCTTAAACCTTTCTGCCTACTTCTTTTCCCATCACTTCCTCTTTATTGCTTCCATTTCTCTTTGTTTTCTCTTCTCTCTCCCTCCTCCCATTTTCCGTTGATTACTCACCCTCCTCCTGTCATTTCTCAACTTTTGCTCTGGAATCTGAATTGGAACCCCACTAGCTTTCTTTTTTACCATTACTCTTCCCTTTTTTCTCAATGCTTTCATGTTCCCAATTCCTACAAATTGGATTTACATCAGTTTTCTCACTCTCACTCTCACAGACTACCTCAGCACCCATTTCTTGGATTCTCAGTTTGAACAATTCCCACTAGTTTTTTGGAGTCTGCTGGAAAGCTTGGGTTCTCCTCAATGAACGAGGCTGAAATGGTGATACCCCACTTGTTCAGATGCCCGATTAGTCTAGACTTGTTCACAGATCCAGTCACTCTATCCACAGGCCAAACGTACGATCGGTCCAGCATAGAACAATGGCTGGCTGCAGGCAACCTCACATGTCCTGTCACAATGCAGAAGCTCCATGATCCATCTATGGTTCCAAACCATACTCTTCGCCATTTGATAGATCAGTGGCTTCAAACAGGTCAACAAGTGGATCCTGAGAGCTTGACGGTAATGGGTCCTGGCCCCTCATTGGCTGCAATGAAGTGCAGCCTTCAATCTCAGGAATCCTCATTGGAGAACAAGCTTGAGACACTCAAAGCAATTCGAGTTTCGAGTGATGAGTTGTCATCTAGGAATTCTTATATGATCCAATTGGGCTTCTTGCCATTGCTATTGGAACTTGTATTTGGACAGGTCGAAGCCGAGCAATATAGGGACAGTTTGAAGCTTGTGGAGGAAGCACTTTCTTGTGCCTTGAAATTGCTGGCTTTCAGTGAATTGGGGTGCCTAAACATGCTGAAAGAGGAGTCAAAATTAGAATCTTTGGTTGTTTTGTTCAAACACGGGACTCCCATGATAAAGACAAGTGTATGTAATCTTCTGGAGGCAATTTCATCTTCCTCAGAGACTAAAGAGCTATGTGCTACGCTTGGAACGACCCACCAACTCTTACAGGGGATAGTCCTCCTTGTTCACCATGACTGCGAGGCTTCTGAAGCCGGAATCAAAGCCATATTGGCATTGTGCTCTGTAGAATCAAATAAAGAAAATTTGATAAGGGAAGGGGCAGTAGATGGACTCATAAGCTACATTTCCAATGCCCAAGTGAAAGAAAAAAGCGCAGCGCCATTGGCAATGGCAGTACTAGAAGTGCTTTTAGGAGTAGAGAGTGGAAGAGAGGCGGTCCTTAACAATCCCAATGGCGTTAAGGCCCTGGTTAAGATGACTTTCAAAGTATCAGATCACCAAGGCAGTGAGAACGCTGTTAGCTCTCTTATGGTGCTATGCACTGATTCATTACGGGCAAGGGAAGAAGCCATTTCTGCAGGAGTTTTGACACAGTTGTTGTTTTTGCTTCAGAGCCAGTGCAGTGGGACGATCAAGACAAAGGCAAGAATGCTGCTTAAGCTTCTTAGATCAAAGAGAATTATGGACCAAAACCATTGATCAATATGATTGATGATGCCTAAATGTTTCTTGTCTCTACTGTATGATGTCTCTCTCTTTCTCTATCAGTTGTAAAGAAGCATCAATTTGTACTTACGGGTTCTATAATGCTTTACTTTACACAAACTAATACTTTACCAAAAGAAGAGGACTGTCTATCATTTACAATTTCATGATGTGATCTCAAAGATTCAATCACAAACTTCATTCTACGGGATAAATTTGTGGGTCTGCAGGGGAAAATTCCCAAAAAAAAAAAAAAGAAAAAAAAAAAGAGAAACAATCTCATTTGCAGAGTCTGGTCAAACTTCAAACTGAGAGTGAGAACCTACTTTATCAAGACTAATCAAACTGAACCAAACAAAAAATAAAAATAAAAAATCCTAATCTGAATTTGGCTCTCCAAGGGCAGAATTCAACTGACCACATATTCATTGCCTAAATTTACCAGTGCTGCTAGGTTCTCAAATTTGCTTCTCTGGGTTATGTCTGTCATACCCTTAATTTCGTAAAAATTTACATCCCATATCAGTGAGTCTACCCAAGAAAATGCAAGTCATATTAGTTTAATACACTCAACAGATTGAAAAAACTGATCAGATTTTACCAACGCTGATGTGGTATTATTGTAACAATGCTTGACTTAGGATGGAGGGCTAGGTGCCATTGGAAAGGAATGTTTCTGGCACAGCAAACTATCTGTAATCTTTCCTGTGGGAGGACCCACAAAGGACCGTATGAGTCTAAGAGACAAGTGGGTTTCTTTACCTTCATTGATGGCAGAAGTTAAAAGAGGCCAAGACACCCAAAGCATGAGAATTGTCTACAATTTCGGCGAGGAAGCAACCCAAGTAAATGAGATGGTGCATCTCATTTTGGCCCAAAACTTAGGCGAAAAGGGCGAGAAACTTGACCCTTCAAATGACTAGTGCGACGCCACCGAATAAGTGGAACAGCTGTCTGTTCACACTTTTGGACTTCAAAAACCAGCGGAGGACTATTACTTGTTATGGGTATTGTAACAACTCCCACTAGAGATGGGCTTGTACAGACCACTCACAAAAAGAACCCCTTGCAAACATCCTTGAGATCTGTTGAGGGAGATTTGGTCCACAGGTTTCATGTATTCACCACTATAAGTATGAGGGCCTTTACTGTTAGCATTCCTGATATTATACCATTAGACTGGTGGTTGTTCATGCTCTTATAACATTGATAACAATCCGAAGCAGCCGCACTTGAAAACTAGACATAACCAGATATGCATCAGCAAAGCAAAGACGAGTACTGATCAAAGAGCAGATCATAACTCTCCATGTCCAAGATGACAACTGACCAAAAAAACTGCTACTCAAATGCCTAAACCTATGGGCAGTGAGAACTCCAGGCGAAAAAGCCGAGAAAAGAAATGATGATGCCATTGAGCTTAACTGGTAGAAAAAAACTAGTGGGTGGTCATACCCCACACGGACACAGGTGACAAAGCATGCTACAATATACATGTGAGCGCGGATTATGATCTGACAGAGAAAGGATGAAAGGTCATCGGGCGAAGCAGCAGCTTTTGACTTGCTAATGCAATGATAGCATTACAAGATGCCTAGGGGCTGCAATTAAAGTACAATAACACCATACTCTTCCCAAATAAATGTACATAAAAGATGGAAAAGAACACGTGGAAATCAACAAAATGCACTGTCTGTATTCCCATATACCACTTGGCTCTGATATGTGAAATATTGATACATTACATGAAATATATAGCTTTAAAATTTCACGATTTGCAAGTAAAAAGCAACCAGAATAACCAAACATCCATGGCAGTTACCTTTGGCCAATAACAAGCTCTATATACAATATTAGAAAGGTCTATGAGAGTGTGATGAAGTGTTGCAATGAACTAATTAAGCTTGGAGGCCAATGCTTTGTTTCTCTTACATAGGCAATGTCTGTATAGTGAGGATCAAGTAGAGTAGCAATTGTGAACTGGTTTTCAGCAAGGAGTGGAGCATGCTTGTCTGCATATAAAGCTGCTGCTAGAGCTGCATGCACTTCTGCAGAGAACCCCAAACAAGAATGTTACAATGGCAAAGTATGTAAACCAAGAGACATGGAAACATCTTCAAGACTACCTGGATATCCCTTTAGAGATATGGAAACATCTTCCATCTCTGCTATAGCTTCTTGTCTGTCACCAACCTCATATAAGGCCAATGCCCTCCCTACTCTTGCATAGTCTGAGAAAGCAAAGTCTTTATAGTTGTTAACTACCTGAAATTAAGAACATATCATGCCAACCAGATGATCTACGATTAGCCAACACAATGGCAAATGGTTTACCTGATTATATCATAATCAGATGAGTTGTACATGAAAAATACACATAGGACAAAAATAAACAAAGAAAGAAAAACACATAATTGTCTCACTATGAAGCCACCTGAGTCAAGTACTGGCCTATAGTTTGTAAGAAACAGGGCTTATCTTTTTTTATGATGCTGTCAAAGTTGTAAACACTAATTGTGATGATGCTAGAAGGGGAAAAGCAGCCCCCGGTTCAGGGTCATATAGTTGCTTCTGCAGGTGAAATAATCAAGCATATTCATGACATAAATTTTACAATACTGTTTTGATTCCTGCTTTGAACTAAGTACATCAGGAGCTCCCATCTTGGAGGAGCCATTTTTAACGATCTTATGATTGGTGATACATATCCTAAACTTCTTGAAACCGTTTTTTTTTTTTTTTTGACATTTTATTAACAAAATGAAAATTTTGATTTGAGGGTTTTTTCTCATTTAAAAAAGCAAGTAAAAGGTGACCTCTCAGACCAGAGGTAGAGGACAATAATTTTTTTTTTTTTTTGTGGGTATTTTTTAGCACAAAAATTTGAGATGGAAGAATGATACTCAGGTCAATCTAAAATTTGAAAGAGACATGTTCTTTAGATGCCTTGCTTAATATTACAAGGAAAAGAAAAAATAAAAAAGATGATCCTCTATTAGCTGATGTCATAAAATTTTCAATCTAGCAGAAGGCCATACAAATTGAGTTAGATTGTGTGATAGACAAGCAAATTAAGTGTATACACACACACACACACATTATAAACAAGATTTGAACTGCATTGCAACTGTAATAGATTCACAAAAATGAGGATTCTACACAAATTTCCTTCAGGTATAAAAGTGTTCACACTATAATACATCATATTCACTCAGCAATTTGCTATTCATGTCAAAAGGATACCAGTTTGAGCTGGGCCCTTTCACTCTATATGTGATTGTGTAAGAACCAAATTTCTTTTGTTTCATTTACTAAATCTCTGTTAATATTCTGCAAACCTGGACATGCCCTTTGTGAAATTCACATTATGCAAAGAAGATCGAGAAAGAAGCTTCATCTGTATGAGGAAATTTTATGCTCACTCATTGGGAAACCTAAATCACAAGATGCGTTTCCATGTGGATAACCTTCACTCACAAGGCTACATAATTATACTGATGAAAATCAGATAATGACAACCAAGATGGAATGTTCATATTAAACACACATTTGTCCAACCATGATGGCATGATCAGTTCTTAGTGCAGCATCAAACAGTTCTGGGAGTAAATAATTGGAAAAGGCAGCATTACTTCAGTATAAGGACAGCAATGCCGATATTGAGACACAAAATAGGAGGAAAATCTGCCATGGTGTTTCAACATTTCAGTGAATCTCAATAACTTAACCAATAGGAATTGAAATCATCTGTCCTCTAACTGGGTACAAGCTAGATAATTGATATCACCAGGAACATATTCAGACACAAAATGGAGAAACACTTGCAATAGAGAAGAACAAACATATGCTCTGAAGCAGCAAGCAGATTGCCCAAACATTATTTGGTCCCGACAAAATTTAGTATTTTTTAAAGATGAGGCTTCTTGTGAGCTGCAATAGAGAGAGATGTTCTGTTCAGATTTGACATGGCAAGAAATGAAAACAGGGGAGCATCCTTATTACATACCTCGGGTGTAATTTTTTGGGGAAAAAAAATCACTATCTAATCCAAATCCCATTTGCGTTTTTAAAGTATTCCTTTGCCAGAATTCTTAGGAATGTCCCACAATCTGAAAAAAGTTCCATTCAGGAATTCTATGGAAATAATGGGAACAAAAATCTCATTATGAAGATGATTGTGTAACCAAGTGTCACTCAAAGAGGATGAATTTCTTTCTTTTCTATGATAAAAGGTGGAGTTCTGGAAGAAATACAAGTTTTTTCACTCTATAGTGTCAAAGTATGAAGAGAATTGGTATAAAATAATTACAGTTGCTTAATTGCCTTTCAAACCAATAATTTCCTTGTGTGAAAACCCAGGAAATGGTTGGTACCAGTCAATTAAATCAGCTAGTAGGTAAGTATCACAAATTGCAGTTGAGTGTCAAACTTGGCCATTGTTTCTCTAACTAAGAACTTGACCATGATAACTGAAAATCATGGCAAAAACAAATTGCAATTGAGTGTCAAACTTACACAAGTTGGTCAAAAATGAAATAGCAGATGTCCAAAGTCTTTAATAATGCTGTCAAAGACTCCAAATTATGCAAGAAGAAAACAAATTGGCATTGCTTTGTTTATTAAAAATAAAAAATAATATGATTTCTAGAACATAATTTTAAATGGGAGTAAAATAATGCCAATCTTGTGTATATCAATTTACTTCATTATCACATGCAAGAGTGCTGATTTTTTTCAATCACTTAAGAAATTAAAACATTTATGGGTAGGTGAGATGAAGCAATCTTGAAAAAATAACCACAAATAACAGCCAACGAAAGTGCTCATGGTTTAAAATTCAACAAGTAATTATCTGCATCCACATCCACATTTGGGCAGAAAACTCTAATGGGCTGCCTAAAGGACAAAATTTTGGACTTGGAAGATGATACGCTTATCGCATTACCACATACTAACATGGCAGGTTAGCATTTTCCTGAAACCAAACTGGCATGGAAGATGCTTCTGCCCACATTCACATTTGGGCAGAAAACTCTAATGGGCTGCCTAAAGGACAAAATTTTGGACTTGGAAGATGATACTCTTATCGCATTACCACATACTAACATGGCAGGTTAGCATTTTCCTGAGACCAAACTGGCATGGAAGATGCTTCTGTGACACTCAGACCCAAGAGCAGGTAGATCCAGGGGCATCACAGAATGGTAACAACTAAGAAAGTATGGTCATGATCTTATTGATTCTTGACCTAGGTGAGGTGGGGTTGGGACAGTTGGAGTGGATTTCTAGTGTTCTCATTTCTTGAGGTAACATCTCTTCAAGTAGTAATTTTATTTTTCCTGTATTCTGATTTGTCTAATTTATCTAGCTACATTTTGTTTCCTTTGAAGATTCATTCATACATTGGGCTTTCCAGCTCCATATGTGAAATGATTCTGGCGCCCTGCTTCGGTTCAAGGTGTCACAGCTATATCACTCCCTACATCACTCAATTTTATCTTCTTTTTTTTAATTATCTAGCTACCTAGCCATGTAAACAAGCCATGTCCCTGCGTGATATTGTTATGTCAGCAGAGAAATTATTGTGTAAAACATCATAATGAAAGAAATAATTCCATCCAAATGAAAATAAAACAGTAAGAATAGTAAAGCAATTATAGTAAAGTAGCAGCCAGGCCCGCCCAAACACAGAAATGAATTTACCAGTGAAGTGTAACACTTCACTATATTCGAATAAGGCCTGAAACCCAAGTAAGATAAGAAGATTCTGTGTTGTTGGTGCGAAACTACATCGAATTAGTTATTATTTTCCAGAGGTTTCTCGGGAGCCAAACGGACCTGAGTGAAGTACTGAAGAGCCCGTTCGAAGTCGCCCTGAGCTTGCAACTCTCTACCTTTCTCCAACAAACTGACGGCTTCGGAGACTCTCTGAGAGACGTCAGCGCTTGCGTCTCTTTCATTTGGAGAGACGGGGTCGAAGGTGGGAAGAGCAGAGGAGGAAGTGGGAGGGGGAAGAAGAAGAACAGAAAGACTGGAGGTGGAAATCAACAAACCCCGTCTGTTTGGAGAACTGGGGTTTAATTTTTGACGGATTGGGATTGGGGTTTTGCAGTTTGGGGGTGTGGGCAGGAGGAAACAGGATATGGGTGGAACCTTACAGGCACCCATTTTTCTTTGTTATTTTGGGTTTTTTTTCTTGAGTTTTGTCAGTTGGCTGCGACAGATTTTGTCCATTCAAAAGAAAAATCATTAGCTGTACTTATCCTACTTTATCACACTTCTTTCAATAATTTGATATGAACACCCAATTTTTCTCTGGATGTATCTAAATGATAAATTTTTTTAGGATAAAAATGTATCTTAATGAAACAATCAAGCCACCCTTCCCTACTTAGTACTTAGTGTTCATTGTTCGGCACAATAATCAAATATTTGAATGATATTCAAACTTCAAGCAATTTCTTGCTTATGTAAAATATCAATTTCCCACATCTATCAAAATCTTGAGATCTTACTCTAGAGGTGAATACACATCTAATGAATTTCAAACATTCCTTCAACATGAGGGAATAATTTCACTAAAATCTTGTCTAGACATACCTCAACAAATAGGAGTAGCTGAATAAAAAACTAACATCTCTTAGATGTTACTCAAACTTTGCTTCTTGATGCATCAATACCTTCTCAATTTTAGGTAGAAGCATTGCCTATAACCATGCATTTAATTAATCATTTTCTATTATTTAATCTACATAACGAGTCTCCGTACTTTTGTTTGCATAACCAATATCCTGATCGCACTCTATCACCTGTATGCTCATCTTTTGTCATCAAATAGGAATAAATTGATTATATAGTCTACTAGATATGATTTTCTTAGGTATGCATCTAATTGCAAAGGTTTCTGTTATTATGATCCCATTGCACATCATCTAGCATTTCTCAAAATGTCATTTTTGTTGAATTTTTTTTTTTTTTCCAAAATTCTAATGTTCTCATTTCTCAATCTTCATATTCTTATCTTCATAACTTTGACCATGATACTTCTAATGTCATAAGGTTTAAACTTGGGGTAGTGCATAGGAGAGAGGCATAATTAGAAGTCAAGAAACAGAAGTTGCTCATTAAGAAACTTTTCCTTGCCTTGATCCAAGTCATGAATAACATGAGGCAACCAATGCGACAATTGCACCTCCTCTACAAAGATCCACTTGACAAATTATACCTCATAATCACTTGTCTCTCATAACTACCTTATCCTCCATCGATGTTCCAAATTCCTATTCATAAGCTAAAATAACATTCACATTGGTAAAACAATTATGAATGAAAATTGGAGGCTTGGACAAAAAAATTGTACTTGAGACATTGTTCCTTGCTTAAATGGGTTGAGCAAATAGACTTAATTAAACAAAAACCATTTGGATCTTTGGATTGTGATAAAGCTTGTCTAGTTGCTATTAGAAATTTGCAAGAATATGAGATCAATTATTTTAAGACATTTGCTCCGATGGCTAAAATGACAACTATTCAAACTTTGTTAATCATTACATGTTCACAAGGATGGTCCCTTTTTCAAATGGATGTTAAAAACACTTTTCTACATGATATTCTTCAAGAAAAGGTCTACATGAGTCTTTCTTCTAGAGCAAGATTTGATTCCAAAATTCATGTATGTTGTCTTTAACATTTTCTTTATAGGCTTAAACAAGCTCCTCATGCATGATTTGATAAATTTCACCAATTGTTGCATAAGTTGGATTTTATTTAGAGTTCTAATTATCATGTCATGTTTCTTCATCGTTCTGTTGTTGGTATCACCATTCTTCTTGTTTACGTCAATGATATTATCATCATCGGGACTAACATATGTGGTGTTCAACAACTACAAGCCTCTCTACATTCTCCTTTCCATGATAAGATAATTTGAGATCGGAGCTCTTAGATGGATCAATTGAGGAAATAATCTAGATCAAAGGAAAACATGTGATCATCTAGTTGAAGCATCTATTGACACCATAAAATAAAAAAATAATTTACAATTAAGAAGGATGAATAGGTTGGATATATCTCCTTGAATTCGTTTTAGAAGAATTGGTGATATGAAGACCACATTAGTAACAAATGGTGTAATAATCAATTTCTCTTGTAAGTTGATAACACAATTGTAATCATTAAGCACAAGAATCATTTGGTTTTTTAAAGAATCCTCATTGGAGTTACGTATGATGCAACACATTCTAGAGGACCTTAGGTGACCAAGTTTGTTCATATCAAAAGGGTAAGGTGCATATATAACTATCATAATGTTAGGAACTATGTCTACTATGGCCCTATCGCATCCTCGTTCACATTCACAGTCTTGTCCATGGGAAAATGCGATATTTGCTTAGCAATGACACAAAACCAATCATTCAAGATTAATGATTCTTTTAATAGAAGCATGTTATTTTGTTCAACAATCATAAGACATCTAATTAACTCTAAATATTTTATCAATCAATATTTTCGATATTACTATTATAGGAGCATATTCAGACTTGAACAATAGTATAGATATTTTCCAACATGTCTTACTTAGTAACATTTTCTCCACAAAACTTCAATTGGGAGCTAATTCTAAGATATAATTCTCAAAATTCATGTATTTCATTACTAAGGTTGAAGTTGAGGGGATTTTTTTAATTAAATATAATATTTTTTTAAAAATAATTTTTTAAGCATGAATGTAGAAAAACTATTTCCAAATTTAAGGAGGAAAATAGAAAGTTACTTTTGGAAAAGATCATTATAGTTTAAATATGAAAATTGAATTATTTTTTGACGGGTTTACTTTAAAAGTGGGAAACCGTATTCCTCTCTAGCCCATAAAATTTCCTCTTGCTTGAAAAGAAAAGAAGAAAGAAAAAAACATGGTCATTGTGCCTCTAATTTATTTTATTTCTCTTCCATTGACTTTTAAATCAAAGTTATAAAACTATAATAAAGTTGTTAGGGAATGAAATAATTCTAAAAAATAATATTAATAATAATAAAAAAAATATTATTATTGTGGGTGATCCCTTTTTTTTTATGATCAACTTTCCTTCCAAATGATATTTTAATAAATGAAGCATTCATTGCTTGCTGTAATGTCTAGGTTAGCATACATGAAAGCCATGGCCATCTAACTTGACAAATGACAGGAAAACTAACAGATATTTTTAAATTTAATTAATTAGTCCAATGCTGCCATCATCATCATGGTTCTTTCATTTTTTGTTGGCTAGTAAGCCACGATGAGGCCATTATCAGTGGCCAAATAATTACGCCATGGAAAGCCAATCAAATGAAGCAGTTTCTTCTTCCATTATAATACTCGACAAATTAATAAACAGTAGCGTATACAAAGAAAACACCCAAAATTTCTGGCAAACATAGGGATGATCTCCATAGCAATTCAATTGAATCAAACGTCGAACTGCTCCAGTTGGACATCCTTGGACTTTAGAGGCACGTATTCGCCTAGATAAACCTCGAGATGATCTGATAAAGAAGATTTGTCGATGTTTTCATGGTGGTAGGATTTGCAGACGAAGTAGATCACAGTTTGGATGACGAGGCCAAAGAGAATCAACTTGAACAGAAAGAGGAAGAAGATGATTGCAAGCAGAATTCTATTCGGGGTGCTCAATGGGTACCCCAACACAACCAGGTTCTCAAAAGCCAGCTGAATTATGAAATAACAGATGTTGAGGATGAGGAAAATTGCAACTGCAACTCCCGTCTTGCCCTTTATCAAGGCCTTGCTCTTCACCATGGCTTGGATCCCATAGCTGTCTTCCAACACCGATATAACGCTCGCCAAATGCCAGATTACGCTTATATACACAAACCCCATGACGTATATGATCAAGAGAAGGGGGAGGATCACGAGTCCAAAGACGTTGTTTCCTATCAGGATAGCCCACATGAACAAAACTACCGCGGCGACAACGTTGTAGCAGAAAACAATGACGAAGTTCCATATGAAGGTGACCATGAGTCTCTTCCACACCTTTGGGACTACGCTCAGGACCCTCTTGAAGGTTATTTGCTTGGCGCTGTACACGCAGGCAACCGCATACACAACTGCGGATGTGCAGAGGAGGGAGAAGATGAGGAGGAAGGTGAAATATGCGACCTTCAAAAGCCAAAAGACTATCCACTCGGAGGAAATAACATCGGAGAGCTTCTCATATTTGGGGGTTCCAGCCCGGGTTCGATCCAGCCTGTCCTCATTCCTGAGGATCTTGAAAAAGAGGAAATCAGAGACTTCAATATGAGCGAGGAATATGAAGGTGAGAGGGAGGATGAGAGCTAGAGTGATTTGGCTGAAGATTTTCCTCCATGAGTATATGATCTTGACAGACTCTTTGATGATGCCAAAGAAGCCAAGAAATTGGAGCTCCTCCTGTTCAACATCCATGGTGAATTGGGACTTCAATTTTCCTCCTGTACAAAAGTGTGGATATGAAGATGGAGCTTGAGGATCACGTTTTGGGGACAGGTTGCACTTTAAAAAGCCGGGGTAGACTTTGAATCTTCAAAGTAACCTTGGCTTTGAATTGAATTACCAAATAGTGGTTGGACCTCTATAATTTTTGGTGGGGACTAATGTGGAAAGGATGGGGAGGTATTATTTAAGAGACAAGACCATTGGCCATAATTTATTAAATGATATTCTATGGTATATGGCGGCTTAATTTTATAAGCCCAATAGTGAAATTGAACCAATCTTGATCATCAAAATGCAATAGTTTAAACTATTCAATGAACTTCTATCAAAAACATTTTTTTTTTATGAGGGATTAATAAATATTTTATACAAGCTAAAAAGGATATTTTTAATAAAAAAAAACCAAAAATATTGAATGAATAATAGGTAGTTACAAATTAAAAAGAAAAAAAATATGTCAATTTCATAAATTTTTTATGCATTAGGCTTTGAATTTGTCAATAGAAGTGGGTGACTTTGGGTGTAAGGAAAGGGCTTTGGGGGAGGGTGGAAGTAGGGGAGAAGGCAAGGTGAAGCTTCCAAGAGAGTGGGTTTGTCCCATTATTTTACAAGACTTCCTTGGAATTTGCTCAAGTCAACCATTTTTTCCAAGGATGTCCATTAACTTATGTGTCCCACGTTCTAGACTTCTCCGATCAAAAGATATTCCAACGTCTCTATCTTATCGTAGTTTTAAGTTTCTCGGTTGTTAACGAAGTAAATAAAAACAAACAACACACGTATGCATGCAATAAATACATACATACATATATACATACATACATACTTAAAAAAAATAAATTTATTTTATATTAAAGTTTAGTTTCTTTTTTAAAAAGTATTTTATTATTGATTTTTATATAATGAAATTAAAATTATAAGATTGTGTTTGGTTCTCAAAAAATATAAAAAAAAGAAAAAAATACTAAGGAAAATGATTTTTTCACGTTTGATTATTCAATAAAATGTTTCAAAGAAAATTAAATATAATTAAAATTAGTTAAAAACTTATGTATTTTAAAATTATTTAATCTTTATATTGATAAGTTAAAATAAATACAATGAGTTTGAAGTAACAAATACAAATAATTTATCATCTTTAACTCTATTTTTTATTTTTCTTCACTTTTTTTTTTTCGTTTACTTTTCCTCTCTATTTTCTTTCCTTTGCATTTTTCCTTAAATTTTTCAAGAACCAAACATAACCTAAAAGAATCTTAATGAGAATTGTGGTAGCACCAAGATGTGTCATAACACACACCTATAGGATAGTACAAGTAAAATTCTCAAATAAGGATGCAGCCAAGTTCGTTTTACCAAATAGCTCTCCAAAATTCTCTTAGGTTTCGTATAAAGTTGTATTTTTTAAAAATTGTTTTTAGGTTAAAAGAACAAAAAAACAATTTTTTAGTGTTGTATAAAAATAAAAGTGCTTGAGAAGTTGTTTTTCAAAATAAAAAAATTAAGAAATTTGTTTGGATAAATTGTTTTTAAATATATCTTTTTTATTTTTTATTTTGGTTTTATAAAAACATTACAAATTAAATTTATATAACATAAATTAAATTTAATTCAAGTTTTATTAAAAATGAAAATAGTTTTTTAATTATAAATAAATTAATATATATATATATATATATATATATATATATATATATATATATATATATATATATATATATATATATATTGTAAAATATGAATAATAATATTATAATAAAATCATAAATTATATTTTTTTATAAAAAATATATTATTTTAGTATATGTTATAAAACATAAAGATATTAACATCTTCGTGGATTTTTTTTTGTTAAATAAAAAAAATAATAATCTTTAAAAATATTTTATTTAAAACAAATAATTAATAAAGTTTAACCTTTTTAACATGTAAGTAAGTCAAGTTTTTTATTTCATGTACATATTTAATACTAAATTAAAAAATATTATTTTAAAATATTTTGATTTAATCTACAATTAATTAGATCTGTTTTAATTCAAAATTATTTTTAAAATTTCATTAAAAGAATTTAAATTATTAATTATGTCTTACTTAATTTATAATTTATTTACCTAAATTCAAAGAATATATTTGTGTGTATAAGAGAAATAATAAAGTCACGATCTATAATATATCAATTTTGATTATTATTTTTTAATGATTAATTAGATCTATTTTTTGAGTTCCAAATTATTTTCAAAAATTGTTGAACCCATTAATAAATACAATACAAAGTGTTACTTGATTTTAAGTTCATTTTTATTGTGAGAAAATTTATAAAAATATAATTATATACATAAAAATAGATAGAACCATTATGGACCAATTTTTATCCATAAATTTATGGTATTAATGAATTTATTATTTGAGTTTCAAATTATTTTTAAAAATTACTAAAATTATTAATGAATCAAACACATGATGTCTTGTTTAATTGGGAGCTTATTTGTCTAATTAAAAAATTTTTAAATAATGATTCTATGTAGAAGATAAACAATAGAACCATTTTAAACCAACTTTGGTCTATAAATTTGTGGTATTAATTGGTTTACTATTTGAGTTTTAAGTTATTTAAAAAAATTACTAGACGCTTTTATGAATCCAACACATTAAGTATTGTTGTTTAATTTGGAATTCATTTGTCTAATGAAAAAAAATTAGATAATGAGGATTCTATGTAAAAGAGAAACAATAAAGTTGTTTCAAACCAATATTTATCCATAAATTTCTAATCTTAATTGTCTCACTATTGAAATTTAAATCATTTTTAAAAGTTATTAAACTCATTAATGAATCCAACGCATTAAGTCTTACTTAATTTATAATTTATTTTCCTAATTTTTTTTTTTGTAAAAATATGATATTCATATATATATATATAAAGAAGAAATTAACCTAGACATTTAAAATAAATTTTGGTTTATGACTTATTAATGTTATTAAATTCTATTACTTTTTAGTATTAATTAAATCGATTTTTGAGTTTCAAATTATTTTTGAAAATGTATTTTCTTAATAAAATTTTTTAGAGAAGTTAAAAGAAATTTAGAAAAGTGTATAATTTCAAGGAAGACCACATTTTAAGATTTTTAGTATCAAAATCAGATCGTGGAGAGAAAACTGAAATGATATTATTTTCAACTTTATTTATAGTTTTTTCAAATTTTTTTATGTTTTTCTTTTGTTTTAAAAAGCTGATGAAAATAACTTCTACTTATTCTTTAGAAATTATTTTATATTTTACTTTTATTTTTAAAAACTGTTTTCAAATAACAATAATCAAATAGTGTTAAAAAAATTTTAAAATAGTTTTCTATATTTAAAAATAGAGAATTGTTTTTAAATCATACAACCAAATAAGCTTTAAGATTCTCTAAAGTTAGAACTAAGGCTCAAAAATATAGTCATCTAGAATTGAGACATAACGTACTTTAGGGTTTGATTTTTTCAAGTTAGAATTAAGATACAAATAGCCTTTCTTTTAACTCTAATTTTCCATCTTTCAAGCTTTCAAGAGAAATCTTGAAAAAGTTTTGGTAAAAAAGAAACTTATCAATATAACAGCCTCAACACACAGCTTATGAGTAACACCTCAAGCCCCGAGGCCACGGGCAACCTTGTTAGTTTTGCCTATCTTGTAGGAGCTATGGGCTTAATACCATGGACTACGGGCTACATTCTTGGGACGATAGAAGAAATAAGTCCATCCTGAGAACTTAGTTAAAATGGATGACCCACGAAGAAACGTGGCCAAGCACGACGGAACAAAGTGGGAATTAACCGCCCTCGATCTTGGGAAGGAAGGATCATGGATGAAACAGAACGTGGGGAGACTTTTACCCATGGATGCATTCCGAGCTAAGTTCAAAAGTCGTCAGTTAGACCAGGAAAGGAGGATGGAAGCTATGCTTGAGCAGACTGAGTTGTCAAGGCAGGAGAATGCCCTGTTATGGACGCAGCTGGAAAATCAGTGTTTGTATACAAGCTTTGCACCACATTGCCAACAATCTTGGTCGGGTTTCTCAGCGAGATGTCAGTGATCTAGTAGGGACTAGTCATCGAGTGGATCCCTTTGCAAAGATACCGACATCCCCCTATTAACTCTCTTGAAGGACGCGACCATTCTAATGCCAGGATTTCAAGAATAGTGGCCTCTAAAGGGGCAGATGAGGTAGTAAGTGCTTCGCATCCTAGATGACAGCCTTGATATAATTTTGATAAATCGACTAAATGACTTTATATAATTTAATAACTTAATCATAATTTAATTTAAAATTAACTTAAGTCAATAAGTATTAAATTAATTTTTTATCTTAAGGCTTTGTTTAGTTTTTAAAAAGCTTGAGGGAAAATACAAAAGAAAAGAAAATTTAAAATCAATAAATTATTTTCATACTGTATTTTAAACTCATTTCATTTATTTAACTTTTTTATATAAAGACTAAATAATTTAAAAATATACAATTTTTTTATTAATTTTGATTATATTTGTCTTTTTCCATATTTGTAATAGGAAAACCAAATATTGGAATTTTTTTTTTCTTTCCTTAATATTTTTTAGGAACCAAACATAACATAATGGAAACAATCATTTTCTCTCCTTTCTCTTTGTCAAACATAATCTTGTTTAAATAAACATTCAAGTTTTTATTTTTAATAGCAAAAAGTATTTAGTAATAACATTTATATAAAAAGTATAAATTTACCTTATATATTGAAAAATACTTCAAAATTTTAAATTTTGAGATCATAAAACCTTAGTTTTTTCAAACCATTAACCTTTCTACATGATTCCCTAAGAGCTATTATATTTTATATAGAAATAACGAGTTTGTTTTATAGTGTATTTTAAAAAGAAAAAGTTTACTATTCTTAATAATAGAAAATTATTATTAAAAATACATAGCACTATTTTGCACTTGTTTTATGTTTCTAATTTTTAAAAATAAAAGGAAATGGAGAACATTTTTTACATAAAGAAGTAGAAATTATTTTCACCGGTTTTTTAAAACAAAAAAAAATGTAAAAAAGTTTTTTAAAAAATCATAAAAGGTAAATAAAATTGAATATGATATATTTCTTCTTCTTTCTCCATGATCCAAGATACCAAAAATCTTTAAATGTAATTTTTTTTTTACTTGTGACTTATCATTAAGAAAATAAATTTCAAATTAAATTATACTTATATATTAGTTTTAAAAAATAATTTAAAACTCAAAAACGGATTTAATTAGTAGTGTCATTATGGAAAGAGATGTTATTTCTAGCCCATTTGCATTTTCCTTGTGTTAGATGTATACATGCCAAACATGGGATGAGATAGAGGAAGTAATGTGGATTAAAATTAATTTCAAATGATTGCTTTCTCCTAATAGTGGGGTGCATCATGATTGAATTTGAATGTGGTAGGAACAATATCCAAAGTCATTAGTCGTAATTTTGTTATACCCTATGAACGCCTTCTATGCATCCATTGAAGATCTTCAAAATGAAGTGTTTCTCACTTACTTTATTCCTTGTACTTTTAATCAAGTACATTGTCAATGTGGGTATCTATAATAATGACATTTTTATAATCAATAGCAAATAAAAATGGCACTATCGTCATCCTTATGAACAACTTGGCTTCACACAATGCAATCATCCCAATTGCTCACTTGAATTTTATAGTGAGAATTAGGAATAAGGAAATAATTTTTAGAGCTGCTTATAGAATAAGGAATGTTATTGAAAATATCTCTATAAATATTATAAGTCATTAAGGAAAAAAGTTATAAGATGAAGATGGATATATAAAGACTATATACAAGATGGATCGAGATGTGAGGAATAACAAGAGGTATCCGATGATAATGTTTTGGTTTTGTCCTCTATAATGTTTTCTATTGTATAGTAAAATGATTTTCTTTCATCTGTGGACATAGATAGTTGGCTGAAACACGTTAAAACCTCATGTATCGTTTGTGTTGATTATTTTATTTTTGTGTTCTTGATTAACGATTCAAAGATTCAAAGCTTTCACCGATGCAATAAAATTTTTAAATTATTTGTTTTCATATTTTTCATGATAATATGGTAGGGGATTTGAGATTCCACAATACTCTTTTATATTCAATTATAATTTAATGGAAGTGTCATACTCAATAGCCTATTCTTTATTTTGGGTAAAAAAAAAAAAGATTTCTCTAGAAGCACTCAAGAAGATACAAAAATGAAAATCAATTTGAAGAAAAACCAACCTTAAATTGGTAAAAAATATTTAGATAAAGATTTTCAAAAATGATAGGGAGTTCATAGTAATGGTCCATGTGTCATCACTTGAGAAAGCCTAAAAATATTAAATTATTCTTAAATAATACTAAGGTCTATTACATCTAGTAATGATCCTTGACATTAACTTAGGTTATTGAAAGGTTGAAAAATATAAACTAAAATAAAAATATACGTTTCCAAGATTCTCTTTCCATGTTCACATTCACCACCACCACCACTACGTCTCCTTTTCGGCTATAATAATATTTTTTTCTACGTAGTTGGAATCTTCATGGATATTATACATACTTTGTAGATAATAATAATTAAATTGAAAAGCAAAATTAATAATATTTTTGAAGCAATAAGAATCTTCATGCAATATTATACGTACACTATAGATAATAATAATTAAATTGAAAAGCAAAGGTCAAGTAATAGTAGGGTTGATGAGAAGTACATTTGAGCCCATGCCCAATTGGAATAAAATTCCCTTTGGTTTTTGTTTTTAAAATTTGGTGATGGTAAAAAAGTTGGATTTATTATTCATTGCAAAAGTAATTTGGAGATTTGTTGGTATCCCAGCTTAAATGCATATTCCATTTTATATTTTTAAAATAAAATAATAATAATAATAAATTTTATATAAAATACGAGAAGTATCTTATATTAAAAATGTAATATCTCATATCGAATATAGGAATAAATTTTTAAGTATGCTACAGGTCTTTACAAAATAATAATAATAATAATAATAATAATAATTTTAAAAATAAAGTTACTATTTAATAATTGTTTTTTAAAACAATTTTTTTTTTTTTTAAAAAAAACAGCTTTTAAAAATTATTTTCAATGTTTTGTATAACAAAAGCCTAAATGAGAACCTAAAATATTTTTAACCTATTTTTAATATTTTTAATTATATTTTAAAAATAATTTTTATATCCAACACTTTAGATATTTGTATAATTATTTTCTAAAATAGCTCTAAAAAAAGTGAAAATAATAGAAAAAACTAAAAGATGTTTTCTAAAAACATCATATTTCTATTATTAAGAGAAAATATAAAACAGTTTTTAATTGTCAAATATATATTAAGTGATATAATTTAAATTAAAAATTAATTTTAACTAATAATTTAAGTTATTAAGATGAGTGGGCGCTTGAATGTCACTAATGCTAGGATTTCTTTTTAGGAGAGTTAGTAGCATATGAAGTCCTACACTTTTTAAAATTACGATAAGTTAATTTATGACGGGAATCAATGTTTAGTTTTATATATTTTTGTTTTAATTATATTTTTAATATTCTTTTTTTAAAAAAAACTTATTATCTTTAAAAACATTAAAAAGAGAGTTATGTATAAAAAGGATATATAGATATATAAATATATTTTAAATTTTTACTTTAGTTTTATTTTTAATATTTTTATTTTATTGTTGATAATAATTAAAACCCTAAATTGGTATGAAGTAGAATTACTATTAATCATTTGAGAAAAAACACTTCAATAAACAACAAAACAAATTAGCCACGTGTCAGTACGACATGAATCCAAACGGTTGACATTTTTAAATGTTTGTCAAAGTTCCCCGTGACGAGCGGCTACGTTTACACCGCCTTAATTATCACGCCCTGGTCAATTTTCTCTAAATCTGGTGCGGAGCACCTCACATTTGTACCCAACCTTTCCACCAACTGATCTTCGCCACATAATAAGAGAAAAAACAAATTCTGACGTGGCTATGAAATATCGGTGGAATATTTGTGGACCTTTGGCCTCAACCACAGACGATAAAATCTCATGACACGCCGACCAGATCACGCTTTTCTCGAACTTTCCACACTCGGCCCAACGTCCGGCTTTGAAACTATTTGCTAACACACGCCTCTATGCGCAATATACGCCCCTCCGCCTCCGCGTTTCCTACTCCTATGTGGTCACGCTTCCCTTCTTCTTACCGGTTTCCTTTTTACTTTTTTTTTTTAAATTTTTTTAATGGATATTCTTCAAAATTATTTCTCTTATCATCAACTTTTCCATAATTAATAATGTGGAAATATTTGCATGTCAGTTATAAAAATTATTGTGCCTCAAAGTCATTAAATAAATTAAATATATTTAATAAAATAATTTAATGATATAATTTAAATTAAAAAATAATTTTAATTAATAAATAAAAATAATTAATTTATTATTCTATTCACATCTTTCTTTTATCCTTTTACCATCATTCACTTTAATTATTTCTGTAATCTTTTTTATTATTAGATGACTTTCATTGTTACTTGATCTTCTTTATCGATGATGAGTATATTAATTTGATGATTTATAATAAATTTTAAATTAATTTTATCAAGCAACCTTACTATTTAAAGTAAGAATTCAATAATAAGATTTAAATTAATAATTTAAATATAATTTAACTTAAAATCAAATTAAGTATTAAGTTTTATCCAATATCTTGAATTGTCTACTTTTATTTTCCTTATATTTCTAAAATATTGCTAAATTTAGAATATAAAATAAACATCAATAAATTAATGTTACCCATTAAAATCAATATTGAATTATTTTAGTTTAAGAAAATAAAGATAAATTATTTTCATGATATGCACTTAATCTTACTTTAAAAGAAAATTGTGATCATTTTATCACTATCTTCATCATGAATGTAATTTAAAAAACACACAAAATTTATTTATTTTTAATCTAATAATATATATTTTATTTTTTTAATTTAATAATATCTATCATTTTTCTTTGATATCCATTAAACAATGATATAGTTTTGGGTTTGAATTTCAAAGTTTTTAAGTTGAAATCACAATTTTACCCTAATTTAAACATGTCATGTGTTTAATATATGTGCTTTTCATTTATTATAGTTAATACCGTCATATAATAAATGTACATTATATGTATTTACGAAATATGAAGGGTATATTGTTGGATTTTAAATGGGGGAGAGCAATGTGAAAAAGTTTAGAGGGTATGGGGAAAGTGTAATAAAACGATTAATTAATTAATTAATTAATTAAAAGTTAAAACTAGCAAGATAAGTTTTTGTAATTATTTAGAAGTGAAGGGAGAGAAGCGTAATTTAAATCGTAAGACAACACACTTTCTAAACGGCGCACTCAAGCATGCGCAATGCGCACTGTTCCACCTTAAGCACGAGCCTCCCCTCTTCCTCTCCTCGTACATATATCACCCATCGTCTCACCATACACCATTTTTTCTACCCCAGTTTTTATTTTCAATTAATTATTTTTTTTTTAAATTTATAAATTATAAATTTCAAGTTGGAAGATTTCAGAAGTTTAATGTATCTAAAGTGTAAAATGGATTCAGAGAAAGCATGGTTTGGTGCAGCAATGGGTGGTTTTACCAGGCCTTCATGGGCATTTCTGCCACTTGTATTTATAGTTCTAGTCGTTTCCTGTTTCCAAATCGGCACCAAAACTGTTTTCCCGAGATGGGTCGTGTTGGGCGGCGGAGAAACCGGAATATCGGAAGAAACACCCAGCTGTTTCGGGTTTTTCCGGGAGGTGCCGCCGAGGAAGGTGGTGATGTCGATAAGAGATTTCGGTGGGGTGGGCGACGGCGTGACGTCCAATACCGAAACGTTTCGGAGGGCTATACGGTACATGCAAAGTTTCGGAAACAAAGGTGGGTCCCAGCTTAACGTTCCAAGAGGAAGATGGGTTACGGGAAGCTTCAATCTCACCAGCAATTTCACCCTTTTTCTGGAAGAGGGTGCCGTGATTCTGGGTTCCCAGGTACCAAAATTCTAAAATAAAAAATTACTGTTTTGGTTTTTCCTATTTTATGAAACGGGTTTATTTATTTATTTTTTGTTTTTATGTTCTCTGAAGTGGGTTTATTAGATTTTTGTTTATTTGGATGATTTAATTGAATTGAGGGTTGTGGTTGGATTTGGGTTTTCTTTTTTCCTCTGAAAAATTAGTGAAATATGCTTAGGATGGTGTTTGTTTTGGTGATTACGGTGATGGTGTTTCTTGAGTGCTCAGACCACAATGCAGTTGTGATTGAATCAGTTGAACCAGTGGTAGATTAATTAAATCCAAACACTTCCTTATCGATTCTTCTTTTCAAAATTTTCTGGGTAAGCATCTGTTTGTTGGTGAGTTACTAAATACTTCTGTTTGTTTGAATTGTATTAAAAATAGGATTTGGAGGACTGGCCAATCATAGAGCCTTTGCCTTCATATGGAAGAGGAAGAGAGAGATTAGGTGGAAGACATATTAGTCTTATCCATGGAGATGCTCTCACCAATGTTGTCATTACTGGTATGATGCATCAACAATCCATTTTATTTCACTTTTGGAATTTGAGCTATGCCTGTATTCGCCTTTTGGGATGGTGTTTCCATTGTGGTAGTTTTTTGTGTGGTTGAACACTATCTGTTGCTTCCTAATGTGCATACATGACATTGAAAATATTTGCAACAAGAAAAAGTATCAAAGGAGTCCTTTGGTGTACCCTCAGACACCCGGGATTGGATAGTTGTGACATTTCAATTTGGGCACTGTCGGTAGCTTTAACCAATGGTTTATGAGCATCACATCACTCTGTATTATTTGGTTGGTTTCAGGACAGAATGGAACAATTGATGGTCAAGGAAAGATGTGGTGGGAGCTGTGGTGGAACAGGACATTGGAGCACACCCGAGGCCACCTGCTTGAAATTAAGAACTCTCAGAACATTCTCATCTCAAACCTCACCTTCACAAACTCTCCTTTCTGGACTATCCATCCTGTTTACTGCAGGTTTGGCTTCTCTAGAGTGGTCTATTTTTAATTTCCATTCACCTTCTTTCTGTTTTCTTTACATGGTAGTTTTAGCAATTTCAAGTGTATATATGCTTATCCAGTTATTCGATGATCAAGCTCATTTTGATATGAAATAGACATTCTTGGACCATGGTAAAGATAATTGATTTAATATCAGAAAATGATTACACTCTAAAGAAAGTGAAGAATAACATAGTTTGTGACATTAGTGACTATATAAACACTGAGTATAGCTATGCTTGCAGCCTTGAGCTTCTCTCAATTCTCAATCCAATCTTAAACTAACTAGTAGACCTAATTTTTCCCTTTCGTATAGCCAAGAAAACTGCCTTGATCTCGAGGGAAAAATAAAGGGGACGCTCTAAAAGAACTTGAAATAGTGGGGTATTTCATTGTAAAAGATCACATTTTATGGGAGCTGACCTGATGGTGGGCTTAATTGTTTCAAGGATTGATTTGCAGGCACAGGGACAGGGGAAATATGTAATGAATTACAACACTCATAAACAATAGGATTAATGACTGTTTTTTTCTTCTTTTTCTGCCTGTTATTTGAGAGTAAATTTTATGGTCTTAGCTAATTTGTTTTTTTACTTGTTTCAGCAATGTTGTTATCAAAGACATGACAATCTTGGCTCCTCTTAATGCCCCAAACACCGATGGTATTGATCCAGGTATGCTCTCCTTTCTTTGTTCCTTCCCCCTCTGCATTTCATCTAAGCATGATATTTGCTAGATCAATGAAAGAAGGATTAAAAAAATGAATAGAAGTTCTAATCTCTTACTTGATGGTTTAGACTCAAGTACCAATGTCTGCATTGAAGACTGTTATATTGAGAGCGGGGATGATCTTGTAGCAGTGAAAAGTGGGTGGGATCAGTACGGCATCGCCATGGCTCGTCCAAGCTCAAACATCATAGTGAGGAGACTTTCAGGGACTACTCCAACGTGTTCTGGGGTTGGAATAGGCAGTGAGATGTCAGGTGGAATTTCAAATGTCACCATGGAGGATTTGCATATTTGGGATTCTGCAGCTGGGGTACGAATAAAGACTGATAAGGGGAGAGGAGGATATGTGGTAAATATTACCATAAATAACATAAGAATGGAGAGAGTTAAGGTACCTATAAGGTTCAGTAGAGGCTCCAATGACCACCCTGATGACGGATGGGACCCAAAAGCTGTCCCAAAAATAAAGGGTATTTTTATAAGTAATGTGCTCAGTTTGAATTCAACGAAAGCCCCACTCTTGGAGGGTATTGAGGGTGCACCTTATGAAGGGATATGCATGAAAAATGTTACTCTACTTGGTCTTGCTCCAGCAGCAAAGTGGCACTGTGAATTTGTCTCAGGTTTTACAGATGTGGTCTTTCCAGTGTCATGTCCCCAGATGCAGAGCAATGTTTCTTCATCATGGTGTTTAGACCACCTTGGAAATTTACAAATTGATAGCAGTTAACTGAATTTGATCTTGAGGATTTACTTGAATCACATCTCAGCAATTGGCGATCTGCGGCAGCTTTGAGCAAATGGGATAAATTTGAACCATACTACAGCTTGGGAACCATTGGATTGGGATTGTTGTGCATTTTGTCGATCAAAAATTCAATCTAGTGCCAGTGCTCTTGAGGTTGAAAGCACATATGGCCCATTATTACCTCAAGATTCTGCTGAAGGTGCAATCATCTTGAGTGGTTGGACTGGCTAGTCAGGATGATTTGTCTTATGTTGGGCAGGTTCTCTTAACCATGTTCCATCTGTAATTTTTGTCTTTTTTTTTTATTTCAAGCTCAGGTTATACAATCACAGGTTCATATAGAAAAATCCATTTAGTTTTTGTAGAGATTGCTGTGATACATATACAGATTACTGGGATATGTATACAGAAAACAAATTCATTTTATAAATGGGATGTTCACATTGTCATCTTGGTTCTCAACTGGTTGAAACAGGATTTTGAAAACTCATTGGTTTTCATTTATCTATTCTTCTCTAACTTGCACACAGGCAGGAAATCTAGCAGGAAATCTGTGACATTAGGGATTGCAATGGGACAGTCCCAATAGAATCCTGAACTCATCAGGGAGCTAACCCCTACTCACCCCAATCTGCCTACTAAGGGAATGGTTTGATTTTCTGCAAAGTAATTACATTAGTTATTGAAGAATGCCTTTCTGTAATGATCTTGAATCCTTGTATGCAGGAAAACCAACCATCAGTAAATTAAAATAGGAAGCAACTGTAATGGTGATCGAGCAGCCCAATTTTGCAGGTGCCACAAACAGCCCTTATTAGATCACTCACGCTTTTAAGTGTAGGGGCAGAGGGGGAGTTCCCTGATCAACCCCATTAGTTATTTTATGTACTGATCAAATATAGTCGATCTAAGAATGATCCAACCAAGGAACCTAAACCCAAAGCCATGTTTAGAGGTCCAACCCAGCCACAAGGTTTGGGCACAAAACTCCCACCATTCCACAATAACCTCTGAGTACTCAATAAAAGAAAAAGAAAGCAACAGAAAGAAAGTGTAGAGAGAACATAAGTTGAGTAAAGCATTCAAAGATTCTCGATGGAAAATTAGATACATGTTGGAGGGTAGTAGATGGTTTGCCAGAGAGATAAACAGATTGCCCTCTTCACCATTTCCAGAAAACATTGGAACCGCACTTGTACTTGTCCCTTCCTTCACACTCCAACTCTAGATCTTCAGAAAGGAAAGGCACTTTCTGCACCAACAAAACGGAAGAAAATCAGTTATACAGTCATCATTGTAATACGACTGGGAAAACAGAGGATATTAGTTGAGAGTATGGGTTTCACTTTTTTCTTGGCGAGATCCTGGCAGCCAGTGAAGTTCTCAGGGAACTTGCAGGTTCCAAATTGAACAGTGTATGCTCTGGCGAAGTTTGCTCCGCTTGTAGCCAACCTTTTCTTGTCGTTCAACTCCTATTCATGATCCGACTTCAGTATAAGTATTGTTTATAATTGTATAGGAGTCAAAATAAAAAAACATAAAAAGAAGGATCCTGGAACAAACCTTGTTCGCTTTGCTCTTTTCCAGGTAGTCGTCAATCACCCCAGCATTGGCAGAAGAGGTGGCAGCAGCAGTGGTGAAAAGGGTGGCAGCCAAGTACACAAGGGCAGCTCTTCTCCCCTCGCCAGCACCCGAATTTTTGGAATCAGAAACTCTGGCCTGTTGGGCCCTGATCGCAGGCAGTTTGAGACCAGCCACAGCTGGGGATGCAGCAGATGGCATTGAAACAAGCTTGGAGTTAAGCTCCGGAGCTCCAGCACCGGAGATGGCATAGTTACATGCTAGAACACTGGAGTTGACTGATGCCATTGCTGCAGCTGTAAGTGCAAGAGGAGAAGCTGAAGTGCAAATTCAGAGACTAAGCAATGTTTTGGAAGGGGGCTGGATAATTGATAAGGAGTGATGTGGAAGGAAGAGATGATGAGTGTAATGCAATGTTGTGGTGGGAGTGTGGATAAGGTGAGATTGCCTCACTCCTATTGGCAGCCTACAAAGCCTTTGTATGAGAATTTGCGTGGTGGGTTGTGAGTCTTGGGGTCCACCTTGGCCATCAAATCATGTGGCTTCTTATTCCTCTTGCTTCTCCACCCCTATTTCCATGTGGGCCAATGACAACCCAGCTCCCCTTGCTCAGAATATCTCATTCTGTTTTTAAATTTATTGTTATATTGTTACCACTGAAATAATCCAAATTTTGGGAGACAAAAACATCAAAAGTTCTATTGAAGTTCATGTAAGAGGGTTGGAATTCATGTGCCATTTCAAACTCCTTAAATTCACAGCCTCTTTGGGGAACTGCGTGTGCCATTAGTTGTTAGTTCTTCAGACAGCTTCCAGTCATGGAAAAACTTTCAGATATAGAGAGGAAGTGCTAGTCAGAAAGCAGTTCAAAGCATTCCCCCACGATTATATTTCTTTGCAGTAAAAGGAGACAAAAAAAGAAGGGACTACACTGCATTTGATTGCACAAAATTTAAAATCTCTGAAAATAATAAAGGTCTATTACAAAACCTCTCCACAAGCAATCAGCTAAGAAACAGAATCTATGTACATAGTTCCAATTATTACTTCTGTAACTGGTCTATACATGCTTCTCAGGTGTAAATCTACAAAACATGGAGATCATACAATCATCAATATCAAAGTAGATTTTTCCCATACTCTTTCTTCCTGACAAAAGATTTATGCATGAGGCCAAAAAAACCAAATAATGTAACAGAGCCCGAGGACTGTGGGAACAAAAAACCAATGGAAGTGCCCAAGACTATCATATTAATGGTAGAGCCATCCATCTATCTTCTATGGAAAAGTCTCTTTGATATTCGGCTGGGGAAAAGAGGTGTAGGGAGCTAAAACTTAAGAATGAATCCTTCATTTCTTCAATGGAATCTTTAACTCCAGCATCTACCAGATAAACACACCATGCGCCAAAATACAAGTTTGGTGCTAAGGTCAAGCGCACTCATCCTTGATAGATGGAATATATTACAAGTTTCTGGAAAACTTTAGTGTCCATCAGGAACTGAATTGGATACCCAAAGAAAGTATCTGAATCATGAGCAGAAATCCAGTTTGCATAGGTCAAAACTGTCCAAGAAGAAAACCTAATCTACCAAATCATTCAACTATCTCAACCGTGACAATCTTTTCCGCTTCCGATTCTTTTTGCGTGCAGCAGCATCCAGGGGTTTACTCTTGGAACTAGAGGGAAGTGATGGGGCGGATGATGGTCTGCCAACAAATGTTCTACCTTTCTTGGAAACCCATTTCAAAGGCAGATTATTTACCACACTGCCAATGTCATTGGCACTGTTCAGTTCAACAAGCTTTTGAATTTGATCAAGCATCTGGTGTGTCCAGGCCACCGCCTGATCCAATGCAACTGAATCATCCATTGGTTTTCTCCACAGATTCATTAAGATCTCTCTGAATGACTGAAATGACATGGAAGACTGATAGGCTTGATGAGTTTTGCAGATCATATTGACCTTGATGATATGCTTGCAAAGGTTTCCCTGCATTGCCCATTCACAGTCACAAAAAGCAAATTCTGATCCAGGATTCCACACTAGATGTGTTAGATTGCTATCCTTTTGACTTAAAACCTTGGCAAAAAGTTGGTTCTTATCCTCCAAGATAACAGAAGTGTCAGGAATTCGCAGTGCTCGGTGCCAAGATGTAGAAGCAATATATTCTTCCTTAACATTCTGAAAGGAATCACTTTCATCTGCATAGCGATCAAGCCAGTAGCTCGAGTGCAGCTCAGTTGTTAGCTTATGCACTAACCAATCAACCCTCTGGAGTGCACCAAGATGTGAATCATCATATAGTTTAACTTTCAGCTTCACATGATATGCTTCTATGGCACCTGATGCCTCCTGGCTTGCAAGTGGAAGTGTTTTCATCATATCAATCCACATTTCTGCAACAGAAATGATACTAATTTTAGATATGACAACATTGAGGCAGTTACACACAATATCCAGATGCAAGTGTAGGTGGATGTATGCATGTGTGGTAGATGGGTGTATGTGCGCATGCAGGCAAGTACATGTGAGCGAGAGAGCAAGTCATCTAACCTATCTTAGGCATCCACAATGCCTTGAAGTACTCTATGAAGGAAGTTTGATCAACAAAATCCTGGGTGAATTCTTCCAAGGCAACCAGAGAATCCACTCCGCTCCAAATGCTGTAGACAATTTTTCCCAGCCGTTTAAACATCTCCCTCTGAACTTCAACATTGCTGCTTTTCTTGATGATATTCCTTAGCCATGATCTACGGACACGCCAGAGGGAAAATAGCACAGGGCAGCAAAATACATCCCTGAAATACAGGTTGATACCAAACAAATTAAACTATATTATATCATATGATATATAAATTAAATTAAACTTAAAGAGCAAGAGCATCCTGCCTTATAGAATCAATCTCTGCTGCTGCATCATCGATCAAAAACCCACTGACCTTCCACCCAATGTCAATACCACGAGCTCGATCAAGAAGAGCTTTCATCCATTTAGACACATCTGGCTTAGCAAAACTACGGGTAATAATCCATGCAACAGGGAGTGCATGCTGTCTTGAATCAAACACAAGAAGCGTGCACAAAGGGTACTGCCATCCAAACCAATCATAGCATATAAATATCCTGTTTGTTAATATTGAACAGCTTGAAAAAAATGAGCATAATGAGTCAATTACCTTGAGCCTCTTTATTCCAAATGTGGAGTCAACCGCCATAATACTGCGATGGCCAAATCGAATCATTTGTTGCAACTGCCATTCTGTTTGAATGCCCAAAATGAAAGGATCTGCTTCTGAAGAATCCTGATAAAAGAATATGGATTTCTTATTGCGTTCAACCCACATTCGAATGCTAGCTTGGTCATCTAGGTCCAATTCGTGGGTAGAGCGTTTGATAATCATACCAAGTTTGTGAACATATTGGGAAGCAAGGCTATTAACTTTGGCATTTGAACCACAGTAACGTTGAATCCCCTCAATGTGTTTCTCTAACACGTTTTCCTCAGGAATGCCAAGATAGATCATAGACATTGTTTGCTGCTGAATTTCACTACAAATGTATGGAATTTTCTTGGCACCAGGGCCAATTGCATCTCTGTCTAGGGGGCCATGGCAGACAAAACCAGACTTGTTCACATGACGCCTATCATTATATATAATAAGTGCAAGTGAGGGACGGGCATACAGGCGTTTCACTACAAAATGGCATGTACAGCCCCGCATAGATTGAGGTCTAGCAGCACGATTTCTGGTGTTAAGTCTATATCTCCGGCTTGGCAATATACCCCCACCTTCCCCATAGTTCTCAGGACCAAATGAACACCAATACCTTCACAAAGAAAAGAAAAAGAAAAAGAAAAAAAGATCAGCACAATAGCTTAAATTATGGTTTAAAGAGTAATTTGCGACAATATAAACAATATAATCTATATCACTCAATCATCCTACAACACATATCTAAGTCTATGGTCAACTGTCATCCTTGCTCATTCACCACTTGTGGAACTATATGTGAAAAAAACCAGAAAGTTTTAACTGGGAAGCACTTCAAAATGTGCAATTGTCCAAACAAGGATTTAAGCTCTGGTTTTGAATCTTGATAAGTAACTGAAGTTTGAATAGTAACAATAATAATAATGATAGCAACAAAAAATTTCTCAATACATGCATTTTTATTAGCACTAAGGAGATATTAATTAGAATACATACAGTTGAAAATTTTGAATCAGAAAGTGTCAAAACAGAATATAAAGTTTACCATAAAATCAAGTTGCTCAGAACCTTATTGCAGTTTGCATGCTTATATAGAGCTTATCCAAGTTGGATACTCTGGTTCTAAACATAATGTAATGCCCTCCCAGCACCATACAGTGACATACGAACACAAAGCTACAAGTATATCGAGGTCAACAAATACTATAAAAACTTACAGCCTATATTCCAAATATTCATCATTTTTGTACTCCTTTAAGCTGCCTTTAGATCGTTTTCTTCCCCTCTCAATATGAAACCGTGTTGGACATTCAACATTAGAGCATTCTCCAATTATAAATGCATCAACTCGTGCATAAGGAATAAGAGCTACATCATCATGGTGCTCGGGATTTCCAAACTTGGTCCAATTCAAATCAGCAGAAGAGAACTCTTCCTCTTTTGGATCTTGCACTGGAATGTCAAGGATGGATTCAATTATATCCATCTTCTGTGGAATCCCAAACCACTGCTCAAGATTTAACTTAACACCAGCTACTGCAAAAAGAAACAGACAAAATACCATGTTCATATCAAATTAATAAAGATAGAGATAAAAGGCAGAGGCAGCACACAATCTAAAAACAACCTAAATTGAATCATTCACATTTTTTTATTTGATAAATTTCTTTCACTAAAAAATATCATTTTCAAAACCATCAGAGAAAAATGATCTATGGCCTGTGGAAAAGAGCAATCATTACTTGGTCAGATAAAGGGATATTTCACAGAGAAAAGTTACTATTACAAGACCAGAGCCACAATTACATGGAGTTCAAAAAAGATCAGGAACACACCTCTAGTTTAACCCAACCACAGAGAGGCATACATCATTTTTTTTTTTTAAAGATCAGTAAATGAGATTTATATTAAAAAGCGCCAAAAAGGGCACACCAAAGTACACACAACGTATACAATGGCAGCCAAAAAGCGCCAAAAAAAAAAAATGGAAGAGGAAACAAAAAACTACTCCCTCAAACCGACCCCAACTAATCAATGAAATCCACTATGGACATCAATCTTTCACCAATAAACAGTTTGGTCCAAGTTAACAAGTTACACAAAAACAAGTACTTCAACCTTTGGATTGAGAGTTCCACATTCTCAAAAGATCTTTTATATATCTTTTTCCAAATAGTCCAGAAGAGGCACAAGTTACACAGAGGCATACATCATGATCCTTGAACATGACCTACCATGGAATTTGCAGAACACCGCAACAGCATTACGCCTTATTGACCCTTGAACATGCTTTTAAGAGGTGCAAGAGATGTCTAATACTCCTTTTGAAGCCTAGGCATAAGGTACAGACCTAAGCAAGGTGAGACACAAGCTAATAATGCACATATTCAATTCTATATAATTTAAGCAAGACAATTTATAAATAGAATACCCTAACCCAAAAGGCCCAGACAATTTTCTTCAAACTTCATAAAAAAATAGAGACGAAAATAAATCTATATCCATATTATATGTAGAGTTTGTAGACTTTTCTCTTCCTAAAGTACCCTGATTATATCACTTATTTTCTGTCGTATTCTACATCTTTATTATTCAACTATAATAATAATAACTTCATCTTAAAGATCATAATAAATTCACCAGTTTATTTTTTATTGGTTGCAATGAATAAAATCAAATTCATTTTACTTATTTTGCACTTTAAAATTCTTTCTTTTCTTCTGTTAAGATAAAGATTTTTTACCCTTGTTTTGATGCTCTTCATTTTTTTCCCAAGGCTTTCATTTATACTGGGATTCCATTGCAGCATAGTAGGTACCATTTATGTTACATGCTAAAATTAGTGAATGTTAATTCAATATATAATTGTATAAGATAATGTTCTCAGGTAGTTTATCTTATTTTATTTATTTTACAACCAAGGAACCTTCCATGGCTGGTCCCTCCAGACACTCCATGGGGTCCAAACCTCGCAGCATTAAGTAATCCAAAGTATTCAACCAGCGGGACGAATCGAATCCAGGATACTGCACCTCTACCACACATCCAATATTTGTCCTAACCAACTGGGCACCCTAATAGGCTCCTATGTAGTTAATTTTATAAAAATTCTAATTGTAGCCGTAGTTCAAAATGAAATCCTAGTATTCAAAATTTTCAGTGATAGCATTAACAAGTTAACAGCATTTCAAAGAGAAGCCCGAGCTTTCTCTTTGGTCTGCAAGAAAATAGAGCAGCAAAAGAAAGCAAAATTTTCATTCCTGTGTTATCTCTCATCCTTTGCTTCAAATAAATAAATAAATAAATAAATAAAACCCTCTAGTCAGTCAATGCAAGTTTCAAGTAAAGTGGCAGTTTTCTGTATTGCCAAATTGCAAAAATTTTACAATTTAAAATTTTAGTTACTTTTCTCATATTTTCTCTAAACCAAATTTATTTTTACACAAGAAGAAAGCATTCCCAAATAGCAAAAACCGTCAATCTAACAAAAATTTCATTCTAAGCTGTAATCCAGACTTGCAACAGTTCCACGGCTGTTCAAAGAGAAACCCTAGAATTTGAACCTTCCAGCAATAGCATTCCCAAGTTATAAAGCCCTCAGAGTGAAATCCGACCCTCTGTTTGGTTCCAAGAGAAAGAGAATGAAGAAAAATAAAAGAAAACTAACCGTAATTCCTATATTATCTCTCTCTCTCTCTCTCTCTCTCTCTCTCTCTCTCTCTCTCTCTCTTTCTTTGCTGCCAAAAATCCAAACAAGCAAAAAAATTTAAAATTAAAAAATTAAAAAAAAACCCTCAAATCAACCAAGCGAAGGAGTCATAGGAGCCTTAGGTACACTGTCATTTTCAGTATTCTCGAGCCCTAGATAGTGAAAAATCTATGATTCAAAATTCTCCCATTTTCTCACTATTCTCAGCATCCAAACGACTGTAAATAAGTATTTCTCAGCATCCAAACTACTGCACACAACGAAGTTGATTGATTGAATTGGGAATAGAGATTGGAGCAATACCTTGAACTCAGAAATCGATCGAAACGCAGCAGCGTTTGGAGAAGCAAATGATAGGACGCTTTTGTGTAAGCAGTGATCGTGACTCCATCTGCCGCAAAGCAATCCCTAGAGCGGTGTACAGAGTGAGTCTAGCCAGTAGTCAGATAATGGGCTTAACTTGGGCCAGCCCAATTTTTTAACTATTGGGCTTTAAGCGGGCTGATCTCTAATACAGGTAAATGGTGCGACTTCCATAGATAGGTCTTGATGAAAGCCCATCAAAGTTAGCCCCAAGCTCACTTTGCTTTTCTGTTTTATATTTATTTTTGAAATTAGAAAATAATCATAACTTTTATACAATACTAGGTTTGGTTTACAAGGACCGTAAAATGTTAGGTAGTAGTATAATTTTTTTTTTATTTTATATTTAGATATCATTTTAAATATTCAATTAATATTATTTTGAAATTAATGTTTATTTAGTTGCTGTGAAAATTGGAAAAAGGAAGTGAAAAGAAATATCAGTGTTATTCTTCTATTGTTTTGATATATGTATTTTTTTATTATTATTTATTCGATTTTAACAGTTGCATTTTATTAAAAATCATTTACCTGCATTTCTTATATTTATCTTCCTCTAATAGAGTCAATATTGCATATTTCAAAAACTGTAATAGTTGATTATTTTTGTGATTTCTTATGCATTATGTAGTTTGTTGGATTGATGATGCTTTAAAGATCAACACATGTGTCATCAAATAATAGTTGATGTTGTTTGTGAGTTTTATTTTGAGTATGATGTTTTGCATCAAAAATAGAAAAATAACCTTGTAGGATAGAAGACCAAATGAGATAAAATAACCTACTCACATTGAGGCATAACAAATGTAGAGTAGAATCCATTGTGCGGCTTGAAAGTTCTTAATTTCATCTATATTATCTGAGTCGTCTTGATAGTTAATATTAAATGCAACTTGGTCGTGTCCTTTATAAATATATTTATATAGATATTTGACTTCTTTAATGGTAGAACATATTTCTACATTAATATGACAATCAAATTTTACAAGTAAAAATCAAACATATAAAAACTTTGTTATTTCCGATCCATCGATCTCTACAGTTCTCAATCTGTTTTTCCCCTCCATTATCTTCCGTAAATCTGACTCTCTTCCTCGTCTCTTTTGGCATTGAAGTACACTTTGCAGTTGCTTCATTTTTTGGGGTTTTAGGTTCAGTGGTGGTGTTAAACAAAATAAGAAGAAACCCTAATATCCAGAAGAAGAAGAAATAGGATTCTTGTGGTGTGAATGAATGACAAACAAGTAAATAACTGAAGGGAATTGGGCTAAAAAAATAGTCATAAGCGTTTTTTGAGGTTTTAGGTTCAATGGTGGTATTGAACAAAATGAGAAGAAACCCTAATATGAGGAAGACGAAGAAATGATTCCTATGGTGCGAATGAATGGAAAAAGGGTAAGTTTATTTTGAAATGAAAAAAAAAATCTACAAGTGATGTGGAGCAAAAAATGAGGCACATTGCAAAAGGAATGACAACCAGGTAAATCTTTCATGAAAATATGGGTAAAAGACAATCACAACAATATTGTCCACATTTCAACTTTTATATATAGTATAAACAAGGCATAGGGAAGTGGTTTCTAAGTGGGAAAAGGGGTTGGAGTTTATTGAAATTACACGAATGTCATTCTTAATAGTGGTTGAATGGTAATTTGGTAAATATAATATAAAAGTAAGGATAAAATACAATTACAACAAAAAAAAGTGTCCAAATGGGAAAAAGAGTTGAAGTTGACTGAAATTATAAGAATATCATTCATAATGAGTGTAATCACTAAATGAAATGAATGACAGTGTAGTAAACATAATATAAAAATAAGGATAAATATCATCATAACAAAAGATGTCTAAGTTAGAAAATGTGTTGAAGTTGGATGAAATTACAATAATATCATTCTTAATGGATGAATTGGGGTGTTGTAGGATGACAATTTGATAAATATTGAAAGAAACTAAGGATAAAAAATGTAAAAAAAGTTACAAAAAAATTGTACGATGAAAAACTAATTTTTGGAAAAGTTTTTTAAGTCACTACTTATTTTTGTTTTATTTTTAAAAGGTAAAATAAAATATGAAAGAAAACTCTAAATGTGACTCTTGGAAAGGAAAAACAAGTTTGTAAAAACTGAGTCTAGATTCGAGGGTCAGGTTATTAATTGGGAAGGTACGATGAAAAATCGTAACACCCCTTTAAGCCCTAAAATTAGGTCTCTACTAATCAACTAAGGCAAGTATGACGATCAACTAGTTAATCAATGGATACCAAGGATGATCATCATGATAATAAGAGGTAAATAACAAGATAGATTCAGGGTTGTACCTTAACGACAAGCTTAGTGCATAATGATAAGTGTAAAATATCTCACATGTATATTAAAAAATATATCAAAGTTAATCAATATCAATCATGCAATTTACTTGAATTATTATCAAAGAAAATATCATGGTTGTTAGGTTCCCACCAAGGCCTAATTTATTTCCATGAATTCATTTTATGAACTCCATCTTTCCGATGATCATATGGAAGGATCATTGAAAGTTGGAAGAAATTACATTATTTTTGGAATTAGAAAATTTATTCATGATTATTAAAAATCGAAAAAAAAAAACTATTAAAAACAAGGAAAATAAAAAAGGTGCATGCTAGAATGAAACTTGGCAGCAAAAGTTTTATTAAAATCTGGATTTTGTTAACCTAAGGATGAAATTTAGAATCTGAGATTTTTTTAATGAAAAAGGTTTTGAAAACCAAATTTAAAACAGGTAAGATTGCAAGGAAAAGAAAAGCATTAGAAGAATGATAGTGTGCACCAAGGTGCCCATGTATGGCCATGCAGGACTGGAATTCAAGGTGCAACTGAGACTACACTATTGGTGTTGGTAGTTGCAACTTCAGGGAAAAGTGTGAACTCCATAATACTACTTATTGAACCATCGGTTTCTATTCCCATTGGTAGGTCCCCATCAACTATACCATTTAATCTCTCCTAGAAAACTACATCCCCAAATCGTAATAGCTCAATGTCTTCAGTAAAATTTTGATCTACACCTCCTCAACAAGCTTGGATTGGGCAAAACATTCCTTATGTCTAAAATCATCAATTGATGGCAATGAATCAACTTCAAAATGCTTGTCATTGTCCTTTGAGCAATTGTCCAAATCAAAAGCTTTTTGAACAAGACCTAAGCCTTTCCCTTTTGCAATTTGCAATCTCTAGGGGAATTAGATCATGTTGGAATATTTATATAGATGAATCGAAATTAGGACACATTTTTTCCTAATGGATGCTATTTATTTCAAAGGATGTGTCTAATATAGGTGAATGGAAATTAGGACACATCTTTTCCTAATGGATGTTACTTATTTCAAAGGATTTATCTAGTATTTTAAAGGCACGTCTCTTCTAATAAGTCACCAACAAATCTATAAATAGGGACCCCCTCCCTCCCCATTCCTCATTCATTCATTCGTTCTCTCCACTTTTTCTCCTTTCTTGTCATTTAAAACATTCAAGTCCTCTTTAACTTCAAGTCTAGTCATTTCTCTTTTCTACCAAATATTTGGTATTCAAAAGAGTACAAATTACCAAGTAAATCATTGTTTCTTGTGATTTAAAGTGCTAATATCACAAGAAAGTAATCGTTGTATCCTAAGAGATGATTATCAATAAACCATAAGCACCTGAGTGAGACAAATTCGTCCTAAGGACATAGAATCAAACTTTAGCCTCATTCAACCTTATTTGTGAGTTTCAATTTTCTATTTACTTTATTTTATTTGTATATTTATTGTACACACTTATTATCTATATATTTTTTAGCGATTTGGATAACAATCTTAAGATGAATTTTGTTTTTAGTTCTAATTTTATTACAATTGATTTTTTTAGTGAAGATGGATTCTGCATCTTCTATTATACCTTTGGCTACCTCACATGGTGAGAAACCTGAGAAGTTCACTAGGACGGACTTCAAGGGGTGACAAAAAAAATGTTGTTCTACCTTACAACCCTAAATCTTGCTCTGATCCTATATGAGAATGCCCTTATATTAAAATATGGTGAAATTGGTGAACAAGTGCAAACAATTCTGGAAGCTTGGAATCATTCTAACTTCCTGTGCAAGAATTATATTTTCAATAGTTTGGACAACACATTATACAGTGTGTATAGTCTAATAAGAACTGCTAAGGAACTTTGGGAGTCCTTAGAGAAAAAAATACAAGACAATTACTTTCAAAGGAAGTTATTTCCATTTATTACATCAAATCAAAGAACAACCTTGAGGATTCTCTTATTAAAGGTTTGACAAGAGATAAAGTTAACTACTTACTAGGGGAAATGAGATTAAAGCCTATGACCAAAAAGTCTTCATAATGGTAACCCAACCTAATTAACAGGAGATCCTAAGATCTAGGTTCAAATGAACAACTAAGTTATGAATGACTAAGAGAAACACTAAAGAGATAATCTCTCTTACCTATTTCTATGATGAAATAATGTTTTTTTTTGCAACATTAACTATGTTAAGTTTTGCTTTTAATAAGTCCTATAGCTTGGAAAATGAGTGGGGTATGGCACGATACTCTTAATAGGAATCACCTATGTGAGTGTGAAATGGGGTGGTTTCTATGAGAATTTTTAAGGCTAAAATTCTCTATAGCACCCATGAAACCAAGATCTATTCAAGGCCAAAATGAACACAAACATGAGAATCAATAGTGATTTGGAAGGGAATTGTGTGGATATTATTGTCTTGATTTACATCAATAGCTGAATAGTTCAAGATATCACGTTCATTAATTAATTAGTAAATCTGATAATATTTCACTAAGGAATGTTCAAAGTCACAAGCTATCTATCTTGACGCAATTACTTTCCAAGTTGTACTCTGTTGATTGATTAGCTTGTCATTTGCATTTTTTTTAAGACAATTTTCATTCATGTAGGGGAAGTCACAGGTATATCTAAAAAAGTTTGGCTTGTGGCATATAAGATTTCTTTCAGGCATAAAAAGGTTCGGTATTATTTTTGGACTTAAAATGTTTTTAAAATGTTTTTAAAATGTTTTTTGAAAAATAGGAGATGCTCAAGTGGTTTATCTCACTCAAGCGGTTAGCCTGCTCAAATGACATGGAATGCTCAAGCAGAGCACTCAAGAAGTCCAAGCCTACCCAAGTGGTCATGAAAGTCATGTTGAGTTTAAAAACTCATTTTGGATGAATTTCACTCAAACTCTAATTTGGAAACTTAAGATACTAGGACTCTTTTGACTTGTGCCTATATATACCTCTCTAATAACCCCTTGAGGGTTAGAGATTTGGGCTAAAAGATTAAATATCGTAAGATCTAAGATTTTAGAGACCTCTTATTCTTTTGATGGACTCCTTGAGAAAAAGACTCATTATCATACCATTCATGATCTCTCAATCAAGGATTTGGATCTTTGCATTGTTGGTTGAAGACCCAAATACCTTCGGAGGGATCAAATGATCTACTAGGGAGTAATACAAAGTTGTTGTGTCGCAGACGTGTATCAAATTGTAGGTACTAAAGTGTAAGTCTTTAGGGTAAAGCAATCAGGTAAATCTGTGTAACTTGATTTTGAATAGTGGATTTAGATTGGTAGGTCTTAGACCTTATGGTTTTTTTTTTTATCTCCACAAGTTTGTAGGGGTTTTCCATTATCTATTTGTTTATATTTGATATTATGTTTTAAGTGCCTAGATTAGGTTAATTTGATTAATTTGAATATATTGTAGGGCTTTCCTAAAAAGTACATATATATTTATACTTATAACTAATTATTAATTAATTTGTTGAGATTACCATTGAGATTGTTAGGTTGGTTATTTTGGTGGTTATTATTATTGTCCTTAACATATATCAATATATGTTGTTAATATTTAGATATCAATTAATCATAAAAATCATATTTTTATTTGGGGTGAAATCTTGAGATCAAGTTTAAACATATTTTATAAATAATTCAGTTAAAATTTTTTAAATCACTCATTCACGCCCCATTTCCCCATCTAGGTGTTCCCTATTGGACTTTTGGTTATTATTCGAGTGGTATTTGAGCAATAATTAATTAATTAAAACCCACATAGGCTAGATTAAGTAATCCAAACCTAATTTAGACTCAAGTCACTTAAGCCCACATGGAAGCCTATATAAACCCCTTGAAGAGGGTTAGGGATTCATTCTTTCTCTCATATGTTTTGAGATTCCAAAGAGGTCGAGAAACCCTTGCCACCCTCTAGAGAGAGAAAAAAAAACTCACATTTCCCTCATACCAAGACCCATGGAGAGAGAGATTGGGTGAAAGATCATTAAGTAGATGAGTTCTACGATGACCATTATGGTTTCAGTCTTTATCAGATGGAAATTGATCTAGGAACATCTAGATCACATGTTTGAGCATTCTAACTTTAGATCTACATTAATAATGGTTTTTAATGTCATTTGTTTTTATTGCGTTAGATTTAGAAAAAGCCTAAGATAGATGCATGCACCCTACATGATCCAAGGCCAAGAAATAGAGAAATCCAAGGATTCCTAGCATAAAGCAGTCTTACCCCCAAGCTTATCTAAAATTCATAATGTATTCCATGTATTGGCTTTGAAGAAATATGTTTTTGATCTCTCTCATGTTATGAAATTAGAGTCTATTTAGATTTTGCAAACTCGTGAAGAAGTATTAATTTAGATTGTAGATACGATGGATAATATATTACTTCATGCTATTATCAAGTTGGTAAAGGTCTAATGGAGCAATCATAGTATTTGAGAGGCTACTTGGGAATTAAATGAAGAAATGAAAGAAAAATATCAACATTTATTTCAAAACTCAGGTATGTCAAGTTTAGAGGACTAAACTTTTGTTAAGGAGAAGAGGATGTAACACCTTGAATTAAATTTTAGGGGTAGATAGGTTTTTTTCAAACTAAAAACCCTAGGTATAAATTGGATTCCTTGACTTCTTTATACAAAAACACTTTTTGCACAAAGATTAGAAATATCAGAGAATGTAAGGCAATATAGGGCTGAAGATTTTGAAGCTTAGGGTTTGAAGATTGGTTTCTTTAGCTAAAATTTTAACCCTTAAATTAATATTTCAAATTTGTTAAATAGTTTTGAAGAATTTAATTATTCTTTTAGAAAATCTAAATCTAGATTAAGGTTTGATTTATCTATTTTTAAATAAAAAAATAGAAAATATATTAATACAGAATGATTTATTAATGGAGATAAAGAAATTTCAAATATTCAGTTAAATAGATCTAAACAATAAAATAAATAATAAATAAATAAGTAAAATAAAAGAAATCATAGATCTTGATGTGGAAAAAAATAGTAAAAAAATGGTTACAATAAAAGTGTGTGACTATGATATTGGATATGATAAGAAAGAAAGAAAGAAAAACACTATGGTGTAATAGATGATGTGGTGTTGGAGTAGGAAGTATAAAGGACAGCTTGCATAGGGTTATTGTACTTATGAAAAAAAAAAAGGGTTATTTGAACAAGTAGATCTATTAAATAAAAAATACATATAAGGAAATAACACATGTTAAAATGTAAGAATTAAGAGAGAACGTGAGAATGTGTTTGCTTGTATAACTTGGTTATAGGAAAAGAGAGTGAGATAGGGGAAGAAAGAAAAAAAAGAAAGAAAAAAAAGTTACACTATGTGTATGTGATGGAAGATTGTATGCATTGGGGGTAAAAAAAAGATAATAAAAAGAAGCAATGGGTGTGGTGGAGATGAAATGTTTAGATTGTAAAGGATTGCAGAAAATAATTTATAATAATATAATGAGAAAAAATGGCTTCAATGAAGATGAAATATTATGTTATGATGGTATGGGAAACAATAAAGTAAATATGATGATTATTATGTGCACAGATTGTCACGCCCCAAGACCCACTCCAAGGGCGTGACGGTCATTTCACACCTCAAACCCGAAGGCTTAAAGTATAATCTGACCCAAACAATCATATTGTAACTGGATATTACCAATTACCAAATACCTGTTCAGAGTAGCAGAACAAAATCTAAAATCCTCAAATTCAATTTCCAAATAACTTCCAAATATCAAATGATCCAAATGAACATAACTAACAGTTAAAACAAAATCCAACATAAAATCCTAAGTCAAATTCTAATGATGACTATTCCTCAGCCTAGCCATCACTCCTCACCCGAACTAAGAGTACCTGAAAAATTTTCAACAATTGGGAATGAGCTCACAGCCCAATAAGGAATATTAATACAATTCATGGATCAAATATTTTCATTTCAAATAGGAGATATCATTTTTTTTTTCATCAAATATCAGAGTTTCAACAATACTAATATATTCAAAATTCAACCAACCATTTTTATATCAAATTCAAACACTTTCACATAAGATTCAATCAAATCCATTCAATTTTCATTACTCTGGTTATCAAATATCAAATGCCCAATTAGGTGGGACTTTTCAAATGGGTGGCTAGCCTTAAATTGTTCCTGGTGGAAGGAACCAAACACTACTAGTACTAGTAACCTCTAACCAAACCCCTAGAGGCTGGGGTCCCAATCAATTACATTCCCACCATGAAATGTAAAGGTCAACTATTATATCCCGTTGACAGGGCCGAATAGTCAACTATTATATCCCGTTGATAGGGCCGAATAAACCAGAGTGATGTTTTTGTTCAAGTATTCAAATTTACACAACATAATATCTCCATATTTTGTGTCATAAATAAACAAAATATTTCAACATAATATTTAGTGCAAAACAGTTTGATCCATGCATGGTAACAAAATATCATTTTCTTTTCCACAATTCAAAATAACATATAAAATAATTTAATTTTTTAAATATTGCATTAACTTCCCTTACCTCAAAATGTGCAAAGACCTTGAAGGAAAAAAATACCCTGAAAAGTCTACTCCTCACCTAACACAATAAAAAGACCACTATTACTATTTACCTCAAAATATAAATCTGATAATCCTAAAAAATTTCTAAATGTTAAGATTAATATTTCTGATTAACAAAGTAATAATTTAATTACTCTATTCCTTATTTAATTAAAATTAATAAATTCTCAATTTGTTTCTAATAACACATTACTAATTTAATTAAATTACAATTTTATTTCATTATAAAATTCTATATATATAATATATATATATTTTGCCAAATCACTCATTCTATTTATTATAAAAAGACCATTATTACTATTATCTTATTTATTAATCTAAAACTAAATATTATTATTACTCTTTTCTTTTTTTAATTATCCAATTCAATAGTCACCCAACCATTACTCATCTCGGGTACACACCAAAAAGCAAGTTGTGTTTTTTTTTTTTTTTTTTGCCTAATGATGATTCATTATATATATATATATATATATATAAAAGCCTCCATAGCATTGCCGCGCCCTGTGTTTTGTTTTTCCATTGCCATCCATTATATATATATAAGGGCTTCCTGGCACACGCACCTTTTGTTTTTTTTTTTTTTTCTTTTGTTTTTTTTTCCTTCTTTCCTTCCGGTGTTGTGGACACGCGTTCTCATTTTTTTTTTTTTTTAATTAACCCTAACCTAAAATCAAAACTTTCCAATGAATTTTTTTTTTTTCATCTAATAAAATTTAAGATCTCCTAAATTCCAACAATAAAATCAAAATCTTAAATTTTTATTATTTTGATATTAAAACGAATTTTAAAAAATAATCTAACCCTAATCTAGATTTGGGGTTTTCCAAAAAAAATATATCTAATGTGTTTGAAATTAATCAATGAATCTAAAATATTAAACTAGGGGTTAGATTCTTGCCTATAGAGATCTGTTCTTCAACCCTGAAATCTGAGTCCAACCTACGTTCTCTAGAATTCTGCGAATATGAACTCTATTCAGAAAAGAATGGAAAGAATAAAATTTTTAATTTATACCTAGGCTATTTATCCGTAAAATTACCCTTTTACCCCTCTTCCTTTTTATTAAAATAATTAATTAACTAAATTAATTATTATTAGTAATTTCCTAAATTACCCTTAAAAGAAAATGCTTGGGCGTTACACAGACAATATGTAAAAAAATAAAATAAAAAATTACAACATAATTAGGATTGTTGCTTGGATAGATGACTCTTGGTTTAAGTTTAAATGAGGAGAAAAGTAAAATTATAATAATTATTATTAAATAAATGGAAGTGGTTCTTTATGAGATTTAGTTTAAACAAAAATAAAAAATTATAGATTCTTCGTATTGGATTTAAGAGCAAGAGTTTTAAATTAGTGTTTGTAATTAAGAATATTAATATTAATACAAGATATTATTAGGATTGTCAATTCATAATTTTTAAATAAATAATTAATAGTAATAATTATTTTCTTATGTTATTTTAGATGAGGAGTAATTCTTTAGGATTAAATTAATTCCTCAGGCTTTTGAGTGCTTCTACAAGGCTAGGAAAATTAATACAAATTTTCTAAAAGAAGACGATATCTTTTTATATGTTATTTTGAATTATGTAAAATGTTATTTTTGTTTCTATGTATAGATCAAATATATTTTACATGAAAAATATATGAAAACATTTTCTTTTGTTTATAACTAAAATATATGGAAATATTATGTTTTTGTAAGTTTGAATAAATGAAATAACATATTTGGCTCGAGTTTGTTTGATAGGGAATGAAACAAAGTGTTTGACAACGTGTTATAATTATTAACCCTTTTTTTATCTTAGTCAACAAGTTATAAATGTTTACCTTTTGACCTTAGTCAATCAAATATAATAGTTTATTTTTACATTTATTAGTAGGGAATATAATTGTTTTGAACCCCAACCTCTAGAGGTTTGGCCAGATGTTACTGATATTTGGAATGTTTAGTTTCATTCACCTTAAAATGAACAAATTTGAGGCTAACCACTCATTTGTAAAATCTCAACTAATTGGTACCATTTATTATTTGATAACCAAAGTAAAAATATTTAGATTACATTTTATTTGGATTTGATATGAAATTATTATTAACTTAAATATGAAAATATTTGGTTGAAAAGTTTTGGATGTTTTAACATGTTTGAATTGAAAAAAAATTATGAAAAAAATTAAACATTGTATTTTTTATTTGTAATCATAATTGAAACTTTTTTTTATTTATGAAATTGTATTAATATTTCTTATTATTCTGTTGACATTTTTTTTTTCAATTACTCTCAGTTCGGGCGAGAAATGATGGTTAGGATGTGACTTTGTCTTTATTAGGGATTTTTTTTTTTTTGCTTAAACTTTTAATTTTGAACATTATTTAAATGTTAGAATTTAATTACTATTTCAATTATTTAAATTTGAAGTTGTTCATATCTCACATTGGATACGAGAAAAAGTTTTTAAAACTATATATATATATATATATATATATATTTCTCTTAACCTTGTAAATGTGTTTTAAAGTCATAAGAGTCATTTGGATTCAAAGTAAATAATATCTACATAGTTGGGAACGGGTCATTACAAATAGTATCAATCAATCATCGACCCTAGTGTAAAGGTTTGTTTGGCCCTATGAAAGACATTTGTTTGTTTGACACTACAATCTCATGGGATACAAAAAGGACATTGTGTTAGCATGGAAGAGGGGTAATGTGATATCTCACATCGAATTTGAAAAAAAAGTTTCTAAAGTTATATATGTATACACTTTTCTTAATCTTATAGACATAGTTATAAAGACTTTTAGTTATAAAGACTTTTTGGATCCAAAATGAACAACATTTACATGGTCAAGAGTACGTCGTTATAGTAAGAATATAAGACACTTGTAACAATTATTATGAAAATATATGAAAGAAATTGATTTCCTTTTTTAAGGTAAATGAATGGGCATTCTTTTTTAAACACCCTCTTAAAAATTGAAAGGGAAATGCAAAGAGTTTTCTTTTGAAATGAATTTTAAAATGAATATTTGGGGAGCAAAGGGCTTTTTATTTTTCTATTTTTTGTCCCTGTGGAATAGGAAGTTCCTACACAATCAATATTGGGGTTCGAAAGGAGGGTTACACCCTATGTACCTTAAAGTTTAACGTGAAGTTAATGGTGGTTCCGCATGGTCTTAGATAGGAAATTTTCATTTTAATTGAGTTTGTGATCATATTCTAGTTGCTTCTCAAATTTTAAAAGGCCATTCATCTCTTGGAAAATGCAATTTTAATTTGCCATTTCTTTTTAATATTTGAAAATACATGCATAAGTTTTATTGATAATTAAGATAGGTCGCAGGTCCTCATAAGATGTTGTAAATAGGTATAGTTAAAATGTTAATTCATTTGAAGATTACAAATCTATAGCTGAAATTGTATCCAATAATTTGTTATAGATTAAGAGTCTGTTTGGTAGTGATTATAGGAAGCGTTTTTAATATTTTTAATACTTGAAATTTTGATCATTTAAGTATTAGAAATACTAGAAACACTTTCTAGAATCACTCTCAAATGCACTCTAAATTGACCGACTGATGATGGTTAAAATAAAGTAGCAAAATAAGGATATAAAATAAGTAATAGAAATTTTATATCAAAACACTGGATAATTGCTTGATTTTTTTTCAGTTAAAGTCTTCGGATTTGAGATGTGAAATGAGTGTTATACCCTTGAAGTAGGTCTTAGGTCATGAATATACAACCAAGCCCAATACGTAAGAGTGGTCACTAATAGTCTTTAGAGTACAACGCATATGGAATGCATATATATATATATATATATATAATGGAAAATTGAGATGCATGCAATTAATAGTGTTAATAAAGTCCTCCTCTCTTGAAAGTCAAATGAGAAATAACTAGAGAGAGGAACAACCAGAGGAGGAGGACTTGGTTGAAAAGTGTATAGAGGGTTCTCTCAGGTGAGAAATGAGCTCTCCAGGTGTAGTGGTGTACCCACTTCTCAAGTACTCATCTTTGAATTTATGTGCGTATCTCTGTGATTTTCCAACATATCCGCTCGTATTTGAATTTCTGTCAAAAGCATGGATCCTAGAAGAAACTGTCAAAGTTGCCGACATGGATTGATATTTTAAATTCGACAAGGCTTCATTAATTCTCATGCCAACCTTGACAATATTCAACCCCTGGGACTCCATAATCCACCAATCTATATATATATATATATATATAAAGGACCAGTACTTGGATGGAGCTCTGAATGGTATTTGGTTGAAATGGTGGTTTACTCTCCAGTTAAATCAATGTCCACTGGATTTGATCCAGTTGAAAATAGGTCTGAGGTTTACCAACTCAAACCCCAAGAAGAATATGTACTGTGCCATTTGGAAATCTTCAAAGGAGTATGTAACATGCCTATTATTAAACTTCTTTGTTACTTGATGCACCCCATAGCTAACTTCTTCTTTCAGAGTTCTGAAACTTCGATCCAGATGCTAATAATGCACTGAATACCTTTGATGTTCATGGTGTTTCCATCTGCCCAGACAAGTGTGCAGGATACTGCATGCATGTGTCAATTCCATTATTGCAAATAGAACAATTACTATGTATAAAACATTGTTCTTCTGAAAGATTTTTTGACTTAACCTTGATCATAAACCCTCGAAGCATGGGAATGTTTTTAACATCACCAATAGACCAGACCAATGACGAACCCGTCATTCGCTTGATCACAAAGAGATTGATTAATGGAACATGTCAGCTATCAAATTTTAGGACCAATTATCAAATGAACTTGCATGTCACCTATAAAGGATGGAAAGCTTGCCCAAAGGCCTCAAATATGAAAACACAAAATTTGTTTTATTGTAATAAATCCTTGGTCATTAAACATATGGCATGATGTTCTGTACTACGAGCCGCCATGAACAGAAACAACTTAATTAATCACTGGCATACATAGAACAAAATTTAGCATCTCAGTCATTACATACTCTTCAGATGAAGGAATTAAAACAAAGAAACAAACAGAGCTTGGTGATTAAACCGTAATTAAATTAAACATTAATATTGCAGCTCTAATGATATATGTATGTATGACCACAAAGGAATGTTGGAGACACCTCTGGGTGTTATTCCTAAAATTCCAGTTAACCAACCTTAAATTTAAAGGACATAGGCAGCTACATGTATACGAAAATGAGAAGAGCTAAAGGTCTAAGATTATACCAGCTGACCAAAAGAACTACTAAGTCATGAAGATCATGAGTTCCCCTAACTAAGAAGAGCTTCCAACACCAAGAAAATCGATGAAGGGAACATCCGTGCTCTTGATTGATTCTTCTTGCTTTTGCTCAGTAATTATTCGCAACTTGGGAAATGTTGTTGAATTATCACTGAGTTTCACTAACTTGCTCTTCATCGCTCCATGGATTCCCCGATCATCGCCAAGGTAAGGCACCCCTAGTGAACTTAAATTCCTGTAACTGCCATAGCTGGAAGAGTTAGAATAGTAAGAGCTAAGAGATTGATCTAAACCGTTGTGTGATGGCTCTTTCGAACAGGAAGAAGAACTTGCACCAAAAATCTTATCAAGCCTCAGTGAATTTGGATTATTCGTTGATCCACTGTGTGTCCATGAAGGCAACGACTTTGAGAATGAAACTGGGAAGATTCCGTTTCTTTCATGGTTTTGGAAATCCGGAAACCCTAATTTAGTGTTATACTCTAGCTGGGGCCTGGAGAACTTCAAGAAAAAGCTACTAGGGTTTGTGTTGGAGTCATTAGGATGATCTTGGCAACTTCTCTTACTGCACTGCCTCAACCTTTCTCTATGTCTTCTTGCCATGATAACATGGTAGTGATTCTTCACAGCGTTGTCGGTTCTACCGGGAAATAGGCGAGCTATGAGAGACCACTTGTTTCCATGAATCCGATGAGCTGCAAGGAGCCTCTCTTCCTCTTCTTCCGTAAATGGTTTCCGATTAATTCTGGGATCAAGTTGGTTAAACCATCTTAGTCTGCAACTTTTCCCTACAGAGAAAAAGGAAAATGTGAAAACCCCATTTCTTAGAACATGAGTAATAGAGTCCATGTCAGGTATAGGACAAGCTACCAAATTTTGAGACAATTTGAAGGTATGGAAGATTGCCAAGCTTGAGTTCATCCAGTAAGAAAATAGAATTTAATTATTGATAAAACAAATTTGATCAGGATCCAAATTGCTGGGAGGCTAAGAGACCTATTGGGTTGATCCTAGAAAAATCAAGTAAGAATACATATGAAATTGAAGATTGAAGATAGAAGATGGTGTGATAATTAATTACTAACTACCTGATCTTCCCTCAAGCTTATCTGCAATGGAATTCCAATTGTGGGGGCCATACTGGTCGACGAGTTGCCGGAGTTTCTCATCTTCAGCAGGCCTCCAGTGTCCTCTTTGGCAATTCCTCCCATCATCGCTGCTACCGCCGGCAGAATCCTCCATCGGAGAGAGACTCCAGGCACCAAACTGCATAGCTTGTGGCATATGATCAAATAATGATATTATTGAGAGAAGAAGAAAGAAGAAGAAACAAGACTAAGAGGAATGAATACAAGTACAGTGAGATAGATAAGGAAGTGGGTTGGTCTGAGTCTTTAGGGTATTGGATGAAAAGTCCCTTTTGTTGGTTTTACACGACATTTTGCGCTTATATACATGTACTTCGCACGTAACATATGGTTTTTATATGTATATAATTAACCCTTTCGTGTACTTCCATTGGACCTTCAAATTTCCAAATAAATTCTCACCTATTCTCCTAACTTCCTTAACAACTCTCTCTCTCTCCCGGCCTTCTCCCTCTCCCTTTCACTGGTACACCATATATGTCTATGGTTCTATATATGGTTAATCCAAATGGTGAGCTTATTCCATGTGATAGCTTTATCCAGGCCATTTCATACCATATATGTTCTTCATTAATAATGCCTTTGTAAATTTGGAAGTTTTTTTGTTTCAGTGCAGTTTATTAGGGTAATGAAATGGGGATAGCTTATTGATTTGTGTAAGATGGGAGTTGGTAAACTGGTTGCTGTCAAACCTGATTGGACGGATCGAATGACAATAATGTTACTTCAATACATGCATATATATAATTATGGTAAGTCTTTTAATTAAAAACCATATGGTATGTTGCTTTCATTTATGTACACATATATGCATATGTGGGGAGCTGAGGCCCGAGTTACATGTCAACACCTGCTGCACTCTGAGTTAATGGAACTATCATCCTTTTTAAGGCCAAACAGATTGCCCATTCATAACAAGAAAGGCTGGATGAACAGACTGCAACAAGTGCTAGGTTCAGCTGGGTAAAGATTATATATATAGAAATACATGTGATTAAACATACATATCATTTTCTGATTAATTCAAACCGCGAATCATTCAACTTGTAATCGCATGGATCGTAAAAACAAGTCGAAACACCCATCTACTAATTATTTTTTTTCACTTTGAATCTCATACCTTGTCCCTATTCAGAACTTCAGATTTATCAACACATGAACATATGCTGTTTCAAAATGATAAGCCATATTCTTTTACCTATTTTTAGAAAAGTTAATGTGTAATTAATGATAAACAAAGGGTTATTAGTACTCAATTTCAAGGGGTGGAAAAATAATAAAAAAACAAAGATGATGTAGCTATCAGTTCCTAAATATGAAAAAGGTGCTTGGTTAAATCTAACAGGAGAGTAGTTGTTGTTTAAGCACGGCATCATGGGTAGAAGAAACTCCAAGAAGATGTTGTGTCTTCATTTCTCAACATTCATATATGTGGATGTAAAGTCAAACAAAAGAAGGTTAATAAAATGCTTTCTTGACTGATTGAGATTTTACACCCCAAGAAATCTGACTCTCAGCTTCTGTCCTTCCAACTAAATTAGTTTAACACAGCTTATCCTTAACCAACAACATTAGTATTAGGCAGTCATTGTTATCATCTCTTCCTAAAGAACAAGGTGAAAAGAAAAAAAAAAAAAATTCAAATAAAGAATTGTTCAATAATGGTGGAAATTGACCCACCCCAAGACCCTTCTTTAGTATAGACTTCTTATGACATCTGAGGCACTTCTTTTGCTGATAGTTCACAGTATATTTTGGTGGATTTTGATTTCAATATGTTGATTAAGGAATTGGGAAACAGGTGACAAGAGCAGTAAAGCTTCAAAAGAACCAAAATAACCGGTATCACATTGCGATCTTATCAGACCTTATTGCTCCTATGAAAACCATATTCTGCTGTAATTTTGAACATTTTAAGAAAGCATTTTAGCATATTGTTGCATTAAAATTTCCACTTTCTTTAAAGGGTTTGATTCTATCATGGTACTGGAGACTTGTACATAAAATCATACGGACAATAGGGCAGCAACTCAAAAAATATTCAAGAACTGATAGCCCAAGATCTTGGTTGGCTTGGATTGTGTTGAAAGGGAAATTGATGGTCACTTATGCCGGATTAATTTTGGTGGACAAATTTGCACAAATTGGGGAAACCCGAGTGTAATGGATTGTTGCAAGACCGATCATTATAATATATTTATGTTCAACATCTGATGCTTAGAAATCAATATCATTTTCAGCAACATATCACTGTATGATTAACTCTTGGCAACATACAGCAATAATTTGACATTTTAAATATATGATAATTGGTAAATTGCTTTTACCATCTCTTCAAGATTCCGTACTTAAAACATTTCTTCATAGAGATGCCATCTTAAAGTGGGAAAGTTTACATCAAAATGTAAAAATCTGGTCTTCTTCTTTATGGAGAAAGAGAGAGGGCTGCTGAAAATGACCTGAAACAGATGTGTATATATATATATGAATTACTAGCTATTTGATGCATGGTTGAAAAGCAATGTCTGCTCTAACAAGTAATGTTGTTAAAATTTCAACATGGATGTCTGCATATAGGTGAATGTGGCATGTCATGAAAGGCGTTCTAGATGGAAAACCAAGAAAAGCTTTTCTAGTCTTCTTCATCCTCCCCTTTTTTCTTTTTTCTTTTTTGACTTAAAAGATGTTTAGCTTCTAATCTCTTGTGCTAGTTAACATGCATGAATATATAACAACTAAAAGTGTTTGTTTTTATTTAACTTTTTGTTTAAAACAATTTGCTTTTTAGATTTCAAATCATTTGTTTTTGTTTGTATTTTAACTTATTACTTTTTTTAAAAAAAAATTTTATTGAATAGAAAAAGACGAAATATTTAGCATTTTTTCAATAGTAAAAGTAACATATTAGTTTATTGTTATTTCTTAATACTTAATAAAAATAAAATATTAAGATGATATTTGTTTTTTTACTTAATTTTAAATAGAACTTAAAACTATATAGTGCTTAAAAATGTTAAGTATTAGATTATTTGTTTTTGTAATATTTTATTTCCATTAAGTATTAAAAAGTTAAAATAAAAATCAATATGTTATTTTTTCATTAAAAAAAATCAAATATTTTGATATTTTTAATTCGGTCAAAAATTTATAATTAGTCATAAAAAAAAGTAGAAAAAATTACTTAAAATTTTAAAATAAATTGTTTTCAACAAAAAAAACTAGAAAAACAAACGCCCCTCTAAAAAACAAATAACTTAATACTTAACACTCTTACATGTTATTTAGTTTTAAGCTCTATTTAAAAATAAATAAATAAAAAACAAGTGTTTTTTTGTTCAATTTGTACTAAATATGAATAAAAACTTATACAAGAAAAATATTATTTATTAGATTTCAACTTTTAGATAAAAGTAAAAAATTTAATTTTTCTTTTATGTTTAATTAGATAAAATATTTGCAATTAATAAGAATTAATTAAAAACACAAATGATAATACAACATTTGAGATATATCTATTCAGATTGCAGATAAAAAAAAATAAACATCACCCTTAAATAATAAATAAATAAAAAGGAGAAAAAAATAAGTAAATTTTCTTGTTATAGGGGTAAAAAATAGATATATTTTTACTTAATCAGTTCCTTCCATGACTTAATTTGTATATATATATTAAGTGGGTTGCAAATTCATCCTAGTTGTTGCAGTTTTGTGGTAAAGAGAGTTGCAGGGGGGTGAAGATACCTTTCTAAATCCAATCATGAAGCATTAAAGTCAAGTAACTCCTCACACAAAAATAAATAAATATGGAGGCAAGGAAAAGGAAATGGAAAAGGAAAAGGTGATAACAGAGTATATTCTCCATGGATGTGCAGTTGTGCACTTTGCCTTTTTGTCTTCTCTTCATGAAAACTTTCAAAAACAAAAATTAACCTCAGCCTACCCTACCAAAAGCAAGTCCATTTAAGCAACATATATATGTGGAAATATACTCTACTCATCTTCACTATTTCTAGATAACCCATTCTTTTCCCAACCACACCCCTTTGTGAGTTGTGACATCAACTAGCACTTGAAAACCACCATCAAACTTTCTATTATATATATGCATATATATATAGACACACAGACACTTTCAGCATCAAAACCCACTACCATCTTCAATGGCATCCCCTCAGCTTTTACTACTGATATTAATTAAGCCCCTCTTCTGCAGTACCTGTGGCCCCCCCATATCTTATGCTTCCATTTCTGCTAAACATTTAGGTTTAATTTTTAGTAACTTTTCTCTATGTTTCATCCCATTTTTGTTCTCATTTAATGCATTTTGTTGCATGCTAGCTACAGTGGCTTACATGTTGGCTGGCTGGCTGGCTACCCACCTAGCTTTCTCTAAGTTTTGTTTCAACATGGAATAGTAATTCATGATCAACTTTCCATGTTTAGCATTGTTAAGCACCACTGAATCACTGATAAATTAAGTACTGTTTCTCTTTCAAGAAGATCTGAGTTGGTCATGAAGAGATTAGGGTTAATGATCAGCATGTCAAAAATTTTGAAGTTCAGTTGTAACCTGTCTGTGTAACATTTTCTACCCTACAACATGGTACATGGGATTTATTGTTTGGAGAGTTTCTTAATCGTTACAAAAACTTCCGAGAGTGTTAAGATAAAATTCTCAACCATTGATTTCAGACTTCTCAACATGGTATGATGGAAACTGTATGCTTAAGGTTGATATCTACTTCATATCATCTTGAAGTACAGACTGAATCAGGGAAAAAATTAATGATCTTGGATTAGAAATTGACACATGGACCTACATAAATCTGTGACAAAAATTAAAAATCCCTGCAGGGGGCACCTGATTGGACCGCACATGCAGACACATATTTCATCTCATGTGTCAAAATGGGCTAGTTGGTTGATGATTTGACCCGGAATCAAGCTGATTAGGAGACTAATAATATTCCATTCCCCCAAGTCATTAAGCACGGTTCTTTTGAACAGTATTTCCAAGGAAATATTCTTGGAAGGTTATGATCGATCTGACCTCCAAAACAAGATCAACATCTGAACTCTGAAGTAACCCGCACGGAAGGACCAATATTGGTTTGATGGGATTGAAGTTTCTTGTTGTTCCATGCTTACTCAAACTAAACCCATTAAAAATACAAGTATATATAAGAAGAAGAAGAAGAAGATGATGATGATGATGATGAGTTTGGTTTCACCGCCATTTTGGCAACAAGAATATTATGCTGAATGTGATATTCTTCAGGTTGCAGCTTATGTACTACTGATTGAGACAGGTTGTGGGTATTGAGATAGTGGCACAAGAAAATGACAGTTGAACAACCTTCGTGGTTTCCTCATCCATCCATCACCTTCTCTCATTTGCTTATAAACTCATTTATGATTCTGTATTTCTACTGACTTATTTAATTAGAAGGCCAATGAATTATTATGGTCTGGAAGAAATTAGGTCTTTTTTTTTTTTGGGGTGGAACATGGTGTTACCTTATTTGAATTAATTTTGATTGAAGCAAAAGGAATGTTACTATGTATAGACACTTTGCCTAGAAACTAATTAAACTAGGACATGTAAATTTATATATAGAAGATAACGGAGATGATATATATATATATATATATATATATATATATATATAAGGAAAATTTATTATTTTATTAAGTTTCTATATGAATATTCATAGAAATTAATTAAAATAGGATATTATTTCTTTTATTATAAGTTCTAAAATAATTATCATCATATATTATTTTTCTTTCTATTTTTTTTTATCGTAAATCAAATGTAAATATTTGGCTTATTTTTTTTTTCTTTTTGTCTTCTTGGTCCTTTTCCGCTTTATATTTGTTGGAGTTGGAGCCCAAGTCAAGTCAGGTTGACCCAACCCGATAGATGGGGGGGAGCGATTTCTGAGAGTTGGAACTGTCAAAAACTACCCCACTAAATATATAAATTAAAAAAAAAATAGATCTCACTCTCTCACTTTCAAACTCTGGCTTACTTTTATTTTCTTTGAAAATAAAGATAAAGAGAACTTAAGAGGAAAAGTTCTCTGAAAAGTAGGTAGAAGGTTTTTATATTATAAAACGAAGTGGTTTTCGATTTCATTGTGGTTCCATACACAGCCTATGATGAAGAATTGAATGGTGAAATGATTTTTTGTTGGATCCTGGATTTTTCAAAAGGTAATAAGAAATTTTCAACAATATTACTTCTCAATTTTCAAATGAGATGGTAAGAAACATCTCAAATCTTTGGTTTCACTCTCATTTTTCGTGAATTAAATATAGCCTTAATTATATCTCATTTGGAATCAATATGAGAGAATGTGATTAAAATGTTTTTAGTTTGTAACATTTTTATTAGTAGAATTTTCTAGTGATAGTGCTTTTAAGAGAATCACTCATACTTGGATGTTGTTGGAATTGGGTTTGGATGCCCAAGTGACGCAACCCGACTAACCCAACAAATGAGAAATAAGATAACAACCTTTTTTTTTCTCTCCCTCGTTCTCTTTGAAAGAATCTGAAAGAACAAACTTGCGAAAAAAGTCATCTTTCTTAAATTTTTTTTCTATTTTTCTCTGTAAAAACAAAGTTCAAGACACTTGTGATATAGAAATAGTGACTTTCATTTATTCGTAAAACAATCAATTGAGATTTCGGGTCTACAAGAAGGTAACCCGAATCCTTATTTTCTAGTCTACGTTAACATATACATAAAACAAAAAAGTAATTTTATAAAAATTGTCTATGAAGTGATTGTCACCTAATATTTATAAAAAGGTAATTCAAATATTAGGAAATGTTTGTAACCACTTAAAATCACTCTAAATGGGCACTTAGTATCATTTACTTTTTCTCATTTCTAATGTAGCAAAATTTGTTGAATGGTTCCATAAATTAGACTGCTTTTAGTGGGCAATAGTGCGTGTTAGCCAATAAGCAAACAAAAACAATACGTGTTAGCCAATAAGGAAACAAAATTAGTAAAACTATTTCTAAATACATTCTTTATTTAGAAGACTGATGGCTCTCACTAACCATTCTTTAATTGATAAATTCTAAGTGAATAAAAAAAGAATATAAGGAAAATAGAAATACATCAAAGATGATGTTTCTAGAATGAATATGACTTCAGTTGATTGCCTTCTAGAAAATATTTTGTGAAACAATATTCAATATGAAAAGTTCATCTTCCTTATCAAATCTCAAATTATCATGGATTTTTTTTAGCTTTTCTTTTTTTTTTTTAACCAAAAAAACTTGAATTTTTCTTCAAAAGAGGAAAAGAGGGTTCAGTGGGTTTCTATTTTCTTCAAGAAGTTAACTGGGCTGGGCCATAAATCATAAACGGGCTCAGATTTTGGGCTTGTGGTCCATCTTGCATCACACATATTTTCAGCCAATAGTTTTCAAAAATAAAATAAAAATGTAACTAAGGCCTTGTTTGCCAATAGTTTTCAAAAATAATTTTTTGTTCTCAAAAAAAAAAAAAAAAGGAACATGTTTAGCAATTAGAAAATAGAAAATAATTTTATATTCTTAAAAACAAAAAATAGTATATTTTTAGAAAACATTTTTTAGTTAGTTTAAGTTGTTTTCCAATGATTATTTTAAAAATAATTATAAAAATATAGAGAATGATTAAAAATAAAGCAGATAAAATTTATTTTTTAAAAATATAAAAAATAGGTTAAAAATATTTCACATTCTCAAATAAACTTTTATTTTATAAAATATCATGAAACTATTTTAAAAAACACCTCTTGAACAACGTCAAGTTTGTTTGGTAACTGTTTTTTAAAATAATTCTAAAAAATAGTTTTTGAGAACAGCTAAAAATTGTTTTTTGATTTTTATAGAATAAAAGTTTATTTGAAAATCTAAAATGTTTTTAACTTGTTTTTAATATTTTTAAATATGTTTTAAAAATAATTTTTATATCTAGTATTTTATTTTTAATCATTTTATATATTTATATAATTATTTCTCAAAATCGTCCTCAAAAAATAAATGAAAATAACAAAAAATAACTAAAAAATGATTTCTAAAAGTACCTTATTTTCTATTTTTAAGAACAAAAAACAAAACAGTTTTTCATTACCAAACGTGTTTTTTATATTTTTTATTTTGAAAAACATAAATCGTTTTTTAAAACAGTTCACAAACAAACCCTAATATTTTTAAAACTTTTGTTTTATGGGTCTAAATAAAGAATACAAGAGTGGAGAAAATTACAATTCTCTTATATAAAACAATGTTTATTAGGGAATTAAATAAATCATAAACATTTTTTTCATTAAAAAAAATGGCATGATAAGAAAGGCAAAGCTCAGCATGTTTTTAATTAATAGAAGAGAAAAGCAAAATTTATCAAAAGGGTGTAGGGGAGTACTTTAAAAAAGATGGAAATAAATTATTTGAAACTCCATTGACAACCATGAAATAGACAGCCACACAATGACAAATGAGGCAGGTCATTGTTGAGTAGACATGCATTAATTTCCAACTGATAGTTTACAAATGAAAATTGAACACAAATTGTCCATCCTTTGTGATGATAATACCTATAATTAAAAATATGATATGATATGGTAACACTATTTTATATTCAAACTTTCTTTTTTTTTTTTAATTTTATGCTAAAGTGTTGATCATCCTTGAAAGAAGAAAAAAGAAAGTCTCACATTCACTTGAGTTGTTCAAATTTATTATTGAATGATAAATTAACTTTGAAAGTGAGTGATTTCTTAACTTGTCATATCTTCCATTGGAGGCTCATCTGCTTATTTACAAAGTGTATGAACTTTTTAGTTGAAAAGATAATTAAAAGTAAAATGGAAGTGAAGCAGGTTAAGAGTTTTTTTGTACTTTCTCCCTTGTTTTGAGTTTTGACAGGGAAATGAATGTGTCTCAGAATCTACTGACCATGCATCTGGAAAGCAGTTTGCTATTGTCCCATTGACTTCCTAATAAAGTGTTGGGAACAATTGTCTGCTGCTGAGGAGTGCTGAGGACCATGCACTCTAGCATGCACCATCTTCATTTCTCACATGATTTTAGTCAGTTGATTAATACCCATGATTAAATTCAAATGATCTCAGCTACAATAGTGGATTTGGTACAGGCATGGTTATGGAGAGAGAGAGAGAGAGAGCTTTTAGAGAAGAATAATGGATGAAGGGGAAATGGAGATGAAGATCACTGAAATGGAATAGTTGGGGTGAAATTTTGTCTATCCATTTTACCTCTTTTCTTTGTGGTATCTTTTCACAGAGAACTGTAAGAATGGAGCATTGGATGTGAGCATCTATTGGATTCTTGAATATGGTATATGGGACCCTCAAAAAACATTGTTTATAGTTGTTTTTTCCGTTTCTTAAGCCTTTGTGGATTTGGGTTCTTTGAATTCTTCATCTCTGCTCTTTCAGGTTCATTGCTATTTTTTCTGATGTATTTTATTGGGTTTCTGCCATATAGAACACATCCATCTGCCTCATTTTTAATGTTGGAGATATTATTTTAGTGTCAACTTGCCTTTAAACTATTCTCATTTTTCCTGTAGCCATGGTCAAACCCCAATCTTATCCCCTTCTCCAAGCCATTTTAAAGGCTTTTTGTCCATCTGGGTTCCTCTCAAATCTCCATATGAATGCTGATAGCTCTCTTTTGCCCACAGTTGGATTTCTCATCCTGTATCTGGTTGCCTTAAGAGCTGCCTCTAGCTGTTTTGCTTAGTGGGTTAGTTTCTTTCTGTTCCCCTTCTAATTTATCATTATTTCTGTTTTGAAATTTTATTGGTTGGCTATGGATTGCTTCATCTGTGGGTACTCTTTTGCAGATGAAGTGTTACTACTTTGTTTGAGATAATTTTACAAATTCAATATGGTGAATTGTTTCTGTTGCTATTCCTAGATGTCTGAGGTGGGAGTTGCCATATTGATATCTGAATGAGAAAGCTAATGCCAATTGTCATCATTATTAGAAAATTTTATTTTGTTGACATATCTTTTTTACCCATGTTTACACATGGAAGGTGTATAAATCAGTTGGAATGTCTCCCTTTAAACAGTTCCATTCAGCTTTCATTCTGTTTTCATCTCTTCTTATGTTTGCTTTGACTGTGCTGTAAAGGAGAGTCTTAAATCGGGTTAAAAAATTTGCTTTGCAGCCTTCTTGGTAATGTATACATAGGAAGGAAATAGTATTAACAGGCACTATTTTGCTTGAAGAAAAAGGAAGTCAAACTGCAGAAGCAATAATAGATTTGTTGGCATAAATCTTACCTGATCCTGATTAGAAGACCTACCACTCCTGCAATTCACCTAACAATATGTATAGAAAGGAGAAAGGATAGTATTTAGAGTTACAGATCATCAACAGCTCTTTCTAAGTCAAGGATTAAATACCCTTCTTCAAGTTTCTCAAATTTCATCCAAGCTTTGTCTCAGTTGATACCAGAAGGGCTTCCCAAGTGAATTCAGGTTGAGAGATCAGTAGTTCAAACAATTCAGGTTGAGAGGTCAGTAGTTCAAACCAACTAGGGTAGATATGAGTTTTTCGTGTTAATTTCTTCTGTAATTGTTATGTTAAATATTATGTTGGGCAATAGATCGAAAGTCCTAGAATGGAATTGATGAACACATCAAACCAAAGCCTTGTAACATTTTTAGAAACATGATAGACCATCACACTTAGATGGTACTCACTCCAGATAGCCTGAGGTAGCTAGGTAACCCTTTTCCCTGGACTTTTGAGATGGCTCTCACTCTACTCTAGTTTGCCTCTGCCATGAGTCTGTTATAAACCATGGATGCCCTTTTGCTGATTTTTTGCCCTTCATGACAATGAATGGACAGCTAAACCTATTTCTTGCTTTCAACGGGAACTGTTGATTTTATGGACAAAAATTCTTAGGTAATGGCTCAGTTTCTTTATAAATGGTTTCCAATACTAAAAAGGGGTCATTCAGAACCTCTTTATGAGCTCATTACAATGCTTGTCACCCCCAACAAATCAATCTCTCTTACTTATATTTGCCATATTACTGCAGTTTTTATGCGTCCATTTTTCTTTGCCTGTATCCTGGAAACGATCTTTTGATGGTTGCATAGCCAACACCAACCTTCTTTTTCAGGTGCTTATTCTTACACAGAGAGAGAGGTAGAGAGGTAGTCTTGGGTAATTATTACAGTTAATGGTGGTGGACATGCAGCAAGCTAAACATAGCCCAAAATACTATTGGTAGTGCTGGGGCCTTTTATTTCTGTGGTAAGTCACCTTCGCTTAAAACTGGACAAAATTATGTCTTTAATCAGACCTGCAGATTCATCTGCTCCTTCATATGGGGAGCCAAGAATTTACCAGGCCAAAGGAAGCAGCAACCCTTCTGGTTTATCCACTCAGATGTACAGTTCAAATAAACAGAAGTTTAAGCATGTTACTGAATCTAACCACTTGGACAATTACAACCAGCAGAGCTTCCCCGAGTCCTCGACTGCAGAGTTGCATGCGTTGCAAGCCAACGTCTATCACCCATCTAACTCTGGCGTTCCTGGGGGGGCATTCTGCCCCCAAGTTTCCTGTTCCTCTGCTACCGCACACAACTCATATTTGGAGAAAATCTTGGATCCAATAGACTCTGGTGAAGATAATATTAGGTTAAAGCTTAGAGAACTGGAAAGTGCACTGTTGAATGATAATGATGAGGATGATTATAATTATTATGGTGGAATTAGCGGTCCAGAACATAACATGGATATTGATAGTGAATGGGCTGACTCGATCAAGGATATATTATTGCTGCCAAATTCACCAAAGGACTCTTCATCTGACTCCAACCTCAGTAGCATATGCGGCAACAAAGAAACATCAGCGTGCACATCTAGGCCCACAACCCCAAAGCAGATGCTTTTCAATTGTGCTGCTGCCCTTTCAGAAGGCAACATGGAACAAGCGTCCACCATCATTGCCACTCTCCGGAGGATGGTCTCTATCCAAGGAGATCCTCCCCAAAGAATTGCGGCTTACATGGTTGAAGGACTTGCAGCTCGCATGGCTGCATCAGGCCAAGGACTATACAGAGCTCTGAAATGCAAAGAGCCACCCACTTCCGACCGGCTCTCTGCCATGCAAATCCTCTTTGAGGTGTGCCCTTGTTTCAAGTTTGGTTTCATGGCAGCAAATGGTGCAATCACAGAAGCCTTCAAAGGTGAAAAAGGTGTTCATATAATAGATTTTGACATAAATCAAGGGAGCCAATACATAACCCTGATACAGGCACTTGCTGCTCAACCTTTTAAGCCTTGCGTGAGGATTACTGGGGTGGATGATCCTGAATCGGTTCAACGAAAAGTTGGTGGTCTGAAGATCATCGGCCAGAGACTGGAGCAGCTAGCAGAGGCATGTGGTGTGCCATTTGAGTTCCGAGCAATAGCTGCCAAAACTGCAGATATAACCCCATCAATGCTCAACTGCCTGCCAGGTGAGGCTCTTCTTGTGAACTGTGCCTTCCAACTTCACCACATGCCAGATGAGAGTGTTTCAACTGTAAATCAACGGGACCAACTCCTTCGAATGGTAAAGAGCTTGACTCCTAAACTGGTGACTGTTGTAGAGCAGGATGTGAACACAAACACTGCCCCATTTTTCCCCAGGTTTATTGAAGCTTATAACTATTACTCGGCTGTGTTTGAATCACTTGATGCAACATTGCCCAGAGAGAACCCAGACAGGATTAATGTTGAAAAGCACTGCCTTGCTAGAGATATAGTAAACATTGTAGCATGTGAAGGCGAGGAGAGGATAGAGAGGTATGAGGTTGCGGGGAAATGGAGGGCAAGGATGACAATGGCCGGATTCAGACCATGTCCATTGAGCTCATCTGTGAATAACTCAATCCAAGAGCTTCTAAAACAGTACTGCAACCGGTATAAGGTGAAGCAGGAGGGTGGTGCACTTCATTTTGGGTGGGAAGACAAAATCTTAATAGTTGCTTCTGCATGGAAGTGATTAATTTGGCTTTGATGAGGATATCATCTCCATGCTGGCAAATGAAGTTTGGATATTTTCTTGTAATCGACTTGAGAGTGTGTGAAGGAACTCAAAGACATGTAACCATTTGTGGTGTAACAATTCGCAAGTAGGATTGTTGCGTACAATAATAAAAGCTTTGCTGTTCCGGTGTGGTTTGTTCTATATATATTAGTTGACAACAGATCAAAGCGAGCAAACCAAATGGATGAGAGGAAAATGAATGGGGTTATCTTCAGAATGGTAAGTTGAGGATTGTGCAATGCAGGATTTGCTACAAGCAATATATCCATTCATGTGAGAGAGTGGCTCAAGGCCATTCATTACTGAGCTTTTAATTTGCATACACCATTCACAAATGTACCAGATGGGTTCATAAAGGAAAAAACCAGATTTGATTCTGGTTTGCTGTTTCAGATAAGCCCACAAAACCAAAGTTTACCCAGCATTTTAATCACACGGCTTTAGGCACACGAAATCAAATAAAGTTGTTTTGGAACTGTTTGGCACTTGGAAAAGTGAAGCCTAGAAACTGTATTTAAAAAAAATAAGCATCCAGAGGCCTTCTACAGAATGGACAAAGGTTTCCTCCCTGTTAGCATGTCAGCTTCATCTAGCTCATGATATATTTGTTCTTCGAAATATATATTGGTCATGTGGCAATCTCAAGAATGAGCAGCATCATTTAAATTACACTTCATTTCCTGATTTGAATTTCCACCATGAACAACAGTAACTTACATAACCAAGTCTTTCAATCTCTCTCAACAACAAAATATACATCTATGAGCACTTAAAATAGGTAAAGAGAGGAAGTGTTGTGACCTTCGGACCCAGGGGAAGGTATATGACTAGCTCCAACCTGTCAAGCCTAACTTGTCAGCAACATTGTACATTACTAGTTCATCCCAAACATGGCCAAAGAGATGCTTCCCTCCTATGATAAATGTAAGAGCCCATGAGGAGAGAAGAACTGTGAAAACCGTGAACCCGGCTGCAGATCCTACAACATCTATAAAACACAGAAAGACAATCAAAACCATCAAACAGAAATGCATATGGGGGACAGTTTCAGAGGACAAAAAGGATGAAACCCTGACAGAAATACATTCTAATTTTCATGACATGATATATAATTTTCTTTTTCTTAATAATAATTTGTCATAACATAGTTCCAGAGTCCAGACAAAAGACCCTGTTTCAAATGTATTTACATCATGAACTTGCATTTTTCAAAGCTGTGAAAAATAAAACAAAATTTGCTCCATCAAGAGATTAGTAAGTGAATGATAAACTATAACAAAGAATATGGAAATTACCAAACCCAAACAAACCAACGTTAACATTAAGACAAGCTGAGAGACTCAAAAACATGTACCCTGTCTCAAATATTGTATATTTCTTGTTCCTACAGTCACATCCACCTAATACAGGATCTAGCCACTGATCAATTTAAGAAAGAAGCTGCTTGGTTTCTAATAGATCTCCATTGGGGAACAAAGTGAGTTGACAAATCCATTTTATGCATTTGTGCATAACAGATTTATGTTAAATTTGAAATCCAGTCTTCCTGACAAGGCAATGTTCCCCTTTGATGTTGCATATTGTGCTTGAAGGTTGCACACTGAGGCTTTTTAATGACAAAAATAAATTGAATTAAATCTTTTTCTCTCATGCTCCATTTAGATCTTGAGAGTAGTCAAGAAAGTGGAATAAAGGAAGAATTTCAAATTCTTTGTCCTATTTGCCACAAAAATTATGAAGAAAAACAAAATATAAGATAAATTATTAAAAGCTATTTTCAAATTCTTTATTATATAAAAGAAGAATAAAAAGGCTAGTCAAATAAACTATTGTGCTTAAACTTATTTTTATTTTCCTTTACCTTGTCTTTTCTTTTCTTTTCTTTTTTATTCTTTTTTTCCTCCTTGTTTTCTTTCCCCTATCCCTCCATTCAAATTTTCCATGATCCAAACCGAGCCTTACTTTATGGTGGATCACATCAAAGGAAATGAAATCAGAATCACGTTTTAAAATTCAATACATAGCTGAATTTAAGAAGTTATTCTATTCAAACTAAACTCAAAATAAAATTTACTGGCCTCAAACTCAATGATTTTTTGGGCCCAAGAGATGAAAAAGAGGGCCCTGGAAATTGGATTCTTTGTTGCAGAAAGTTTTTGAATCATCTTCTGAGTTAGCTTGCTCCATGAAGGGAATTAATTACCCAGCTAATCAGTCAGCTGACTTATTGGCTAAGCAATGTGCTTTTGGGATAGAGGCTCTTGTTACTGCTATTAGTACTACTGAAATCATAGATTCATAGTATGATATCAGAAACATGGAAATTTGATCATATGAAAGAAGATTATTAACCAGCCCTAGCTATCATTTCCTCCACCCATCCTCTCTCCCTCTTCCTTTTCTATTCTCAACACATTGATGATTACAATTCCCAAAAATATCCAATTTCATGCACATTTTGTTTAATTTTCTCAAAACAGTTTTCTGTTCTTAAGAATAGGGGCAAAAAATAAACACCTAGAAACTTTGTTTAGTTACCTTTTTTTATAAAATGGTTCTTAGAGAAAACCCTAAAACAGGATTTTTCAGTGTCTTTGAGGATATGTTTGGCTTGTGTGCTTGCAAAATTTTCAAAGATCCAGGATGTGATGTTCTTTCCACTACAAGCCTAAATCAACCAACAAGATAGTAGATCAGTTGGCAAAGCTGAAGTTTTACTATTGGAGGTTTTTGTATGGTAGTGATTATAGAATGTAGTGGGATTTGAGAACTCTTACTGTTCTATTTATACTTTTTCTTCTCTTCAAACCCTGCATCCTGATCTCTTTTTGATAAAGAAATGCTTTAAAAAAAAATAAAAATAAAAAGATGTCTTCAAGTAACACCAGATTTTTTTTTTAATTGCCAAGGAACCTTCCATGGCTGAGCCGCTCAGACTATGCATGAGGACCCAAGCCTTGGGGTACTGACCCCGCCACCCACAGCCAGCACCAGGCAATCCAGGGCATTCAATCAATGGTAGAAAGCAAACCTAAGACCATGCACCTCTACCATAAATCACGATGTTTGCCCTAACAAACTAGGCACCCTAACAAGCAATAACACCAGATTGATCTTCATGTTAGTTCTTTTCTGAAAACAAAGAGTGATTTTTGAATAATACTTGCATATTCACTAGGTATATTTACAGTTTATTTATAAATTTTTATAATGGGGAAAGGAAAAGGGAAATTGAATCATTTACTCAAGCTAAAGAAGAATTCAATGCTCAAAGTGAGGAGGATTCTCAAATAATGTCTTCGTTATAAACTCAATGCAGCAAAAGATTAGCAAACTTTGTATGTTCTTCTCTACAAAGGGGGATTTGGGAGGCCATCAGTCAGACTTATTCCAAGGTTAGTGATAGAGACAAGTGGCAGTCATCTTTAAAAGTTTATCAGAGGCGCAAAGGAGTGGGCTCCAAGGCCCAAGCTTTGATTTGGCACTCTCTAGATGATAATGGGCTTAGTTGGCATCTTATATAAGTCAATATAGGTTCAGCCTAGAAAGTACTTTCAGAAATTAACTTATGGGCTTAGTCAATGGTTAAAGTTACCATTTTCAATCATTATTGTTGCCATTTTCCAACAGTCTATAAACTTTATGTCGGGATCTCAATTGCCTAATCTTCCAGCCTATCGTATGAATCCAATTGAGTATGAGGAGCTGAAAAGACAAATGGAGGAGAAGCTGTTCAAGGGATTTAAGTACCGAAAGTCTAAGTCCTTATGTTGTCCCAGCCTTACTAACCCCTAAAAAGGATGGCAGCTGGCGCATGTGTGTAGACAGCCATGCAATCAACAAGATAACTATCAAATATCGGTTTTCCATTCCTCAGCTTGATGATATGTTGGATATGATGGCTGGTTCTTGCATCTTTACAAAGATAGATCTGAAAAGTGGGTATCATCAAATACAGTTAAGGCCCCCAAGGATGAGTGGAAGACTGCTTTTAAAACAAAGGATGGCCTCTATGAGTGGCTGGTTATGCCTTTTGGCCTCTCCAATGCTCCTAGCACATTCATGCGCTTCATGAATCAAGTGCTTCAACCATTTATTGGCAAGTTTTTAGTTGTTTACTTTGATGATATTTTAATCTACGGCAAGACTGAGGAAGATCATGTTTCCCATTTGCAACAAGTTATGAGAATCCTTCGACAAGAGAACCTCTACATAAATTTGAAAAAATGTTCCTTCATGACCTCAGCTATTATGTTCCTGGGTTTTGTTGTTTCAGCCAAAGGGTTAGAAGTAGACCATGGTAAGGTGAAAGTCATCCTAGAATGGCCAGTTCCTAGCACATTGCAGGAGCTACGAAGTTTTCATGGGTTGTCCACATTTTATTGAGGCTTGATCAGAAGTTTCAGCACTGTTATGCCTCCTATCACTGCTTGTATGAAGAAAAACCAGTTTGTTTGGACAAAGGCAGCAACAAAGGCTTTTGAAGAAATAAAGAAGTGGCTAACTGAAGCACCTGTTCTACAACTTACTGATTTTCAAAAGTATTTGAAGTAGCTTGTGATGCATCGAATGTGGGAATTGGAGGTGTGCTCAGTCAAGAAGGGCATCCTATTGCATTTTTCAGCGAAATTTTGAATTAAGCAAAGCAAAAGTAATCAATCTATGATAAAGAATTCTATGTTGTGGTTCAAACTTTGCGCTATTGGCATCATTATCTCCTTCCAAAGGACTTTGCTTTATATTCTGATCATGAAGCTCTCATTTATGTTGACTCTCAAAAGAAGCTTAACCATCATCATGGGAAGTGGGTCTCTTTCTTACAAGAATACACCTTTGTTAATCGGCATAAATCTGGTGTTGAGAATAAGGCAATTGATGCTCTTAGTCGAGTGGTGTATATTCTTTCTTCTATGGCTATATAGGTCATGGGATTTGATTTGTTGAAGCGGGATTATAATTCTTGCAAGGATTTCAACATTATATATGATGCCTTAGCAACAGGGATTGCAGGAGCATATCCAGATTTTTCGCTGCATGATGGATATCTCTTCAAAGGGACCTGCCTTTGCTTACCTAACACATCACTTTGAGAGCAAGTGATATGGGAATTGCATTTTGGAGAAGCAGCTAGTCATTTTGGAAGAGATAAGACGATTGCAATGACAGAAGATCGTTTTTATTGGCCAAGTTTAAAAAGAGATGTGGCTAAGAATGTTTCTAAATGTCGCACATGCCAACCATCAAAGGGAAGGAAGAAAAATACCGAACTATACATGCCACTTCCAGTGCCACATGAGCCATGGCAAGACCTAAGCATGGATTTTGTCCTTGGTTTGCCAAAAACTTTCAAGGGACATGACTCCATATTTGTTGTGGTCAATCGTTTCTCTAAAATGGTGCACTTTATCCCATGTTCAAAGACTTTGGATGTTGTCCATATTGCTAAACTGTTCTTCTAACAGATTGTCTGACTGCATAGTTTGCCAAAGACTATTGTTTCTGATTGAGATGCAAAGTTTATGAGTTATTTTTGGAGAAGCTTATGAAAGATGCTGAACACAAAGCTGAAATTTTCTTCAACTTTTCACCCTCAAACTGATGACCAAACAGAAGTTATTAACCAAAGTTTAGGCAATCTACTTCGCTGCCTAGTTGGAGAACATGTTAGTAATTGGGATCAAATTCTTCCTATGGTTGAGTTTGCATATAACAGTTCAGTAAATAGGTCTACAAGTCGCAGCCCCTTTGAGATCGTGACTGGCTTGCTTCCTAGGAAGCCTATTGATTTAGTTCCTTTACTAATGGAAGCACGACCAAGTATTGAAGCCGATGCTTTTAGCAAGCATATACATGATTTACATGAGGATGTTCAAAGGAAGATTGCTCTTAGCAATGAGAATTACAAGGCACAAGCTGATTTGAAAAGGAAGTTTGTTGATTTTAAGGAAGGAAATATGATTGTGGTAAGGATAAGGCTTGAACGATATCCTAAAGGTACATACAAGAAACTTCACTCAAAGAATGTTAGTCCATACAGAGTGCTCAAGAAAATTAGCACAAATGCTTATGTTATTGATTTGCCAGAAAATATGGGTATTAGTAACATCTTCAACATTGAGGACCTCACCCTATGTTCTAATCCTGAAGATGTTATAACTAATAGTGGCCCCAATGCTCGCTTACCACCAGCTCCACGTTTAAAGGAGGAAATTGAAGATGTTATTGTCACCAAATTGTTTCAACTAGAGGAGGGGGCTATCAAAGGTATCTTGTCAAATGGAGAGGAAAGCCACTTTCAGATTGCACATGGATCATGGACGGGGAATTCCAACACTTAATCAAGACCTTTATGAGAGATTTCATGCCTTTAACTCGTCAAGGTCGAGTTTTCCTAAGCCGAGGAGAGTTGATAGAAACAAGTGGCAGCCACCTTTAAACGTTTATCAAAGGCACAAAGGAGTGGACTCCAAGGCCCAAGCTTTAATTTGGCACTCTCTAGATGATAATGGGCTTAGTTGGGATCTTATATAAATCAATATGGGTTCAGCCTAGAAAGTACTTTCAGAAATTAAGTTATGGGCTTAGTCAATGGTTAAAGTTACCATTTTCAGTCATTATTGTTGTCATTTTCCAACAGTCTTTAATGTGGTCAGTAATCAATCCAAGTTTGTCATTTTCAAGTTGCATTTATTGTGTCTAGTTCCAAGGAGATATAAGTCCCTAGAAAAGTCTTATATAGTAGTTGATTAATCTTTTGGAATCAATCAATCAATCAATGAATTTTCAGCAGCCAGTTTTTCCTTTGTGAGATGCAAAGACTACTTGGGTGTAAAGCCTAAGGTTTCTAGGAGTGATTCGTAAGGTCCTTTCAATTATACTCTCCTTGCATTTTACTTTCTGTATTGCATCAGTTAGAGATGTTGCTCAAGATTTATGAACTCAAGACTAGAATTCATAATACCAAATAAGGTAATCTTTCAGTGCTTGAGTGCTACAATGTTATATCAGGGTTGTGGCTTGAATTAGATTGTTATCAAAATTTTAAAATGAAGTATGGTAAGGATGTGATGATGTATGGGGAGTTTATTCAAAGGAGAAACTAGATAGTGGATTGGTATGCATCCCCCATATATCCTTAAAAGGATAGTTGGCAAACATATTGACCAAGGAATTTGCAACTCAACTATTCCAAATCTATCACTAACAAGCTAGGAATGAAGCACATTTATTCACCAGCTTAAGGGGCAGTGTTGGTGAATCAGTGCAATAATTACCTGGTTATACAACCAAAGTAGGGTGGGATTTAATTGGAATTTGTTTCCCTTTTTGTACAGTTAGCTGATTTGGTGGAGTAATTCTAGACTTAAAATAGAGTCATTTTCTTTTCTTTTCAACTATGACTGCTCTAGGTAATTGCTTCCATTCGATTAAAATGTGCTTGGAATACTCTAGAATTCCTCTTGCATTGGGACTAGATTGAGCGTTTATGGTTGTTTGAGTAATAATGGAAGAGGCATCGGATTTTTCTGTCATATTGTGTTGATTGAAGATAGGACAAGATTACCATAATACAAAGGACCACACACACACAGACATATATATCTATCTATATATATGAAAAAAAAAAAAAAAAAAAGGAAAAAAGGACATCGAAAAATGGGTGGAAAAAAGGACATAGAAAAATGGGTCTTGAACTAAACCTAGCAATGAAGACCAGAAGGATACACAAACAATTCCAGCAATTAAGACTCGAAAAAATTGGAACAAACACTGAGAATTGGAACTAGTATGAAAGATAAAAAAGGCTACTGAACACAGGGCTCTCGTACCATGAAAACAGAGAATAATTTTTTAATAATACTTGTATATTCACTAAATATATTTACAGTCTATTTATAATGTTTCACAATAGGAAAAGAGAAGGAAATTACTCTATTCTAGGCCTAGAATTACTCCACTAAATCAACCTTCAATTACAAGAAATAAATCAAGAAGTAAATCAAGTCAACTGTGTAGAAAAAGAACAAAATCCAATCAAATCCCAACCTATTCAAGTTGTATAATCTGGAAAGTACTACACCAATTCTCCAACATTTTTCTTTTGTTTTTTCTTTTTCTGTCTGTTTCTTTTCTTTTCCTAGTAGTTCTTGAGAATAATTGAATACAACCTAAAAATGCAAAAACTTTAAAGTAAATGACAGTACCTATGACACTATTACTTAATAATAGATGGGACATCATCTAATTAATGTCATATTTTGTATAAAAATAGGAGCAATGATCACATCCTTAGCTTGATTTCACCATTAAAAACACTCTTCAACTAAGCGTATGTCATCTTGGATACACCCAGCTTTCCCATATTTTCTTTGAGTTTTTTATATTTATAGGCATATTTAATGAATAATGATGACCTTGAAATACTCCTGGGACATCCCAGACACAAGAATGAAGGGTGAATTGAACCAAAAGACTGAATTTGCAAGAAGTTCTCGTGTGTTGACCCTGTTTGACTAGTAAAATGTTTTGAAGCAGTTGAAGGGGCTAGACATGTCCAATCGAGTTGAAACAAATTTTGTTAGATTTCTCACTTTCTGAACTTAAATTTAAACAAATTTCAAAAATTTTGGAGGTCGTTTGCCTAAGGAAAAAATTGGAGAAACACGAGTTGTATTCCAACTCAAGAGGTGCCACCAAGGGCTCTACTCCCTAGTGGTGCCACCCTGTTCTTTTAAGGAGCATGTGATTGCAGCTCATAAGTAACCCTTTTTTTTTTTTTATAGACAACAAGAACATGCAATAAAAAAACGCCAAAAAAAAAAGGGGGTGTGCCCTACATATACAGGTTGTATGCACAAAAACAACCAACACACACTCAAACAAAGAAAGTCCAAACAAACAAACAAAGCAAAGTTAACCACAAAAAAGATTTTCTAGGAAAATCAACATAGAGGGGAAATCCAACTCCAAAGAATCCCTAGTCCACTCAAAAAGAGTCCGAAAGAAGAGATCCTTTAAACCCTAGTCTGAAAGTTCTTCATATTTGAAGATTCTTCAATTACGCTCTTTCCAAACACAACAAAATAAGCAAATGGGAGCCAAGCGTCAAACTACTCTATTCTTCTTTTGAAACCCCTTAACTTTCCATTGAAGGAGGAGATTTCTCACTGAATCTTGAAAAACCCAAGCCACTCCAAAGAGTGCTAATAAAAAGATCCAAAGTTCTCTTGTCTTGGCACAATGAATCAAAATGTGATCAATTGCTTCTTCACTCTCTTTACAAAAATTACATCTATTGACCATTTGTCATCCCCTCTTCATTAAGATGATTACAGTTAAGATCTTCCCCCAAACAGCTTCCCAAGCAAAAAAGCAAGTTCTAAGAGGAACACGGGATCCCCAAAACTCCTTCCCAGGAAATAAAAAATTATTCTCCCCACGTAGAGAGAAATTAAAATGGCCCTGAAGGTAACTCTCAAGGGGACTCAAAATCTTCTTAAAACAAAAAGAAATGCTTTGACCTAAATGCATAAGCAATTCATGGCTTAAATATCACTCAGCATCTTTAAGACATATTTTGTTGCTGATAAAAAATACATCTATCACTCAAAATTTCCAATATCTAAGATTATCAACAAACAGCTCAACATTGATTTCTCCACCCCCCCAAGATTCATAAAATGTTTTTTAAAGTAAATGACATAATATTTCCCAGAATACCCAAACGAGCATAATTACCCAAGTAGCTACAATCCAAATTCAGTTCAGCAATTTTCATTTTTCTTTTTGGATAAGGGAGTTCAGTGATTCCTTTGGGAGGGAGAAATCCAAGTGCCACTTCATTGATGGGTATAGGAAAGGAGGTTGCTCAGACGCCCCCTAGCAGATTTACATATATATATGAAGTACAAAATTCTAGACTTATGGGAGTGAGAAACTAAATATTTTAGAAATTTTGATCAGTTCCATTGAAAATTCATGACAATAAAATCCAAAACACGCCAAATAACAAAAAATATCACAATTAATATCATAAAAATCCAACAAGCAAGGTATCCAACTTCTCGAGATCCTACTCTTAGGGAGATCAAACACTAGCAACTGGAAACATGTGACAGTGAGAATTATCCAACACCAAGAACATAAAAAATGAAATTTCAACTCAGTCAGAAATCAAATGGGGCAATGACCCAGATATTCCTGCGAACCCATATGCAACAATGAGGATTCAAGAGAACCCACTTGTCAAAACTCAAAACCCACAAAGTCTTATATAAGATATATGAAAAACAAAAAGGAAACGCGAAAGTTTATAAAGAAAACTCGCATGTAAGGGTAGAGATTCAAGAGAAGACAATAGTCAAAATCCAGAAATTCTTGAAATGGGTCTTGAGAATATGAAAAAGAAAAGGCAAAAGGCAGAGAAGGAGAGAGAATTACAGGGGCGAAGGCGAGGAAAGGAACGAGAGCGAAGAAGAACAGGCCAGAAGTAGAAGCAGTTGAGGGCCCAAAGCCAAGGAAGAAGGCAGAATCCGAATCTAAAGAATCTGCGAGCGTAAGCCACAGACTCTTCCTCAGAGAGGCCTAGTGGACCATCAATTGTGGGCCATCCAGGATTCGACATTGCAGTTGCAGAGGATGAATTAGGGTTGTTGCCAGTCTCCATTGCCACCACCAACCCCAAGACCTCCCCACCTCTCGGCTTTGTCTTCACATCCAAAGCCTTTTAAACGACACCGTTTCTTCTTCTTGTTCAAAACGTATATAATACTGGTCGCATTATCAGCCCTGTTACAAGTTGACCTGCCATAACGACATTTTTCGCATAATCATAAAAACGGGTAGTTGTAAAACCATAAAGGAATGCATAAGAACTTTTACAGAAGTTATCTCTTGAAAAATTTCTTTCATAATCTTTATATTAGTCGTATGATAAAAAAATTAAATTTATATTAAAAGTATTTTAAAGAGACGTTTTTTATGATCAAGAAACATCTTTCATAATTTTCATAAAAACACCTTTCATATCTTTTTATTGGGAAATTTATTGGTCATGTCGAAGAGATACCAACCACAATTTTCATAACCTTCTAAACTTCATATCGATCACATATCGAAATAAAAAATAAAAATTGAATTTATACTAAAAATATCTTTTGAAAAAACATTTTCCATATAAAATGTAATTAGTATTCATAAAAAATGTATTTATGTTATTAAAGTTATTAAAGTTAATCATTTGAAATTTGTTGTATCCATAAAATGATTTATTGTTTTAAATCATTCAAATTTACTAAAAAAAACTTAATCTAAAATTATTTGTTCTATGAAGATAAAAATTTGTATAAAAAATTTAAAATATCATAGAAAAGAAAAATGGAGTACATTATAACTAGAGCACAAATATTTTGGAATGCTTTTTATTCGAATTTGATATGAAATTGTTTTGATATAAATATAAAAATATTTGGTAAAAAAGTTTTAAATGTTTTAATATATTTTTGGAACTCGAAAGTTTTATGAAAAAAAAATATACATTATATCTCATATTTGTAATTATAATTAAAATTTGTTTGACTAATAAATTATATTAATATTCCTTATTAGACTTTAAGCTCATTCTCCTTCATTGACAATTTTTCAGATACCCTTAGTTTAGGCGATGAATGACGGTTAGGATGAAAATTTGGTGTTATTAGGACATTTGTTTAAACTTTCTTTTTAGACTTTGTTTAAATGTTAGAATTTGATTACTGTTAGCTATTGTTCAAGTTTGAAGTTGCTTGGACAATAACACTTTAGTTGATGTGTTAGTTTTAAAATTGAAATTTGAAGATTATAGAATTTGTTCTACTACTCAAAACAAGAATTTGGTAATTGGTAACTTCCAATTACAAGAGGAATGTTTGGGTTAATTTACACTTTGAGTTTTCAGACTTAAGGTGTGACATTAAATGCTCGGGCCCATGACCTATATTATCCATTATATACAGCCTCTCCATGAACTGTTGTCTATAATCTAACAAGATGAAAACTATCAACCTCTTGAGACTGTTTCTACCATCCTTATGTTTCAAATCCTCTTATACTATGGTCAATTGATATATCTTAGCTCACTAGAGCTAATGTCAAGTTCCACTTAAGGAACTATTATAGTCATAGTTTACTTGAACAAATATCGTAAGGATCATCCAAGAAAACACATTATCTTAACCCTATAAGTTATCATGGTGTCTTTATAAAAAATACCTATTGCTACTAGCTTCCACTAACAGTGACCTAATCTATAGGGAATGTATGATCACTTTAAAATCTCACTCGTAGGTCAAAGCCACTCCTAATTTTAGCATAAACTCGGTTTTCTATCAAGGTTGAGAGACAATATAACATAGTAGTTTGGTGAAGTCATGACTACTTGATAACCTTACGTCATGACTCACCATAGGTCATGTCAATGTATAACCATATAAACTAATGCACTCACCATGAGAAAAACATCACAATGACTAAGACCGGTTATCTCTCCAATTATGAAGTAATGCATTACAACCTTTAGTGGATTACCTAAATCTATGAACCAATTATGAACAAGTCATCTATTTGCAAAGAACCATGACTTAGATCTTTTATGCAACTCCTAATACACCCAATTTATTTACAATATAAGAGATGTTAAATGAGAATACCCATAAAGTACAATGCATGGAATAAAAATGGATAAAAGTGAACTAGAATATCATGTCATGCTTTTAAGGGTTCTATCCTAATAATAAGGACTTAACAATATGGATTATGTCATGATGGAGACTTAGCTTGGGTTGAGTGGATCTCTTAACCACATGAGCAAGTGGAGCAGCCTAATCTTGATTGTGCATAGTGGGGTCTATTGAACTTGGACACATGGCAGCAGTTGGAATATGAGAAGATAATTTCAACAGGCTAGAAGACCTTTGAAAATGTAAACTTGGATGGTTAGTTTGTTCCTAGATATTTAGGGGTGGCTGTTTCCATTAGCCTATATGAAAAAGGGGGATTATTTTTTTTTTATATAAATGTATGGCTGATGGGGAAATTATTTTTTTAAATGTTGTAGATTGGAAAATAACTCCAATTCTACGGCACTTTTGAACACATAGGATTGAGAGTGGAAAAAATGGTATTTTATATTTTAAGAGAAATGCAAACCCATTTCCCTAACCCATTTTTTTCTTTGCCCCAAAACTCATTTTCCCGCAGGCTCACATGAAGTGGAGCTCCTTGCATCAACACCGATAGGAATGAGGTAAAGTGTAGATCTGAGACACCATTGCCCTCGAGTGTTTTCTGTAAGTTTTGTGATTATGTTTGGTGGTGTGGTTGTGTTGGTTACTGAGAAAGTGTAGGAAAGTTGAAAAAAAAAATATGAAGTTTTCATTTTTTTTTTTTTTACAATGAAATTGAGTAGACCAAAAATTATGGAGAAAGTTTTCATTTTTATTTTTTTTGTGGTTTCACTTGTTATGATTCTATTTGGTTGTTAAGAAAGTGTGGGAAAGTTGAAAATTTTGTGGTTCTACTTATGGGTGAGCTTGTTGTGATTCTATTTGCTATCTATTAATATTTTAACTGTTACATTGGCATCGTATTTGTTCCATCTCAAGCTATGACCTAGTTATTGATTAACTAAGACAACCATTGGTTGATAATGCACAGAAATGTGATGTTATTGTGATGTCGGTTCGTGTGACAATTTAGGAAATAAAAGAACACATTTTTGGTTTTGTGTTTTATGTTTTTTGGTTTTTTTTTAAAATAAAATCTCAAGTCTGATGTATTGAATGAAGCATGGAATTCTATTTTTTTGAAACAATTTGATTTGGTAATGATTGGATCTTATAGGAAAAATTCATGAAAATAAGATAAAATAATGTTCTGAACAATAATTTTATGTTGTTTTAGTTTTTTAAAATAAAAAGAAGAATAAGTTAAGAAATGTGTTGGTAATTAGGCCACTATGATGATAAGATAGTCCTTTAGATAATATCTTATTCAATTGTTGGCTTTAATTATTTTCCTAAAGCTCTTTCTGCCTCTGGGTGAAGGTTTCTTTTATTATCATTTTTTAGTTTTATTTAGTTATTTAATTTAAAATTTTCATTATCATAAGAGGGAATAGATATTTTGTTTTTTGGTGTTTTCTTTTGGTAAGGATGGCACTATGAATCATGGCAATTAGTTGTGGAAGTTTTTTTTCCCAAATGACTACTGTATTAGAGGCCATACATGAGATAGATCGCTTAGATGCTCCATTTAGTGTTGATGCTACTACACAACTGTAGCCTTGATCAGGAGATGTATGATCTACAAGACGAAGGCCTCGTACGAGATAGATTAGGCATACACCAATTGTTGCCCGAGTGCAACTATTGATTGACATTAGTCCACCACCTCATCAATAGTTGACTCATCCATTACTCGATCTGGAGGTGTACGGACTAGAGGATGAGGGGCTGATACAAGAGAGACTAGGCATACATTTGTTCTTAGAGATGCACCATCGACTGACATTAGCCCGTCACCTATAAAGGTGTCATCCACCACACTTATAGTACCACTTATTACATCATCACCACAACCGATAGAGACTACATTGGTCATTGAGGAGTTAGTTCATATAGCAAATGATAATCAACAAGGACAAAAGAATGATAGTGGTCGAGGACATGGTAAGAGATGTGGTCATCGAGCTCATAGGGGGGGTACATATTAGCCCCATAGAGCCAATAGTGGAACATTCATATCATGGGCATCCACAACGAAAGAGGAAGACTCCTTCATGCGGTACACATTGAGGATGTTACTACATATGACTTTTATTTTGGATATTGTTAGTATTTTGCATATCATTATTTTCGAAAAATACTCAAGATGTATATTTATACTTGTTATATTTTGGATTGACTAACTTTTTATTAACGTAAGTTCTATAATATTCTACCTATTTTAGACTTATTTTACACAAAATAGTATTGTTACTTTTTTGGAAAGGTGTTGATTTAATTGGTATTTGGTTTACTTGTTTTGATTGGTTTTGGATTGAATGTCAAAATATAAGGTAATACTAATTAAGAGATAAATTTTATTTTACTTTTTTCTTTTGTGGAAAGTGTCTCTTGAAGAAACATTTTCAATATAAACCCTTTTTTTTTTTAAAATTGTGGAAGACATCTCTTCAAGAGACACCTTTAGTATAAATCCATTTTTTTTGGAATTGTGGAAGGTGCCTCTTCAAGAAATGCCTTCAACATAAATTTGAAATTTTTCATTGTGTATGGAAATTGTGGAAAGTGTCTCTTTATAAAGCCCAATTTTATTTTATTTTTAATTATGGATTTAGTATAAATCCAATTTTTGGGGAATTGTAGAAGGTGTCTTTCAAGAGATACCTAAAATATAAATTAAAATTTGTGAAATTGTGGAAGGTGTCTCTTCAAGAGACACCTTTAGTATATATTAGATTTTGTGGAATTGTAGAAGGTGTCTTTTGAAGAAACACCTTCAGTATAAATCCAATTTTGGGAATTGTGGGTGTTTGTGTCTTTTGAAAAGACACCTTCAATATAAAATTAAATTTAAGAGATACATGGTAGTATAAATTAAAATTTGTGAAATTATGGAAAATACACCTTCAATATAAATCCAAGTGTTTGGAAATTGTAGAATGTATCTCTTCAAGAGACTCTTTTAGTATATATTGGATTTTGTGGAATTGTGGAAGGTGTCTCTTAATGATATACCTTTAGTATAAATCCAATTTTTTTAGAATTGTAGAAAGTGTCTTTTGAAAATACACCTTCAATATAAAATCAAATTTAAGAGACATAATATAAATTAAAATTTGTGAAATTGTGAACGTTATCTCTTGAAAAGACATCTTTAGTATATATTAGAATTTGTGGAATTGTGGAAAATGTCTCTTCAATAGACATCTTTAGTCTAAATTCAATTTTTTTTTTTCGAATTGTAGAAGGTGTTTCTTGAAGAGACACCTTTAACTTAAAGTCAAAATTCATGAGACACTTATAGCCTAAATTCAAATTTATCAAATTATAGAAGGTGTCTCTTGAAGAGATACCTTTAATACATATTGGATTTTGTAGAATTGTGGAAAATGTCTTTTCAAGAGACACCTTTAATATAAATTCAATCTTTTGAAATAGTAGAAAATGTTTCTTCAATAGACACATTTAATTTAAATTCAATTATTTTAAATACGTATCATGAATTTGAAAATTATGGAAAATGCCTCTTCAAAAGACACCTTCCTCGTGGCAAAAAGTGTGATAGATTTATCAATATTTTTCCAACTATCTTTTTTTAATAATTATTTTTTAAAATTGCTACAGAAGTTAAAAAAAGCCCTGAAAAGGGGCAAAGACCCTTCTCAAGGCATTGAACTCACCATGTAGAAGTGTGGGTGTCTTTGACGAAAGTTACCTTATATTTTCATAGAGTAATATATAAGTTGGGAAGTGTCAACCTTGTAATTTTGTGTGCTTATATAAGTTATATAAAAAATGAACAAAGCCTCAACAGGCAATGTAAAGACTAAAGAGATGGGAGCAATGAAGGCTCAAGACATTCCAAGGTGACTTGGAAGGACTAGTAAGTGAATCCATGCTGAGGCTGACTGTTACATCACATTGGTAGACTCGGCCTGCCTGTTTGCATGGGCTTAACCTCATGAGGGTTACTTCATATCGTCTAGCCAATTTTGCTTCCTCTTCTTCTGTGAAAGTTGTCCCTGATTTTGAATACAAGAGATCAATGCAAAAATGGGATTTTTTATATTCAGAAATATATCTGATAATAGGAGTCAACTTGAAAAAATAATCAATAAGCAAACATCTGAAATTCATTAAGATTTTCCACAAAAACAAACAGACAGACTAAAATTATGTTGCAACTTCAACTCAGGCGGAAAAAGAAAATAGAAAGAAGAGATGGAAGGTTTAAGAGGAATACATCTGCTCAGAAAAAGGCAATGGAAATTGGCCTTATACCATTACACTAGAAATTGTTTCTTTCAAAAAAAAAGAAAGAAAAAAGCAAAATACAGTGGAAGAAAAGGGCTTCTGATATACAATACAAATCTGAGTCAGAAAGAATTACTAAGAGTGTTTTCCTTTAATATTACAAACACAGAAGCCCTTGGCATTCCCAAAACGTACCCAAGGCCATGCCAAAATGGAAGAAGATTTGGACACTCAGGATCTCTTTTCCAGCTCTTTAAAGGGAATATGTTTAACCGATTCACTGTGCTGACATTACATATTGAACAAGTAAGCAAGCATAACTGTTGGTGTCTGCAAAGCTGCAAAATTGCATACAGACAAGCAGCAGTTTCTGCTTCAGGATTGAGATCTCTCCCTCATTTTGGCTTTGGCAAAAAATACTCCCGCTACTAGACCTACAAAATGCAGTTCAAAATGATGTTTTTTGAGAGGTTTAACGAAGATAATCATGTTGCTGGGCATACTAAATGGAGAGAACTTACCAAAGAAGATGCTTGCAGAGTTCTCCAAACTAGTAGGGACATGGAATAGAACAATGCCAGCAACAGATAGAGGAATCTTATTTAATGACCCCACAAGGCTGAGATTGCAGACAATTAACAGTGAACATTTGTGAGAATCTGTTTGGTCACTAATTTATCACTTGAGTGAAAGAAAATCTGTTTGGTCACTAATTTATCACTTGAGTGAAAGAAAAAAAAGATAATTTAATTACGAAAGACCTATTGAACAACAATAACAAAGACCCAATATGAAATCTCCACAATAAGATGCATCTTGCCTGTATGTGGTAGCCCCTGTTTGATGAAGAAACCACATAGAAGAGAAGCTGATTGCTAGACCCAAAAATCCGCTCAGTGTCATCACCAACCAGAAGGTAGGCAGCCTCAAAAGTGGCCTGTTAATTTTAATTCAAAGATGCAGGAGTTTCAATAAGATAACTAAATTGCTCAGACAAAATGGGAACAAAAAGGAAATAAGAAAAATCCCTTTAGAAAAAACAGAATACAAAGGTAGAAACAAGGAGACACTGATAACATCAGGAAATATTTGTAGTCTCATTGTATTCCTAATCCACCTAAATATTTAGACAATAGTTATTTGGTTGAACTAAAATCATTTGACTTAAAAGAAATAAAGATATCAGATAGCACAAAATCAAAAGACTATTTTTTAGGAAAAATCATCCAGAAGGGTCACAAGTAGCTTGTAAGTCTCCTTAAGGATCATCCCTTTTTGTAAGTCCTAAAAAAGATCTAAAAGATATGAAGGTCAAGTATACCCATGTTTTTCATTTTTAAATCAAATGTATTCCTATTTTGTCTTTTCCTTTTTCAATTTATTACTACTACTACTACTATTAATAATTTTTATTATTAAATTATTATTATTATTGTATATATATATAACCTTGCTTGCTGATCAAGTAATAATAATAACAATTTTATAAATTCTTGTTTCATTCCTGTAATTAAAAAACAAAATCATTATATTTGTTAAGGGGAATTTGCAAACTTGGTGACCCTTTTCAGTACTCATGAGCTAATCATAAACATTATGGATAATTTTCCTTCTTTTTTTTTTTTATCCGCTAGAAGAATCAAAGTAGACAAACAATGATAAGGATCAATTAACTGTAACTTTCATGCACCAAATTAATAACACAACTAATACAAAAAAAAAAAAAAAGAAGAAAACTCACGTTGTAGAGAGATAATCCACCTCATTGAACACAAACATAAGGATAACCCCAAGAGGCATTGAAAGTGTGTTATTTAGCAAGACCATTGAAAACTCATTCAAGTTTCCAGATTTTGTTACTTGCTTGGCTGTGTCCATGACCCTACGTAGGGTCAACTACATAAAAAAATAAATAAATAATAATCCATCAGCTAGATATTCTAGAACAATAACTAGTAATTAAACAACTAACGGAAAATGAGAGATAGCTGGCAGAGTATATCAATAAATAAACAAACTAAAAAACCATTAGGACTCGATACTAAAGTAAATTACTCAAACATAAGTATGAGGGCCAGGTGTCCCCAGAACCATCTTGAATAGAAAAACACCCAAAAACTATGTATTGATCCATGTATAATAGCACTAAGTGACACAGTAGCATTTAAAAAACATGAAGAGGCTCTCTGAGTTAGCTTGGAATTCAACGTTAGTTCAGCTCTATCCTAAGGATTGGTTTTCATTGGGTTTTGTTTAAAGTAGTTTTTGTTTCTATTTTTGTCTATAGACTGTCATCATGTTCTCAATCCTCCTATAAATAGTAGTTATGTCACCCTTTTTAGTAGGGTGAAGGGCTAAGATCGAAAGGCAAAAGTATCAGGTTGTAGAGCTACTGTACACTTAATATTCGTACTCGAGTCCATTATATTAAGTTTTCCACCACTAATAAAAAATCAAATGATATTGTCTAGTGGACCCAAAAAATTCAAGTTATAAAGTTCCAAATTTGATCTCACAGATTTTTGCTATTTCTTGACATTTTAACATTGGAAATTCTCCTTTTAGTGGACTCACAACTATAGCAGCAAGAACAACAGATCCGATCCCTTTTTACTACATCAAATTGGTATCTGAGCTTAAACCTTAAATCTCAACTATGGCCAAATGGAGTAAAACCACAATTCCATGCTGGAAGGGGAAAGCAAACCCAACAGACAGAGACGACTACCATGTAACATAAGATAGAATATTTGTCAGGAAACATGCAAGTGGCTCAGTTACAGGAGCATGAGGCCAATGATGGAGGTTCTGGGAGGCAACTATGGAACCAGTGAACGAACATAACAGACTGTAGTCTTGAAAATGAACAATTAAAAGAGATTTGTAAACTGGGGTCCACTGACAAAGATAACTATCCTGATGATATTAACAAGGGCAAGATGTTCTTCACTTCATAATAATCAGACTTATTAATGACAAAGCAAACTATTCTAAGAGTGACTATTTCAGCAATAATCTTCAGCCAGCAGTTGGTAATTTGGAAGTCCCATCAATAATTGATTAATGTTCCAAGCTAGAAGATTCAACCTTTTCAGATTTCCCTTCTCTTCATAACAAATATTTTAGTGACATGGCCATTCATTTGGTTGATTTGGCACCAGACCTTATGTGTTTTGTTTGTATGAACCAAGTGATGGATCATAAATTTTATTATGAATTTAATGAGATTTAGGGGAGGATGGGACTGTGATGGATATTTGTTTAAAAGATTGGAGCAGTGAATTGAATATAAGAACCGAGTTGAAATTTCACATGTCCCCTTATTTTTTATTTATTTGCTTTCTTTTACATGTGTGCATATGTGTGTTTGTATAATAACCAATGTTTTCTAATCATGACACACGCCCCTTGGCTGTGAGGTACTGGCAAAAAACATGTAAACTAGCATCACAAATTAATAGAAAGCAAGAAGAAATTATGGTTTGGCATATTTAATAATAAGAAAAAAAAAAAGTTTACTATGATATTTCACACGCATCCACACATATACTCCAAATTAAATACTCTCAGAATATGATGCGGTTAAGAAGCAGTGAATAACTTGTCATGTATAACCAATAGCCTTAAAACATAGATCAGTGTGTGTGTGTGTGTCAGTGTCATAAAAATCACTACTACATAGAAAAGGACTAAGACTCCAAATTAAATACTCACAGAATATGATGCGGTCAAGAAACAATTAATAATTTGCCATGTATAGCCAATACCATTAAAAGATAGATCAGTAATTCCTCCAGAAATTGCTGAAATGATCTGCACAAGGTAAAAGAAAAAATAAAGCCTGTTCATAGATTTCCTTAATGGAACCTTAGCAAAAATCCATAACAAGATATGAAGCACATCAATGTGAATAAGCTTTAGAAATTTGTGAATTTGCTGATAAATCTCCAAATTTTCTCACTGAGTAAAAAGGTGGATAAAACAGTTGGTGAAATTTTACATCTTCAAAGAAGGGAAGTGTGTCGTCACTTATCATGGCAAACATAGCATCATGATATACACAAAACTCCAGCAAGAGAGAATTCATTGTAACATCGAATAAACATGTTCATGTTAAAAAAATATCAAATATAAATATTCTGCAGGCCTAATCCTTTAAAGGTTTTCACATGCTACTTTGTCAAGAATCAAACTCAAAAAACTTAGATAAATCTCATTGGCATCATGAAACTTTGTGATGGGGGAAAGCCTTTTAAAGTTTATTCAAGGAAGAAAGTGAAGACCTAAGTAAACTTTAAGTAGGATTAATATTAATTAGAATTGAATTGGGATTGGTATTTGTTGGAGTCTAATTAATTAGGATTAGCTAGTTGAGTTATAATATAATTAGAATTTAAGTTATAATAGGTTATTAGAGTCCTAGTAGACTTTGGATTTCTTAGAGAAGCCTATAAATAGGCTAATCAATGTAAATCAAACGGAGGAATTTGATGAATAATGTTATACTTTCTTTCATTGCAAGGTTGCAACCCTCAATGGTGAGACTCCATTGATTTTCTCCTAGAAGGCCTTAGTGAGACTCTAAGGTTTTCCATCTTTTCTTCATTGTTTCTTCTTTCTCTCTATTTCTTATCTTATAATTTTCTACCATAAAATTTATTCCTTGTTCCTCTCCTTACACCCTAAAAATAAAACCCTAGCCCACCTACCCTTGAGTGTAGGCAACCATCCTAGGGTTGTCCTACATCAATTTGTCTCCTAAATCCTATTCAAATTCTTGCACCCTCGTCTCTATCCCACAATAAAAACAAATAACTAAGTAAATAGACCCCTTGTGACCCAAGATAAAAAATGAATATGCATAAAATTTTGATGAACTTTTTTCCCCATACTATTTTATGATAGGCAAGAAAATACATTTATAAAGGTTCCAAATAAGGGCATAGCCAAAGAACATGTGGAGTGTGCACATCACACCCAAGTAAGAAAGGAAGAGAAGCACGAAAATAGATAAATGGATCACCCACCCCCTATAGCACTGCAAGCTCATACTAATAAAAAAAACACAAAAACAAGCAGCTCCTATCCCACACTTGCCTAGCCATTGAAAAAACCTTTTTCCCACAAATTGCATACTCAAAATGAAAAAAAGCAATAGTTATGTGAGATAATAAGAGACTTATCAAATGATAATCCCAGATATCTATATAAGACACAGTAGGTATTTAAAACAGGCAAACAAAGAAAAATAAAGGCAACTAAGACAATAGAATATGAGAGACAAGCAGATCCAAGCAGGAGGAAGGGTGACAATAACTAACAGAAGAATTGTTAATCAGTATTTTTCTTACAAATCCATCTAGTTTTGTAAAGGAATAATATGTAAAAAATCCCAAATTTACATTTTAACTGGTTCAACATACCATTAAGAAGAGAGCAGCCCAGACTCTGTTGTCATGATGCTTATTGAAAAGATACATTTCACCAACAGCAGTTATCACATTAGTAACATTCTTCAAAACTGTGACCATAGCGACATTAATGTACTTCAGGCTGCAAACAAATTTATCATATTTTATTAATAAAACAAAAGAACAGAGTGGTGCTGGCTCACTACTTAAAACACAAAATGGGTTTACATAAGCATAATACTTTTACAAGAGGATACACTGACAACAGCTGTACATTCACCACTGGATGCATTCCACCCAAGAGACTTTCAATGACAAATAAAATAAATCAATGAATAAAGTCAAATTATCATAATTTTATTTTTTTTGATAGGTAAATTTTTTGTCCCCATTAGGACTTAAACCTAGAACTTCCCACAAACCCTCCCCAACCCATATCAAATTATTTGGACCATCTAGCCTGTTGAATTTTTTTACCTTTTCCAATGACACAGCACAATAAGTTTGAAAATATAAATGAGTTTGAAAATTTAAAATTGAAAATAAAAATAAAAATGGAAGAATGAAATTCTCATAATCAAAATCATTTATCAAGAAGTTAACAATACTAAACTTCCAAACTTGTTCATGTGTGTCGATGCTCTTAATTAACTATATACACCTAAGAAGTATGTATAAAACTGGAATGACTGCCTCCTCTTTGCAATGATAAACCAAATCCATCAATTATAGAATACTAATAACTGTAACAATCTAATGATACCCTTGGAAGACAAAGAAAAGACATGACCATGTAATAATATTCTAGTAAATGACATATTAGAATTGGAAAGAAAAACAATCCCCTAGTCTACCAACAGATAAAATTAGAATTTCAGATCTCTCATTGGATTTTTGTCAACACATTATAGACCACTAAGGTTTCACAACAATTAGTACAACAAATACACCAGAAAAAAGTTCAAATGCCAATAAAACACAGTTCAGGATGCATAACCATCCTCCACCACTAGTATTCGCATGTACTACAATTAGACTACAAGATGCAAGCAAGAGTTCATGGTTTTTTGAACCATAAATAAATGCATGCTGAAATCTCAACCTGTTGTTGAAACTAAATTTACAGACAAACTGTTGAATTGACTATTATACTAACATAAACTATTAGTAAAATTCACAAGCATAAATCATTGTACCGTATGTTTCAAGGTTCATTTACTTAATGTTTCCTCATATAGAATCCTCTTAGAACTTAGAAATATTTTAATGTGTTTGCACCTTGTCATACATCAAATTTAATGCTCAACTACCCAGGAAATAAAGGTAACCAAGTTGCCATCTACAATTATTCAGTACAAAATTCAAAAAGGAACTAGTCATAATGCTGCAAAATTTCAATCAGTAGACAACATCAAATAAAAAATTCTTCCAATGTGCAAGGAAAGAGTGAAGTTTCTCCACCAAAAGAAAAAGAATAAACTAAAAATATTTTTGCATCTCCATTGAAATCCAGAAAATTAAGGGTAAATTATAATAATCACCCTTATACTTTTACCATTGTATCAATTTAGCCCCTGAACATTTTTTTCAACCCTACAGTATGCCCAATCGTCAAATAGGTCCTTTTGGTCAGATTTTTCATAAAAACTTGACTGGAGAAGCTCATGTGACAAGCACAGACAAATTGGACACCCAAACATATCATATAAAAGTTCATGGAAATGTATATATGATTGTCATATGAATTTTTTCATCAAATTCTGAAGAAAAATCTGAATCTTGTTTGATATTTGGGCATTATTTAGGGGTGAAATTGCTTTAAAAAGTTTTGAAGCTAAATTAAGACAAGTGATTTTTGCAATTTACCCAAAAATTAACATGAAAGGTGTTCAGCTGATTTTGAAAATAATCAGCTTGAAGAGAGCTATATATATACAGAGAGAGAGAGAGAACTCCATACCTAAACATGCTTGTAACAAGCATCCCAACAAATATAACATTCACAGGCAACCAGACCTTAATCAGCTTCCATGTAAGCGGTTCTGTTGTTATTAGGCCGAAAAAACTCAATACAGTAACAACAATCACTGAGACGAGATTCTGCATCAACAGAACAGTGCCACAATTAACCATCAAAAGTTGTCTTAATACGATCTACTTAGAGATCATTAGAAATAATTGTGATAACACAACATTAGAAACTTCATTGTAAATGAATACAGATATCAAATTTGAAAAGTAACCTGGTAGATCATCAAAGATATCCCGGCATTAAAATCATAGCTGGAAAGGACAAACTTGTTAACCAGAATCATACTGCAGGATGAGATGCAATATGCAAAGCCAGACAATAAAGCCTGATTGTGTATTCTAACTACCCTGTTACTTCGTACTGATTTCTCTCTATCCTTTTCCAACTTCCCATCTTCCAAGTCTGTTTCTTCACTTCCCAGAGGCTTCATTGAAAATACTGACCTACATAAAAATGCAACAAAAATTAATAAAGAACCTATAATTGAAGCTCAATTGTGTTAATGTTTACTATGTTCTTTCAATAGAGGGGGAAATGCATAAAACATATAGACTGGCTTTTGTGTCCTTAGAGATCAGTAAACACAAAATATCAAATGTGTCCCTAAAGATCAGTACTACGTTCTTTCAATAGAGGGGGTAATAAAAAAAGACTTCAGGAAGAATTGGGGTATACAATCAAAACACAATGAGAGAGAATGGTAAGGACCTTGAAGGTCTCTGTGGAGAGGAAGACCTTCTAGGTTAGGTTCGAGGGTGAGGTCAGAGGAAAATGGTGTTCAATAACAGACCACAGTAAAGGCTCCGTTTTCGTCTTAGGCTTTGAGAAGGAGGAGGTTAGTTGGTTGATAGAACAGTTGACAAAGGCCATTGAGATGAAGATTTTTATGGGTTTCAACAGAAAATTTAGAGGAAAGACCAGAGTACATCTACTGGAGGTTTGCTTCAATGGCAGGTTTATAAGATTATCAGAGTTCGCCTCCAATAGGAAGTCAACTTTTTTGGTAATACCTGAGGGAGAGAATAGCAGGGGATGGGAACTTTTAAAGTCTGCGTTGTATTCAATGTTGGTGGTCCCCTCCTCGAGTTTTGATGAAAAGGGAAGGCAGAGCAGGGAATGAAGGATTTTGCACAAAAATGCGGGTCCCTTACAACGGTCCTTTGCGAATGTAGTCAGAAACGAAGGTCTGAGGACAGACGGTCTTGTTCCATTTGGGAGATGGGCGAGGGTTGTGGTGTGCGAATGTCAAGATGGTGCTGTTAACTGGGCTGAGGTCGGCCGGGCCATGGCGAGAAGGCTAGGGCACAAAGGCGTGGTGACAATCGTCCCATTCGCCGAAGGAAAAGGATTGTTTTTTGTAGAAACCTTAGAGGAAGCTTTATCACTACACAATTCAAGGTTCATCAGGATTAAGGACGGAATTACAGTCTTGTTGAGAAGATGGTCGCCAAAGGAAAATTCAGAAGTAGAGGGGAAATTCAAGGAAGGTTGGATAGATTTAAGGGGTTTACCATTTCATTTATGGTCTGAGGTTCACTTGAAGAAAATTATGGAGCAGTGGGGGCCGGTGACAAAGATCGATTGGCGAACATTGAAACCTTTTTATCTAAGCAAAGCGAGGGTGAAAGTGGTAATGAAAGAATGATTGGTTCTCCCGCTTTGATTGAGGTGTTAGATGGGGGTTGGGACTTCACAGTTTCAGTTGCAGTGGCCGGGAAGGAAGACGGTAGGCAGGTTAGAGAAATGGGTGAGTCAACTCGGCAATTGGCTGAGGTTCACACGGGGACAGTTGGCAGAAAGAGGGAAGAGGAAGATAGATCAACGGCTGGAAAGGGGTCTTCGGTTGGGGCAGTTGGCAGAACAATGGAGTGGAGAGGTGGTCAAGAGGCTGAGAACGCTCCTGGAAGGACACGTGGAAAGAACAGGACGTCAGTGGGAAACAGCTGGTCCCAACCTCCACTACATTCGAATTCAAAAAGGCAGAGAGTTGGATCTGATGGGCCAAAGCAGGCTGGAGGGGTCAAAGCCCAGTCAACTCTCCAAGATGGGTTTCGGGCCTCCAAATATATGACAAGAGCACATCCTTTTAGTAAGCCCAGCCCACGGTCTAAAATTGACGTGGGCTGGAAGAGGGAAGTCCATGGGAAAGGCCCGATTCAGTTGTTGGGCCAAGAGATGGGAGACAATCAAGATAGATATTCGAAGGGCCCTTTACACAAAGCTATTCTTTCTGCAAAGGGGAAGGCGAAGATAGGCCACGAGGATCCTAAAAATCAATAGAGGGGCTCCGCGATGAAGTGCGGTTCAAGGAAGCTATGGAATGCTCTGTTTCCATCAAGCTCTGTATGCCGACAAGGGAATCGAAGCTGAAGCGAGCCACTCACGACTGAGAGATTGATGCCAGTTAGTGATACTCTTCCATTGGAAGACGTCACCGAAGCAGGAACACAGTTGGTTCAAGGGTGTCCCGAGGAAGGAACGACGTCGACGAAGGATAACGCGAAGCAAAGGAATCTTCTTAGGGCTCCTTTTCAGTCAAAAGGGAAGGAGAAAATGCACAATACTGCTAAAGGAGGAGACGGAGCAGGTTTTAAGGGTTTTGTGGGTTGTTCTCATAGTGGATCTTCAGTCACAGATCATCTTTCTTATCCCGCAACCAGAGAAAAAGGGCTCAACTTTGAGGGGTACTGTGGAATGACGAAAGTGGAAATTTTTTAGGTATCTTCTCATCATTTTTCTCAGCCTTCTCTGCCTTTTCATTCTCCTTTCTCTAGCGTGGCTCCTCCACACCCGAGTTCTTCTGCTATTGATCTCTCCATTCTAGCCTTTCAATCCCAGTTTCCTACCAAAAATCGAGTGTTATCTGAAATTTTTTCAAAAAAAGATGACATTGGGGCTTATCATCTTGGGTTTGTTGGCATTCCTAACCGTGATGATGCGGTGCCCCAGCTGGCTAGATCTTTTGTCTGAAAGCTTTAATTATGAGAAGACCAAACTCAGCTTGCCTCATGGGGCCCCTATTCTGGGTACAGTTAGCCAGGGAGACACTGAGTTCTCCCAGATGGGTGGGTTCCAAATTGAAGGTCTTTCCCCTAGCAAAATGGCTAAAGCTTGTGAGGTCTTAAGCTCCTTGGATATTAACGTGTATTCAAGGCGAAAGAAAAGAATCGCCACAGATACTTGAGTTCTGTTGGCGTTGGTTAGGAGGTATAGGGTCAGTGAGGTGTTTTTATGAAGATCATAAGTTGGAATATCAGGGGGTTGGGATCTAGGAAAAAGAGAAGGGTGGTTAAGGATTTTTTGCGACTTCAGAATCTGGATGTAGTGATGTTTTAGGAAACAAAAAGAGAGGTGTGCGACAGAAGGTTTGTAGGAAGTGTCTGGTCGGTTAGGAATAAGGAGTGGGTTGCTCTCCCGACATGCGGGGCTTCAAGAAGGATTTTAATCATTTGGGACTCAAAGAAAATGAGCAGCAAGGACGTGGTAATTGGATCTTTTTCTGTCTCAGTCAAGTTCTTGTTGGATGGATGTAGACCTTTGTGGTTGTCCGCAGTTTATGGTCCAAACAACCCCTTAACTAGGAAGGATTTTTGGGTAGAGCTGTTAGACCTTTTTGGCCTTACTTTTCCTTCAGGGTGTGTGGGAGGTGACTTCAATGTTATAAGGAGAAGATCAGAAAAACTGGGTGGCTCTAGATTCACTTCTAGCATGAGGGATTTTGATGGCTTTATAAGAGAATGTGAGTTACAAGATCCCCCATTACGAAATGTCTCTTTTACTTGGTCAAATATGCAAGAGTCATCGGTATGTAAGAGATTGGATCGGTTTCTCTATTCAAATGAGTGGGAGTTTTCCTTCCCTCAAAGCCTTCAAAAAGTTCTTCCTAGATGGACATCAGATCATTGGCCGATTGTATTGGATACCAATCCTTTCAAGTGGGGTCTAACACCTTTTAGGTTTGAGAATATGTGGTTGCAACATTATAGTTTCAAAGAGTGCTTTAGCAGTTGGTGGAGAGAATTTGAAGGAAATGGTTGGGAAGGACACAAGTTCATGAGGAAGTTACAATTTGTTAAGGCAAAATTGAAAGATTGGAATAAGAATACTTTTGGAATGCTTAAGGAAAGGAAAAAAACCATCTTGGATGAAATAGCTAACATTGATGCCAATGAACAAGAAGGGGCTCTCTCTTCTGATCTCGCTGTTCAAAGAGCTGTAAGAAAAAAGGAGCTAAAGGAAATAATTATGAGGGTAAAAATTCATTGGAGACAAAAAGCTAAGGTAAAATGGGTTAAGGAATTACTTTATTTCAAAAAGCTCTACTCGAGTCCTCCTGGTGAGTCTTGGAGAGTAGAAGGTATTGATCGGTCCCCTATATCAGAAGAGAGTGCTTCTAAGCTGGATTCCCCTTTCTCCGAAGTAGTGATCTATAATGCCATCTTTCAGTTAAATAGGGATAAGGCGCCAGGGTCTGATGGTTTCACCATAGCAGTGTTTCAGGATTGTTGGGATGTGATTAAGGATGACTTAGTGAGGGTGTTTGCAGAGTTTCATAATAGCGGGATTATTAATCAAAACACCAATGCCTCCTTCATAGTTCTTTTGCCCAAAAAGAGTCAATCAAAGAAGATTTCAGATTTTAGACCTATCAGCCTGATCACTTGTCTCTATAAGGTAATAGCAAAAGTCTTGTCAGGGCGACTAAGAGGAGTACTACAAGAGACCATCCATTCCACTCAAGATGCTTTTGTTAAAGGGAGACAAATTCTAGATGCAGTTCTTATAGCCAATGAGATTGTGGACGAGAAAAGGCAATCAGGGGAGGAAGAAGTTGTATTCAAGATAGACTTTGAAAAGGCTTATGACCATGTTAAATGGGATTTTTTGGATCATGTGTTGGAGAAGAAAGGATTTAGTTCTAAATTGAGGAAATGGATGAGAGGTTATCTATCGTCGGTCTCTTATGCTATTCTAGTGAATGGTAATGCTAAATGGTGGGTCAAGGCATCTAAAGGTTTAAGGCAAGGTGACCCTTTATCCCCTTTCCTGTTCACTATTGTTGCAGATGTGTTGAGTAGAATGTTGTTGAAAGCTGAGGAAAGAAGTTTGTTGGAGGGCTTTAGGGTAGGTAGAAATAGGTGTAGGATGTCCCATATGCAATTCGCAGACAATACCATCCTCTTTGCTAGCTCTAGTGAGGAAGAACTGCAAACTCTTAAGAGTTTATTGTTAGTGTTTGGTCAAGTTTTTAGGCTTAAGGTCAATCTTGACAAGAGCAATCTTTTTGGCATCAACCTTTATCAGAATCATCTCTCTAGGTTAGCCTTGTTGCTTGACTGCAAGGCTTCAGATTGGCCTATACTTTATCTGGGTCTTCCTTTGGGAGGGAATCCAACTGCTTATGGATTCTAGGATCCAGTGATTGAGAGAATCTCTAGGAGATTAGACGGGTGGCAAAAGGCTTACTTATCTTTTAGTGGTAGGATAACTCTCCCACACTCATGCCTATCCCATATCCCTAGCTACTTTCTTTCTCTGTTTAAGATTCCTGCTTCAGTGGCTGCAAAAATTGAGAGGATGCAAAGGGACTTTCTTTGGTCAGGGGTTGGGGAAGGTAAAAGAGACCATCTTGTTAGTTGGGATGTAGTGTGTAAGCCGAGGGTAAAAGGGGGTTTGGGGATTGGGAAGATTCCTTTAAGGAATCGCGCTCTTTTAAGGAAATGGTTGTGGAGGTTTCCTAGGGAGAGTACAGCTCTGTGGCATCAGGTCATTCTTAGCATCTACGGGACACACTCAAATGGTTGGGATGCCAACACTCTAGTCAGGTGGTCACATCGTTGTCCTTGGAAGGCCATTGCACAAGTCTTTCAGGATTTTTCCAAGTATACTCGGTTTATCGTAGGAGATGGGGAAATAATTCACTTTTGGGAAGATTTGTGGTGAGGGGACCAAATCTTCAAAGACCAATATCCAAGACTATTTAGAGTAGTAACGGATAAAAATATTCCTATATCTTCAATTCTCGATTCGGCTCGCCCTTTCTCATGGAACTTTAATTTCCGTCGTAATCTAACCGATTCTGAGATATAAGATCTAGAATGCCTCATGCGCTCTCTTGATTGTATGAATCTATCCACTTCCGCTTCAGATGCGAGATCTTGGTCCTTATTGTCTTCAGGATTGTTTACAGTCAAGTCTTTCTTTACAGCCTTGTCCCAAATGCCTGATTCATCTCCTTTTTTCCCCACTAAGTTTGTATGGAAATCTCAAGTCCCCTTCAAAGTTAAGGCCTTTGTTTGGCTTGTGGCACACAAGAAGGTAAATACCAATGACTTGCTACAATTGAGGAGACCCCACAAAGCTCTTAGCCCTAACATTTGTAAGTTGTGTATGGAGCAAGGAGAATCAGCAGATCATCTCTTCCTTCATTGTTCTATGACATTGGGGTTGTGGCACAAACTATTTCAGCTAGCCAAGATGGATTGGGTTCCTCCGAAAAGCATTTCAGACATGATGTTCATCAATTATAAAGGTTTTGGCAAGTCCAAGAGAGGGTTGGTTTTGTGGCAAAACGCGTGCATAGCTTTAATTTAGGTTGTGTGGCAGGAAAGAAATGCTAGGATATTTGAGGACAAAGCTAGGAATTCAGAGAATCTTTGGGACTCCATTCATTTCCTCGCTTCGTTTTGGGCTTTTTGCTCAACGGGTTTTAAGGGCATTCCCCTTAACGTTTTACAACTAGATTGACTAGCAATGTGTAGTTCCAATGGGACGGTGTAGTGTCATGTTATCTTTTTGTATTGTTTAGTTTTACCTTTGGCTGGAGGATTTCTCATCCTCCTTATGTACTATTTTTTTTTCTATCAATATATTCATGCGTGGTTTCCTATCAAAAAAAAAAAGACTTCAGGAAGATTATTAGCTGTGCTTTCAAGCAAACTGAGGACAATGAATCAAAAATAATCTTAGAAGTTGGTTACTTACAAATCAATTATTAATTAGATTTGAGTCCAAAGAGAAGAAACTCTGTTTTTGCAAAGGATAGAGTCAGACACGGATAAACCAAGAAATACAATGTACCCCACCAGAATCAAGTTATCCATATTAATATTTTTAAGTGGACTTAAATATGTATCTTCCATCATGTCCCCTTTGGCATCAACCATTGGGAAGTGAGTAAACCCTAACTCCTTCACAATAGCTCTAGCAATCAATAATCTCCATTAGACTTCTGCGCCTTTCAAGAAGACCAAAATCCACATTTTAGATAGTAACAGTTATTCTGACATATTAATGATATCGGTTTGCTCTCAGTGTCAAGATGACATTACCATTCCACATACCCGACCATGCTGTGAAAATAGGAAACAAAGAAGGATAATAAAGAGAAAGGTCAAGAACCCAAAAGTATCCATTCAAAGCACCATCCTAAAATTAGTTGGCAGATTTTGAGCTTGCCAACAACTAGAGAATTTCCACTTAACAGAAGTTAACTAAAGAGGAAGAGGTAGTCCCATTGTTATGCAGCAAAGTAACAAATTTTAAGAGACCGCACTCTGAATTGGACAACTTCCAGAAAAAGCAAAGCATTATAATCAATATAACTGCATTTTATTGCTGGGAAACCAAACTCATCATAATTTGCAATCAGAGTTTTTTCTCATAAAAATTTATGGGGTTCACATTATCGACCATGAGAAGCCTCTTAAACAAAAAGGCTTGCACTGAGGTGTATGCAAAAATGGAGAAAAGGGATGCTTAACCAATATATATATGGTAGAGAGGTAGTAGATACTCAAGAAGGAGAAGCATAAGAAACAAAAAAAGTAATGACTATATGCAGCAAAAAATCAGCATACTAGGAGCCTTAAGGGGTTATATCAGAAACACAAAAGAGGTAATGTAAGACAAATTCAAAAATAAGATGAACCAACAACTGGAATGCTGTTATTTTAAACAAGAATCCAGTCAATAGTGGGAATTTTATGCAGGTAATAAAAAGACTGATTATGGTTCTTGAATGTTACTGGCCAAAGTTACTCTTGGTTTTTCTCATACCAAATATGTTTTTAGGACAGGTAGCACAATCAAGTTGTAGAGTGATAATTACTGGAGAGACTGCATGTCTATATTCTTTTTCAAAAGATAATGATGTGCCCATTGCAAACTCTCATATCCTCCATCCTAATTACCCTTCTAGGGAAAATTCACAAAGTTCTTTCCATATGATGTATCTTTCAGACTCTTTTTCAGTCTAGGATTTCAGACCTTGAAGCTAATATCTGTTCCCATGTAAGTCTGCATTTCCATCAACTTGTTCTCCACAACACAAAGATGAACCTCTTTTTAACAAGGAGAATTGGTGGTCCAAAATCCATTCAAAGTGAAGGTCTTTGATTGGCATTTTCTACCACCTCAGTAGTATCCATTGTCTGAATCAAGTCAAGTGCCATGAAAATAAATAAAATGAGTAACAAAATCAAATGCTGTATATCTTTTCATGTATAGAAATTCCATTGGAAGGGAAGGGGAGAAAGAAAATCCAGCAACAAAGTTAATATGCATTAAGAAAATGGCAACAAAAGACTATCAAACAAAACCTGTCGGTTCTTAAAATTGAAGGAAACAAGTTTATAAGCACACTGGAAAATGCATTATCAAGTAAACAAATTAGTCCAACTGCCCTTAATTAAGGGAACCATACCTGTTAAGCACTTCTCTTCTCAATGGACTAGAGACCTGATCTAGCACCCCATTTGTTTCATGAAGATTGTAGCTTCTTTCCCCACTTCGAATAACTGTTCCTGTATCTTCCATGAGATTTCTTTCCAAAACAGGATCAGGAGAATCTAGAGAAGGACCATACAGAGATCTTCAACACAAAAGAAGGAAAAAGGATATTAGTCATCAATTCCAAAGTCCTGACTAGACACTATAAACTGCAGAATGAAGCACAGACAATTGCAAAGGGGAATGTAAGATCACAATTCACTAACAATTACCATTTTCTGCAGAAGCCTCTCTTATAATTTGATAATATCAGGAGCACATTCTCATAAATGTAGGCTCAAATGCAGGCTATATCAGGAACTATTCAGCATAAACACGGACATGACACATCGACACATTACAAGGCCACAGTGTCATTGGTTTCAATCAATTGATGACCATCAATGCAACATGAGCAATTTTCTACCAAGTCTACCCAGTTATGAAAGCAACAAATTACTTTGATCAACAACTATGTGGATCTACAAAGCTGGTCAAGAAATAGAGCCCACATACACCCCATGCACTGCCAAAGGAGCACATAATAGCAATATGGTTCACCTTGTTAATGATATACATCCAGTTAACTGAACTTCATGACTGTCACAGATGTTTGCCAAATATGGTCTCAGAGAAACACCTTGGTATTGGCCTGTAAATAATCATAGACCAAAACAGAACCTAGACACCAGTTCCACTGCTACTTGGCTAAAATTGCAAGCACATGGTGGAGGTGGAATTTACATGTATCAACTAGCCAGGTGGTCACTCAAGCACCCAAAGCCTTTGCAGGAGTACCAGATTGAGCTATTGTTCAGGAAACACAAAAAAACTGGGTATCACATTCAAGCATTTTTTAAGTGTTACACTATCAATTACCTCTATCCCCACCATAGTTGTCAAAAATGTATGGTATATGACATGGTGCATATGTTAGCAGATGACTAATGTATTGAATCTTAAATGTACCTTACAATATGCTGATGATATACAACACAATATATACTATTTAAGATCTGCACAAGACTTGCACATTGACTGTTTCTAATTGTTATCATGAAAAATCAAAGTTAAACTTGTTTATTAAAAAGATTATCATACTATAGTTTAAAAGATATTAAGTTAAAATATCTCCTTAAAAAATCACTTATGTTCTCTTTGCCTCCACTATATAAAAAATTAAAAAGAGTTACGCAGGGTACTTAGGATCTTACTTCTAATTTCCTTTTCTTCTAATTCTGTTATCACGAATAAGTCATCAAGAGGAAAGGAACGAGAATGGTCCTAAATAAAAACACCATACATGTGTTGTCAAAGGCACAATTGAGGCTGAAGCTCAAGATTTGTAGTTATATTTATTCATTATTTATTTATTATTTATTTATTTTCTTAATTAAACAAATGGTGAATAAAACTCACTAAAAAATTGGAGATTTGATCATTCATTACTCCCATGGACTGACCTAAAAAACACCGAGTATCCTATAACCCAATCAAGATATGGGCAACTGTTATTGCCTAGTATCTTGGAAAGTTACCAAGTTAGGCAATTGAGTTTAGCCCAAGAAGTACCATGAACTGGAGACCTAGAGTTAAACACTTCCAACAGTTCATCTTGCCATTTATTAGAACTCAACTTTATCATAATGCTCCACATGATCAATAGCCAAGAAGACCTAGTAAAAAAATATGAGAAAAATTAGAATGATATGTGATGTTGGGGTTGTGGAGGATGTTTTGAGAGATCCAAGTTTTCTTTTCCTTAGCTACAGTTTCTCAGCGATCAACCAGTGCCAGAGCAGAAGATGGCACTTCATAGCAATGAACTTGGCATGCATCTATATATAGAAAGAGTTGACTATATAAAAATGAATACAAATTTATCCGAAAAAAGGGGGCTCAAGTTTCTATTATTGATTTCTAAACCCAAACAGAAGCAAATAATCTTCTAAATTAGAAACAACAAACAGAGAATAAAAAATTTGAAACAAACTTTCTTCTGTTCATAAGGGAATGATCAAATGAAAACCCAAGAAAGCAAAAGAATTCAAGAAACCGATCAAGATTGAGAGAGATTACCTTGAACCCATTTAAGCCAAACACTCAAAAGCTCCAAATGCACGAGGAAGACCCACGTACAATATTGTAATCCTAAACAACCCCACAACAAAAATAGCCCAAGAACAAGAAAATGGAGAGGAAAAAAGAAGACCCCTTCTGAGAAATTGAGCAAGAAAATGAAATAAAAGGTCTGGCAAGTCAGGAAATCAGAGAGAAGAAGGAAAAACGCAGAAGTTGGAATGGGAAGAAGACACAGTCAGAATCATATATATACGTGTAAAACCAATCAGACCCAACTTGTTTAGATTTGAAAATTCTTCTTTGGTGTGTTTTTCACAGATTCCGTCCATTGGGTGCTAGGATGCGCCGTCCGGGAGGTACACCATAGCATTGGGTTGGGCCCACCACCGGAATTGCTATTTCCACTCCCCAATCCCATGTCTGTAAAGGGCTCGTGGATCCGTTAAATATAGCTCACTTAAGGGTGTTTGGCAACTGTTTTCGGAAGCAATTCTTAAAAATAGTTTATGAAGATTGCTCTCTAATTTTTATAAAATAAAAATTTATTTAAAATTTTAAAATATTTTTTATTTATTTTTAATATTTTTAAATATATCTTAAAAATAATTTTATATATAATATTTTATTTTAATCATTTTACATATTTGTCTAAATATTTCTTAAAACAACCCTTCAAAAACAGGTGAAAATAACAAAAATCAATTAAAAATATTATTTAAAAATATTTTATTTTCTATTCTTAAAAACAAAAAATAAAAAATTATTTTTAATTATCAAACTTATTTTCTATATTTTTTATTCTAAAAAAATAAAAATAAAAACTTCTCAAAAACAATTTCCAAATATATCATAAATATCTATTTTTAAAACTTAAGTTTCATTATCTTATTATAATAGTCAATTGCTTTTAAAACCAAAAATAAATATCTTTAAAAAAATTTGGCTTTAGAATTTGAGTCATTACAATATTGCATCAATAATCATAATATTTTGTCAACTTCTTTTTTATTGCTCAAAATAAATTAATTAAATAAAATTTAATTAAAATATATGATGGGAATATAAAGGTGGAGAATATATTAAGATATCGTGACCATCAAACTTTCATTCTCATTCATTGTTGTAATGATGAAATGTAAATTGTTTCATAAGCTTATAAATAAATGACATAAAGATATAATATTTTAAATAAATGTGACTCAAAAATTAAGCCACAAGATTGGACATATAGATATAATATAATTTGATTGATGAGACATTTTCGATTTTTATTCAAAAAATAGATATTCTATAAATATGTTTCGGATTTTTTTTTATTTAAAGTATTTTTAATGAAAATGGTCTTAAAAAAATATCGCTATCAATTGTTTCTTCATAAAGCAAAATTATTTTTTAAACTTTTTAAAGTATATACTATTTTAAAAATATTTTCTTAGATTATATTTAGTTTCTGAAAAATATGAGGAAAAAATAATGAAAAAATAAATAAAATATAGATTAAAATTTAATAATAAATTATTATATGTTATTTTAAATTATTTTGCTTATATTAATACTTTTATATAAAAATTAAATAATTTAAAAATATATAAATTTCTAATTAATCTTAAATATATAAAAAAAAAATTTTTTTTTTTACATTTTCTTTGGAAAACCAAACATAACCTAAAATCATTGGAAATGGGAGTTGGATGGAGAGTTCGAAATTGAAATAGTTGAAGTGTGAATGGAGTGATAGCCGTGGACGCGTTGACCATGTCCAACCCACCCAAAAGTGGCAACTATTTTCAAGCCTACCCACAAGTCACCAACTTCTCCACACTTTACCAATGCCAGCTTACGTGGCATCAACTTTATTAAAATTTTCAAAAAAAATAAATAAAATTCCGATGAAATAACTTGTAGAGGATGTTTGTTTTTTTAATTTTTTATTAAAATAAATTTGTTTTCAAACTTTAAATAGTTTATTTTTTTATTTTTTTATGACTTATTATAACTTTTTTTAAGAATAAAAAAAACCAAAGATGGTATTTATGTTTTTTTTACTTAATTCTAAATATAACTTAAAACTAAATAGTATTTAATAGTGTTAAGTATTATGCTATTTATTTTTGTAATATTTTATTTCTACTAAACACTAAAAAATAAAAAATAAAAATCAATATATTATTTTTTTCCATTTAGAAAAAACCAAATATTTTGATTTTTTTTTATTCAGTAAAAAATTTATAATACATCTTGAAAAAGTAAAAAAAAAAACAAAAAACAATGTAAATTTTAAAAGAAAATTGTTTTTAATGAAAAACTAAAAAGTTAAACACCCTCATAATATTTGGTTTTTTCTAAATAAAAAAAAGTAATATACTAATTTTTCTTTATATTTTAATACTTAATATAAATAAAATATTACAAAAACAAGCAATCTAATACTTAACACTGTTAAGTACTATTTAAAATTAAATAAAAAAAACAAACACCAGCTTAGATTACAAAAAATGAAAAAAAGGATATGTAAAAAAAAATATATGAAAGAAAATTATTTAAAGAAATAATAGATAATTTAAAATACAAGTTGTGATTTTTAGAAAATTAATTTTGAAAATTTACCTTTTACCAATTTCTCAAAATTATTGCAAAATGAGCCAAATTCTTTGATATATTTTTTTATTACATGCATTAATTATAATAATTTCTTTACCTATAAAAAAAATGCATTAATTATAATAAATATAAGGAGCCTAAAATCAATCTCAAATGGGGTTTTAATACTTTATATTTATTAATATATACAATTTTTGGGACAAGTAATAATTTATTATAACATGTGAAGGAAATGCACTCTCGCATGTTACAAGTAGGAACACATCAACTACGAAAATTTTCATTAGAAGCACCCAAACCTTACCCAAAAGAAAAACACCAAACCTCTGACTTCACTTCACTCCTGTCCCCTTCTCATATTGATACTTTTTTCTTGAACCATATTTCATCATTCAAAATTTGAATTTGAATTTGAATTTGAATTTCATTTCTGCATTTGTTTTGTAGGGGGCAAAATGGGTTTGGGCTGTGTGCTATCATCAACTCACAGTTGGCCAACCATTGTTGAATCTCCACTCGCCCAAGTTGATCAAATTTTGGAACACCTTTTTGTCATGTGATTGGAGGAGTGTGTCACCCACCCAAATAGAATAATAAACTAATCTGCCAAAAATATTTGAGATTTTGAGTGTTGGTGATCATGGTGGTGGTGGTGGTGGTGGTGGTAGTGACCCCCACCCAAGACCCAAGAGTTTGAACAGAACACAAAAGCCAAGAGTTGGGCAAATACCCACTAACTCCTCCTATATAGTGGTTGTGATATGCTAAAAAAGTGAACTCCTCTATATATGGAGTCTCACCAAACCCATTCTAGAGTATAAAGCACAGTTCAACTATGAAAATAATCACATTATAAATAGAAATATCTGCGTCGAAGGGCACAAATATCCCTGATCTTTGATGCCCATGCATGTGTCTATCACTCAACACATGTGTCCTATCCGGCATACACCCTATTTTTACATGGGCTACACCTCCTCTGTTGCTTTTCTTGTAAGTTCTCTTTATCAATTGAAAGGAAATGAAGGAGGAACAAAACAGAGAAGCATGAGTAGAACAAGAAAGAACAATGTCATTTAAGTTTCAATTGGTTGAGGTAGGAGGATTGCCTGGCTTTAACAAAATCCATTATGCTTGCAGCATTACCATGCATTACAACTCTCCCGTCTTCCATGTACACAGCACCATCTGCATACTCAAGTTCTTCCATACGATGCGTCACCCATAATGCTGTCACTTCTCCTGAACTATCCACAGAGTTCTTCACTGCTTTTATCACCCCAACCTGGTAAAAAATGGCAGACCATCTTGTTTAGACAATGCTTATAGTGGTACAATTTTGGTTTTTATGGCCCGGTGACTAGATGGATCTTCGTTCATAATAAAGATGTCACAGGTAATTTTGATGTCAGTGAAGTGTATGCACAATGCCAATATCTTACAGAAGTTAAACACTATACAACCGTTCATCCCTGTTCTCATTACAAGAGAAAGAGTGTAGGCAGGATCGAAGAACAAAAATGCTGAGTGGAAACCTGGAGATGTGTTTGGATGAGCACTCTCTGGAAACTTATTTTAAGAACAGCTCTTCAAGCAAAACGAGTTTTCCTTAAGAATGTAAATTCTGGTAAACATCAGAAAATTGAAAGCCATATATGCAGGTAGCCAATTAACACTATATCAGGGTCCTGCAGTCCAATTATACCCTCCCTACACCTCATGACTAGAGGCTAAAAGATCTACCCATTGTTATTTCAACAAACATGATATTCTTCTAATAAAATATTAGTGCAGAAGTATGTAGTCATTTTATCCATTAAAACAAAAAACTTTCCTAGTCTTGAGAGAAAAGGAAACTCATCTTTTGTACGACTTGTCACTTTCAAAAAACTTGTCATTTATATCTTTTTCTTTCTAATGAATTTTAATGTGTTGGTGATTTCTCTGACCAAAAGATCACATCACAAGGAATTAATTGTATTAAATTTGCACCTAGCACATACAGTTGCAGCCCAAGGCACATCCAAGCAGAAAGATGCCCAAGAAGATATAAAAGAAAATCTCAGTCTATCAAGTAATAATACCTGATCATTTTCATCCAAGAATGTTGTGAGCTCATCTAGCAATAGTACTTTACACGCTTCTGCCAAAGCACCAGCAATGGCAACCCTTTGTTTCTGACCACCACTTAGTGTCTGAACAGGTCGCTGAAAAGTTCAACAGAAGAAAAGTAATCATAAAATATAATTTATGCTTCTATAATTGAGAGCATAATATACAACCTACTTGCATGTAGTCAGACATGCCCACAGCATCCAGAGCTTTCGACACTCTTGACCTGACTTCTTCAATTGTCAGGTTGAACTTACCAAGGCCAAATGCAACATCTGCTTCTACTGTAGGCATCACTACCTGCAGAACATGGAAGATGCTGCCTTGATAAAATTAATGTGAGAATTTCATGTTAAGCTTCAACAAAGACACATGAACATGTCATCTATTCTGTTACTAATAGCTACCTAAAATCATTTGAGGCATAAAGTGTGAGCTGACCCAGTTAAAGTATTTTGTAGGTCAAAATATGCATATTGTTTTTTTTTATAAGTAAAGATAAATTCATTTATAAAGAGACGTCAGAAAAGCGACTCAAGGTATACAAACCTATACACCCACCACCAAAAAGGCCAAAGAAAAAGAAAGAGACCCAAAAACCAACAGGCCCAAAAAACAGCCTTAAAAGGATCCCAACCAGTCAAAATATGCATATTGTGATCTGCAGTTTCTATAATTTTAGTTTGGAAGTGAACTGCATATATTAGTAGCATGTCCAATCAGTATGAGGCATGGAATTGAATAGTTTGGCATCCTCTTTTTGGCAACCTATCTCACCCCAACCTAATCTAACAAAACATATTTCCCTATGTTTCTTATCAAAATTTTCATTTTTGCTACCAAGTTTCACCCTTTTTCCACATTGATGTTTGATTTTGATTTTTTTTTCACTGCCCCACCCTACCCTATCTTATGTCTACCAAACCTATTATGCTGAAGAGAACACCTATCACCAGGTAAGTGCCTTGATGGAGCATTGAGATTGGACTTCCAACATAAAGGAACTAGAACTCATTGGTATTCTCTACTTTCAGTCAAGAAAAAGTTCAAAAAGAAAAATGAATCAGAAACTCAGAATTCAGTTACGCTTTTTTTTTTATAAGAATATATATAGATATATCGCCCAAGGGGGAGAACCTTAGTGCATGTGGGTACACAGAAATATCCAAAATCAAGACAGGAAACAAAAAAGGTCAGGGCAGAACACAGCCACACAAACTGAGTGAAAAATCCTCATCCTGTCTAAGAAATCTAATAGAGACAAATTCTCCTCAAAGAAAAAGCCCCTGAGCACTAAACCGTGTTCCAAGAAAGAGTGTTTTAGCCTTTAAACATCTCTACCCCTTCAAGAATCCTCTGGTTATTCTACTTCCAAATGCACCAAAACAGGCAGGAGGAGGTAGGTTTCCAAATTTTTCCTCATCCTCTTTCCAGAGAATCAACAATAACTATTTATTTGCTTATTCTTTGAGAAGCAAAAGTAAAAAGTTAATGACTACATCTCATTTCTAATTCTGAAAACCAGAAACAATTGCAGGGTGGTATTGATGGGTGGCAGCTGCAACTGTAACGGTGGTGGAGCGGTGACAGAAGGGAGGGGATGGTTCTAGCAGTGGTAGTGGCAGCAGCAGAGGAAATGGTGCTGGTGGTTGTGGCATCAGCAGAGTACTGCTGCTAAGCAGTTTTTATTAAAATGTGAACATATATTTAAGGAGGCAATTATAAAGGAGGAAAAACTTGAGCTGGAGTGAAATGTGACAGGCTTTATAAAACAATATAGAAGGTATCTAATGCCAATTGTTTGTTAACTGAAACTAATATCTGGCCATCAATAATCTGTGCTGACCTGGCAGCATGATAACTGAAGGATGAAATAAAAAGAGACTGCCAATTAAATTTTTCAGCAGCAATAGAGGGAAAAAGAAATTCTGTAAAAGTTAAGGAATACAAATTTAGGACAACTATGTGGACAAACCCCAAGCTAGCTCCCAAATTTGTACAGGGAGAAAAAATTTCATCCCCTGTAACAAACCAGATACACAATCTATATGAATGTCAAAAATCATGAAAGGTCATGCTGGGCATGTTGTCTATGATGGTTTAAAACCTAGTGTCATATTATAACCTGAAACAAGACAGCAGAATTTTTAAGTCCATAATGGAGATAATTGTAATGAAATTTCATTCTCTTTTAAGTTCTTCGGAAGAATTCATTCCCTAGAAAAGCAGGGATTATCTAATCTTCACTCATTCACAGGTCCCAGAACTAAATTGAAAAATAATCATATGGTACTCTTCTCTTGAGTTCTTTGCATCTGTCACCACATGTTATATCAAAAAAGACACTCAACAATATTAAAATTAGTTACCAACTAAATCTTACTCCCATCCAGAGTAAAAAAACAAAAAATATGGAATTCAAGCTCTAAGAGGCGCTTTTTTTTTGGTCCTTTCTGCTTAAATTTATCAGTTACAGGTATACTTGACCTTAGCCAGCTTTTTCATAACTTGACAAAAGTAAAAGAGCAGTTTCATGAAGTGGCCGGAAGTAAGGAAAAAGAGTTCAAGGAAGAACCTTATAGCAGTGGGGTATTGCTTGTTCAGGTAAATTTGGGTCACTCAACCCAATGAGAGACAAATAAGACAAGCAACATCCAAAAAGAGTGAACAAAAGGAAGAAGACAAAGGGTATGGAAGGCGCCCAGATTTAAAAGGATCCATGCAGGAAAACAATGCAGATGAAGTTCATCGTGGTTTTCTACCATTTGCAAACTGTTATAGAAAGCACATAGCCATACTCTTTTTCTCTATTAGTATCATGAGAGGTCAAGAAGCTGCAAACTTTAGCATATCAAATCCAAAATCTTTATCAAGAAAATATGACCCAGATAAAAACTATTTAGGATCAAGGACTTATCCATCTCATCTGAAAACCAATTGTTGCCAATTAGGTCAAGCTAATCCTCTTTATATGGTACACTCATCCCAAGGTCATTTTTGTTAATTTTCCCAAGAAGTAGCATTGTTGCATACCTAACAATTCCTCCCCCAATATGTGACTCCTACAACTTGAACCTATGACCTGGTTTTGATACCACTTGTCAGGATGAAGGACTTAGCCATCTCATCTAAAAACCAATTGGCTGTCAATGAGGTCAAGCTAATCCTCTTTAGGTGGTTTGATGTTCAGAGTCAACTTGGGACTTAATCATCCAGAGGTAGACAGTAGGGCTTAACGTATCCCACACAATACAGCCATTTCAAGGCCTGGACTCATCCTGAGGCTTATAGCAGTGTCTAACCATCTCTGGCCTTACAAGCTCATCCCAAGGTTATTTTTCAACAGCCCTTTTTTCCCAGGAGCAACATTGTTGCACACTTAACAAACTATACTTTAATTTGACATGGCATTTTTATTTCTAATTTATGAATATATGAGTCCATCATAGAAATGGAAAGGTTTGAAAATTTTATCATCAAACCCTTTCACGAAATCCAATCATTGCTATCTAAAGTAGCTTAAAGGAATGGACACTTACAAGCAGAATATTTGAACAAATCATACAAGTGAGTGAATCACACCGAGCCAAAAGAAATTATGACTAATACATATATACAAGATAAAAAAACAAATATAGGGTTGTTGGTAGCAAGAAAATTTTACAGAAATCTTAATTATATTTTAACTGACTTGATAAATGATAAGCATAGATTGGTAGTGATACTAATAATATACGGGTTTCTGACTCAACCATTACTAATTTGATTGCAGAAAATGAATAAAAAGACAAATTCAGTGTAAATGTGTTTGATATTGAATGATCTGTTTCTTAACTTGAATGAAAATTCACCAGAAATGCATAAAAGATAGAAATGTTTTGAATTTTGGCTCAATCTTTGAGCCCTTCCAGAATTCAAGAACTAAAATTAGCTGTGAAATGACTCAAGAACTTTGGCAAAAAAAGGTATAGCACTCAATCTTTTGAAACCCCTCAAAAAGGACCAAGGTGGATAAAGCATTATGCTGATACTAGGACCTTTATACGGATATTGATTTAATAATTACAAGATATTTAATTCTCCTAGTTCCCAGATTGATCTCTGAACCTTTTAAAATACCCAAGCTGATCCTTTCTGTGCAATACAACTAAGCACAACCATAAAGTCATACAAATTTCATAGCTCTTAGATTGTAGGGAGAAAAAAAATGGATTTTAGTAACTCTTCAAGCTTAAATCCCATTCTTAACAGATACACACCCATGTGTACTCTTAACATCTTGATCTTTGAATAAGTACCTTATAACGCATTTGATATAATTAAATTGGAAGACCTGTGGCCACATCCACCATCCCCTAGTTGAACCTTGCAACACCATACCCTCAAACTCTACATCTTCCCTATATATATGTGTGTGTGTGTGCAGACCCACGCGTGTGCGCCCACATATACATTTGCATGTGAAAAACTGACCTGATGGTCGGGATTTTGAAAAACAAAACTCTTGGGCTTCTTCACATACAAAGTTCCACTGGTCGGATTCAGAAGCCCAGCCAAAATCTGCAGAATTAGCATCACAACCCAATTAGTGCAACCTATGATTATTTATTCCTTTACATTTATACAGGTGAAATATCAAATGCCCAATTCAAGCAATCCATGCCTCTTAATACCAGCTTTTGCTTTTGCTATGTGATTTCTGTGTTTTGTATTGTTATTTTGATTTTGTCTCCAAAAAATCATATCCAGCAAACGTACCTTCGTTTCCAACAAGCACATCAATATACTAAACAACAGTCCAACATAATCCATACCAAAAACAAAAGGTCAATTAAAACAATAAAAATCCAATATACCTTCAAAAGCGTAGATTTACCACAACCATTGGGGCCAAGAAGCATCCACAACTGTCCGGAAGGAATCCGAATTGAACAGTCCTTAAGAATGGGAGTGAGTTGGCCCAGGCGGGTGGTGACCGAGTAGTTGAGGCTCTGCCCTTCAATGGCATCATTCTGAGTGACAATGCAGCTCCTAATAGAGAGAGAAACAGACCTGAAAAAAAATAGAAAACCCAGAACAAAAAAAACACGTCAACGTGTTCGAAGAAATGCCCAGCTGAAAGCTTAGAGAAAAAGGAGAATTGACGGAACCTGGTGGGGTTGGTGGAGTGAAGATTAGGAAGATGAAGCGCAGAGGAGCGGCTGAGAGCAGAGTAGTTCATAGCATGTAATAGAGAGAGAAACGAAATTTAACCACCAACCACGCAGCTTCACAATCTTTTTACTCCCATGGATCAGGGTATGGGGTTAATGACATAATCAAATACATATTTCTCTCTCTCCATCACTACCTACCATTTTTGCAAAATCGTGGAGAGAGAGAAGATCAAAGAGGACACGACCAACTTTGTATAAAAGATTAATAAATTTAAGAAATAATAGAAAACAACTTATTAAATTTATTTATTTTTTTTTATTTATTGTGAGAATTGATTTGAGATCAATAAAATAAAAATTCTAAAAATTAAAAATACAATTCAAACTCAAAAAACTTTATAAAGTTTAAAATATAGACATTGAGAATTTTGGAGAATCTTTTTATAATGATTTGTATCTGTAAGATATTGTTATCAAATTAAAATGATAAATTAATTTTTTGATAAGTTTATTTAATATTATCAATTAAAATTGTATTTTAGAAAATAATTATTTAACTTATGAAAAAATATATGTATTTTAAAATATTTTTAAATATACCAAATAAAGTTAGTTTATAAAAGTTTGATTTTTTTTTTTTTTATACTTTTTCAAATTAGTGAGTCAAAATGCACTTTTTTGTATTTTAAATTATTTAATATGTTGTTTAGCAGTGTATAAAGGACTCAAGTATTGAGTTAGCCAATTTTTCTTATCAAAATACCAAGATTGTCCTCAACTCAAATTAATTCTAAATTAACAGATACTTTACTTGATTAGATTAATTTTGATTAATTTCTAAACCAATTTTAGATAACCACCTATAATCTAATCTCTAATAATTGTGTAATTCTAATTAACTCTTAATTAAGCTCTAAATCAATTTTTTAAAACCACATATAATTTAATTATTGCTAACTATAAATTAATTTTAATTCATTTCTAAATCAATTTTAAATAATATTATATTTTAATATGAAACCGAAGAACTTTCTCCATCAATTAGAATTAGATTGGATAACCATAAATTAAAACACGAAAAACATCCACCCACCCATTGGATTGTTGTCGGGCTACTGGGATAACTGTTTTTAAAAATAGTTTTATTTCCTTAAAAACAACAAACTTACACTTTGATATTTTTTAATAGAAAATAAACATGGTGTTTTCTGAAAATATATTCTAATGGTTTTTATTTTTTTATAAATTATTTTAAAAAATAATTATATAAATATGGAGATTGAAAATACAGACACTTAGTTGGTTCATTGCTAGTAATTGATGTGTATAAATTCCATTTATCTTTATTCTTCATTTAAATGAAATCCACCATAACCTTTGTGTCTTTATGTAATATATCATTTGTTATAAATTCAGTGGTTAATTGTTGAAACGTCTTATTTCATCCACTCGTTTACTGAATACCATATGTGTACAAGCTTAGAGGGTGCTACAACATATGATTGTACCTTCCTATAACACATGATCATCATCAGATTCTATTATGATCTTTGTGTTTGTTCTTAAGTGTTTTTCCGTTTCATTTCGAAACAAACACTTGAATGTATCTTGGTTCGTGAACTCGCCTTATCCATTCATGGAGTTGCTTTTAGGATTTCCTATCTTATTTTGTTTTTTTTTTTAAATAAATAAAATAAGTGGTAATTCCAAACCAGTAACCATTTAATTTTTTTTTTTTTATATTAACGTCCTTTAAGGTCCTGGTGTCACCATTGAATGAGGACCCATTGATTTACCTTTGGATGAAGGTGAAAAATATGTGTCCACACTATCATACTTAGTTCATTGTTGGCATCAATGATTTAGAAATAGAACCAAATCGATTAGTTCAATCAATTAAAACATCAACTAAACCTAGTCCACTTCGATTCGCCTTCTATACCGAGAATGACCAAATTAGTATTAAATAGGATTGATCAATGATTGGATCATGAAATGGTTGAACCAACCTAGCCTAATTTTGTCTTTCTTTCTTTCTTTTTTTTTTTAAAAAAAAACTTTTGCTCAAAGTTTTTGCCCATATCATTAGGCTACATTTTGGCATAAGGTAGTTGGATGTTGCTTTGATAGTATACTTGTCCGATGTGGGATGCATGGTTTCCAAAAAATTCCGAAAAACCTTGCATATTAGTAGGATTGAGTCCTCAAATGCATTTAAGAATGTTTCTATTTACAATACTTAGTTGATTTTTTTTTTTTTTTTTAAAGAATCTCTTATCAAATGCTTCTCCATGAAGTGATTTTTGTAAATTTTAAAAGTATTTTTTAAAAGCACCATCAAAGGAACAATTAGTCTCCAAGGTTAAAAGTCTATTTGGGAGTGCTTTTACAAAGCATTTTTAGCATGAAAAAATAAAAAATAAAAAAATAAAGTAAATTCAAGCGTTTGACAAAATTTAGAGAAAACATTTAAAAAGTTGAAAAATTATTTATAGTACTTTTTGAAAAAACACAAGATAGGTGTTTTTCAAAAAAACACTTCTAATACACACACATATATTAATGTTAAATGTATAATTTATTTAGCTAAACAATGCCATTTGCCTTTCAATTCTTCATCTCTATTTGATTTGTCTTGCCAATTATTTCACCATTGTTGATGATTATACACGTTTCACTTGGGTGTATTTGTTAAAGGCAAAATCTAATAGTATGAACATCTTTCCAAATTTTTACACATTAATGTTTTACTAGTTTAAGGTTCCAATTGCACCATCCCCATTGCAATCTTACGTAGTTACCAAAATGCCCTTATGTACAAGAGTAAACCTAGAGTTAATTCAACCCTCATAAATCGTGTCATTATAGTATATGAGTTCAAAACAGGGATAATTAGGACCCACAGGAGTGCTGGTTCCCTTAAAATCCAATTGTGAGGTTAACTCAACATCCCGCTATAGAGAATCCTTCGCACTCCAATACCTTATTTAAATAATAAAAAAAATGAAACTTAGGTCTAGAACCTACTATCCATTGCATGTAGACTCCTCATGAACTAGTGTCCATAATCTAACAAGGTAGTGTTATCACCTATCAAGATTATCTCTCCAATCTAAGTTACAAACCCCACTTATTATGTGATCAACGAACATATTCTAACTCAAATAGTTCATATCAAATTCCAATAAAGGAATTACTATTATCATAGATTTCATGATTACATGTCGTATAGATCACTCAAGGAAACATATTGTCTCAAACCTACAAGATATCATGGTGCCTCTATTGAGAATACCTATTGCTATCAGCCTCCATTAATAGTAACCCAATTTTTAGGAATACATGGTCATTTTAGGGTCTCACCTATAGGTCAAAGTCTCTTACTGATTTTAGCTCAAGATTGAAAGTTCATACAGTATAGTAGTTTAGTGGATCATGACAATCGATAACTTTACATCATGATTCATTGTTGGTCCTATCCAATGAGCATCACATACACTAGTGCACTCACCATGAGAAACTCATCCCAATAGCCAAGACAAGTCATCCATTCAATTAGGAGGTAATGCATTACAGTTTCTTCTAAATTGCCTAAATTCATGAATTGATTGTGGACAACTTATCTACATACAAGGAACTCATGACTTTTATCCTCCGTGCAACTCCTAATGCACCCCAGTCATGTCCAATGTAAGACATATGAATTGAATGTTCAAATCAATGTCAATGCATAAAAGGGATGGTAAGGGGTTAAAAAAATGGTATCGTACTCATACTACTCGAATAATAACCAAAATTCCAATAGGAAACACCTAAATGAGGGGGTTGGGGATGGGGTGTGTGTGATGGGTGATTTAAAATTTTTAAAAACAATATTTGTAAATTATAACCAACTTTTTATATAGAGAGATAATAGGGATGTTCGAAATAAATAAATGATTGTACTTAAAATCTTTAGGTATATAAAAATATGATTGATACCCTGCAATTAGTTAGGAATAAAGATAATATAATTATTAATATCTAAAATATATGTTGAGATATGTTAAAGATAACAATAACCTCAAAAAATAACCAACCTAGCAAACTCAACAACAATCCTAAAAAATCAATCAATGATTAGTTATAGGTATGACTACCACAATCACCAAGATAACCAATCCAACAATCTTAATAATCGATTAACCAATCCATTTAAGATGATCAATGTCATCAAACAAAATATAAGCAAGAATAAATAGATATGCACCTTTTTAAAATGACCTACAATATATTAGGATTAATCAATTTGACCCATTCTAGGCAATTCAAATAGAATATCAAATATAAAAGATGTAGATAATGAGGCACAAGATTTTTACTTGGAAAACCCCCACAAAGTTGTGGAGATAAAAAAACCACGAGGCATAAGACCTACCAATCTAAATCCACTATTTGAAATCAAGTTACACAAATTTACTTGGTCATTTTACCCTAAAGACTTACTCTCCAACACCTATAACTTGATCCACGTCCGCTACGTGGTAACTCCCTGTTGCTTCCTAATACATCATTCGGTCACTCCGAAGGGATTAAGGTCTTCAACCCACAATTCAAAGAATCAAATCCTTAAGTGAGAGATCGGGAATGGTGTGCCAATAAGGCTTTCTCATAAGGAGTATCTCTTTCTCAAGAATGAAAGGTCTCTAAACTCTAAGATCTCTATGATCTCTTTACCTGAATCTCTAACCCTTAAAAGGTTATAAAAGAGGTATTTATAGGCAAAAGCCATTAGGATTTCGGTATCTTAAGTTTTCAAATTAGAGTTTTGAGTAAAATTCATTCAAAATACATTTCTAAACTTGATAGGATTATCATGACCACTTGAGCAGATTTAGACTACTTAAGCGCTTTACTTGAGCGGTCCATACTACTTGAGCGGGTTGATCGCTTGAGTGAGATTAACTGCTTGAGCAACCCCTATTACTTTTGAAAAATCATTTTGAAACAATTTACGTCAAAAAATGATACCGAACCTTTTATACTTCAAATAAGTTTTATATGTCACAAGTCAAACCTTTTTAAACGTGTCTGTGGTTGAACGAACAACAATCATTGATCTTCAATGGAGAGCAAGTCATTGTCTAAAAAGACTTTTAAACATAAATTGAAACAAAATTGCTAACATATAAACAAGACTCAATGTCCTAATTGGGGCAAGTCTGACTTTGCTACATCATGTCTTGTTTTTAGGGGCTCAATTCCAATATCTTCTTCTCATAACAACAATAAGTCTACCGAGTCTCGATCTCGTCGAGTTATCAAATCACCCTCCTATCTCTATGACTATGTTTCTACTTTGTTTTTTCCTCTCCTTGCTCGAATTCTGACCCACTCTCTCAAGGTCTTGGTTATGACAAACTCTCCCTAACACATCGTGTCCTTATTCATGTTATTTCTTCTCATGTTGAACCAACCATCTATTCCCAAGTTGTTGTTCCTAAGTGGCAACAAGCCATGGCTACCAAGTTGTAGGCTCTTAAAAGTAATGGAACCTGGTCTATCGCCTTTTTACCTCCAAGTAAGCACATAGTTGGATGTAAATGGGTTTACAAAATTATCACATCGATAGGACTTTAGAACAGTACAAGGCTTGTCTTGTGGTCGATGGACATACTCAACAAGAAGGTTTTGATTACCCAAATACCTTTTCTCCTGTTACTAAGCTTATTGTAGCAAAAGTCTTTCTTTCTCTTACTACTATTTTTGGTTGGAGTATCACCCAACTCGATGAAAGCCATGCATTTATCCACAATGATCTTTTGAAGGAACTATACATGTGCTTACCTCTTGGTTATTGCCGTGAAGGGGAGCCTTTGCCCACTAATGCCATTTATAAGCTTCATAAATTGCTATATAACCTGAAGCAAGCCTCCTAACAATGTTTCTCCAAGTTTTCCATTATGTTGCTTGACAAAGGTTTTTAGCAATTAGTCATTGATAATTCTCTTTTTACCCCTCATTTATTGGAACTTCTTTTCTTTCCCTTTCGGTATATGTGGATGACATAGTCATAGCTAGTAATAATGCCAAACAAATAGAAGAGATTAAAAGGTTTCTTGATGATCATTTTAAGCTTAAAGATCTTAGTTAATTAAAATATTTCTTAGGTCTTATAGTAGTTTAATTGACAAAGGGCATTTCTCTTAGCCAATGTCACTATGCATTGTAGCTCTTATTAGACAATGGCTACTTTGACTATAATACGCATAAAACTCCTATGAAACCTAATGTAAAATTATCTCAAGATGAGGAAGAGTTGCTAGACTTGACTATTAGACAACAACTCAATATAGGATAATAATTGGAAAGATGTTGTATCTCACCATTATAAGGTTAATTTCTAGCCAAGCCAAGGGTTCCACATCTGCAAGCGGTGTATCGTGTACTCTAATACATAAAGAGAACGGTGGGACAAGGATTATTTTTTGGATCATCTTCTACCCTGGAGCTAAAAGGATTTGTAGACTCGAATTAGGCTTCATATCCAGACAGTAGAAGGTCTATAAGTAGCTTCTGCAACTTCATTGGAAATTCTTTAGTTTCCTAGAAGTCTAAAAAGCAGCATACTATTTCGAAGTCTTCCATCGAGGCTAAATATAGGTCCATGGCTAATGCTATATGTGAATTAATGTGGTTGCTCAACCTTTTAAAGGATCTGAATATTAAGTATCACAAACTTGTGATGTTGTTTGCAACGATCAAACTGCTTTACACACTCTAGTCGATCCAATCTTCTATGAACACATCAAACACATAGAAATTGATTGCCATTTAGTTGGAGAGAAGATTCAAAATGGCACACTAAAAACTTTGTATGTCACATCTCACATCAAGTGATAAACTTACTAATTAAACCTTTATTTCCTGCACAATTCTCATTCTTACTTGGCAAAATGGGAGTTCATAAACTTACTAATTAAACCTCTATATATAATTTGATATTGATATATTTGTACTTAAATTTCATTATATACTTTGGTCTAAATCATAATATATACCGAATAAATACTCTACAATTTTTCTTATCAATTATTTTTGTTACACCTCACTTAACCTTTCTCTTAAAAGATATTTTCCTATTTATTGTTATTATTTTGTTAATTCCACCAAAATAAAATTTTCATCCAAGGTCTTCTTGATATACAACAATTAAGGATGACAATTGGACGAGTTCGAAATGAGTTACCCCCATTCCAAACCTACCCTATTTATTCAAAATAATTCTCATTCTCATCCCATAGAAAAAATTAAACAGGGTAGGTATGGGAAATTCTCATACCCGTCTTGCTCCACCTCATTTAATTTTTTGCAAAATTTTTAAAATTTTTTAATTACATTAAAATTATATTTTATAAATAATTAAAATATTATAATTTTTTATATCCTATTTTATTAAAAAGTATTTATTATTATTATTATTATATATTAAAAATAAGAAAATACAAATCAAATTAAATTAATTTTATATATAATTGAGGTAAGAGATAAAAGAATATCTGATCTCATCATGAATCCATCCGGAATTTTGAAAAAAATCTCAAATCTATCCTTAACCTATTTATTTAATTTCAAACTCATCCCATTAGAAGCAGACAAAGTAGGTTGTCAGTAAAACTCACCCCATTGTTATTCCTAAATCAATTTCAGATTTGAGTGTTGAAAAAAAGGAAAGTTATGCTGCTTTGGCTCCTCTTACAAACTTGTTAATTCCACGTCCTCCAATTAGAATGTGCCACGTCAACATCACAATTATGTCCAAGGAACGAAATCACAATAATACCCCGTTCTATTTCTCATAATAACTAAGCAGACCCTGAAAACGGTGATGTGGTTGGTAGAAATTGATTGGCTGAAGTTAGCGCGAAGCAACGGATTTTTACCTTAAAAATGCTTATCTGAAACCCAAGACTCAAAATCACAGCTTGTTGAGGTGGAAGTTAGGAGTGCTTCATTCATCATCTTCCATGGCTTTCTCTTCAACTTTCTCACACAACTCCTTGTCATGCTTCTCATCTTCATTCCCACAAACCCCAAGACCAAGCCCTTTTCGTTTCACTTCGATCAGGGCAGTCAAATCCGCGGAACCCGACAAGGAGAAGCTTGCAAAATCCAACACCCAGCAAGACTCCTCCAATGCCCAGCCTCCCACCACTGCTCCCAAGTATCCCAAGAAACCTGTCTATTCCAGTGAGTATCTCTGGGCTTCTGTTTTTTTCTTGGTTTTAAAATTGATGGTGGGGTGGGTTCTTATTTTTCAGTTTTGATTTGTGATATGGGCAGTGAAGAAAGGCCAAATAGTGAGGGTGGACAAGGAGAAGTATCTTAATAGTATCAATGTAAGCTGACTTGATCAATGTCTAGAAGAAATGGCATGTTGTTTGTTTAATCTCAGGAAGGAAGGGGGAGTGCCTTTGGATTTATGTTTATACAAAATATCTGATTCATTCATTCATTCATTCCTTTGAAAATCCTTTGCTTCAAATTTCAGTATTTGTCTGTTGGGCATCCGCCTTATTACAAGGGCTTGGACTACATCTATGAAGACCGGGGTGAGGTGAGAATTCAGAATTGAGACAGGGAGGCAGCCCATTTCAAGTATATTATACTTCTTAACTGCTTTGCCTTGATGCCTCAATGTGTGTTTCAGGTCTTGGATTTACGTATTTTTGAGACAGGAGAGTATGCCCTTGTAAGTAACTTTCATCCTCACTCTACTCTTTCATATTTGATTAATTTGCTTTTCTTTTGCTTCCATGTCTTCTTCATTTGTTTTACTAGCTTACAGTTCTCAACAGTAAGAGAGCTTAATCCCTTGTAAACAAGAACCCCCCAATTTGAATGATCTCAAATCTTTTGAAAGCTCCATCTCTTTCAGTTTTGTATCTAGACTGACTATAACACTACTACTTCTCTTACAGATTGCATGGGTTGGGATTCCAACTGCTCCTGCTTGGCTGCCAACAGATATGCTTATCAAGGTACTACTTACATTTCTTCCCCTTATTTACCATGGTTGCTCCTCCTCACCTCCATTTTTGGTTTTACTACGAAAAACATCGACCTTCTCAAATTATTTAATCTTCATATTAAAAGGTAAAATAAGATAATGAATTTTAAATAGTATATAAAGATTTATTTTTGTTTTTTCGGGAATCAAACATAACCTAAACGTTTGATTAAATTTCTGTCTTAATAAGGTTGAGCATTGATGTGCTCAAGTTTGGTTTTTTAATTAATCAAATTTGAATTTTGAGCTCTATTTATAAGGGCTGTGTGGCAAATATTGTCAAAAAAATTTCACATGAATCGATGTTGAGGCTTTGTTTATAAGAGCTCTCAGAGAGTCATCATTATTTACCTGATTCTTGTGCTTGTCTGCAGTCAGATAAGCTCAATTATGAGAGAATGTAATCCAGGCTTTGAGGTGGAATCTCAGCAGTTCCAAGTTGAACACCATGCCTTCTCTTATCCAGGCCTCAGATATCGTGGCTTTCTTCATCAGCATCAGCTACTCATCTTCTATTGGATCCATCCATGATATATGTAATTAATCACTTCACTGGATTTACTGCAAAGAAAATCTGCAAAATTTCTAAAAACATGAAAACTGATGTAAATTTTCATTTTGTTTCTGGCATTTTCCAGGCAACCAATCTAGCAGTAAGTGTTCTACAGTGCACCCTTTGGTTTTGTAAAAGATTATAACCTGATTGTATTTATTGTTTCCCCAAATTGAAGGAGGCATGTATGATCGATGAGAAACAAGAGTGACGCAATTATGCATACTTCAAAGTTTGGGACTGAGCTCAAAGTGCCAACGAATTTCTGTTGAATAAAGTCTGCAAATTGAGCATCAATGCTAGTTCATACCCTGAATATGAATATTTCATGTGATCCTGATAACTGATAACTAATGATAGCACCACTGCAGCTGCATCCAGCGCCAGCATTCAAGAACTCCATCGCCTTTTCCTCATCTCCATTTCGCAGGCAAAAATCTTGAAACCTGACATGGTTTAGCAGCAGTTAGCATCCAAGACAATAGAGAATATCATAGTAAACCTGCTAAAAGGAATGTGAAGGTGAAACTTAATGGAGGTTACCGCATCATGCTCCATCAGCACACTACCAATATGACGCCATCTATGGATACCCTCCCAGCCTTCCCAGGTTATTTACAGAATTCCTATGGTACATTAAATAATTCAAAAATAAAAATGTGATTTTGGGGAAGCAGAACAAGTGTTGAATGATAGACACTAATCAGAGCTTATTCATCACAAAACTGTAGTCAGAGTCTCAGAAGCCTTACTCAAAAGGGAGAGTTAACTGATGAATATGTACAAGATGATGAAGAAGAAAACAAGTGAGAGCTCACATTGGAAGATATGCTCAGTCATATGGTCAGTAAGAAACAGTTATTCAGGTTTTGGAGATAATGGTAGGCAGTTGTAGAGACTGTCAACTCTTAGCAGGGTATGCTTATAATAACAGTTTTCAAACAAGCATTGGCATGTTGTTAAATGAAGCTTATGGGAGACCTTGTAGACCTCCCTTGGGTTGAGTCATCAGATAGCCACTTGATAGGACCATAAATTGTCCCTGAAACCACAGAGAAGATCAGAGTGATTAAGAATGGGCTTAAAACAGCTCAATATCGCCAAAAGAGCTACATAGATCGCAGAAGGAGATCCTCAAAATTTTGATGCTTGTGGTTGTTTCTGAAAGCATCCTCATGTAAAGATACCATCAGATTTGGAATAAAAACAACCAAGCAACCCAGCCCCAATGTGTTCTATGTATCTATGCTCAGGAAATATGAATTAGATCTGTCCCATGTGGTTGACTGGCAAGATTTTCAGATTGAGGATGAGATTTGTAGTACAGAGAACGGAGGCTCGGAAACAAAGTGGCTCCAGCAATGAAAATGTTATATGACCATCATGGAATTGACAAGCCAACATGGGAACCAGAGTAACAAAAGGGACAGAAATTTCCTTAGAGCGAAGTAGCATATGGTGAATCTCTCACATATTGACATTGGTGTCAAAAAATTTGGAATTTGTTTGATAAATTTGCTTGAATCAGAGAATCAAATACACATGTCAGAGTATAACTAGACTTCAAATGATAACTCAGATGCTGGATCCCTAAGCACACAGACCTCAATTATAGTACCCAGAAGTTTTGTAACCACAGGGATTTTGTTTCCAACAGTCAAAAAACAAAGATGGAGGAAAATAGATGGATCATGTTGTGGAATTTTGAAACTCAGAACCACCCACTTATACCCACTGGAGTATCTCAATTCCTAAAAAGAATCTCTGTACCTCCCATAGTCAGGTTAGAGGCAGAGGAATATATTCAGTTAAGCTCAAATCAACACAAAAGTGCCTGAGATTTAATTCAGAATGATCCCTTCAAGTCAAAATTGCAACCAGATTCAAAAGAGGTGTTAATGGTTTAATCAAACACTGATATTCCCTCAACCTCAGGAAGCTAAGAGCAATACCAAAATCTCGTGGAACCCTTAACACTAATTTTGATCCACAACAATGCAATTTTCTAAAAATTAGTTTTCTGAACCAGAATATCAAGTTCAAACACTAAACCCATAAACAAAGTGGCAATACCCATAGCAGATTGCAATCACAGCTTCCCCAAGCTCCAACTAGTGAGAGTTTAGCTACTCCCCATTGCAGAAAAACAAGAAGAATACAGTAAAAGGAAACTACTCTTATTACTTAAAAACACAAAGGAGTCCAATACAGAAAAGAGAAGGTAACAGGAGTGTAAGGCCTAAGCTTCTTGGTTCACTCTGTCTTCTACTTGTTCTCATACACCCGTTTTTTCCCTCATATGTAACAAAATTTGTTATCCAGTAACCATTCTTCTTGCAACAAGTGGCAGCCCAGAACCCAAAATATAAACACTTCAAACAACAAGGTCTTGAAGTGTTGGAAAGAGCACTAATCCCCACTTTGCTCATCGTGAAGTACATCTCTTTGGGCATGCCTATAGTCTCTCCTTTCAGAAACCATGATGGCAGGTAGTCTCATTAATCTCACCCCTTGAGGCTTACAAGTCCACTCAGGCAGACTGAGAATTGATACTGATCATTCTTAGCACTATAACTAAGTTTGCCCATTGGGATACACAAGTCCTCAAGAACTCCCAAAGGGGTTTACTTCGTCTGATTGGGTGGACTGCTTATTTTTACTCCTACAGCTCAACTTCCACCATTAAGCTAAGTCATTTCTGCTCTTTTTGAGCTTCCAAAACCTATCAAAAAGGCTAAAAAATTCGAAGATACTAATTACTGGTCTGGTAAGAGTTGAAGTGATTGGTTAAAGTCTTCAAACTTGTCAAACTCGCATTTAAAGCTTGGTAAGTAACAAGTTTGGGAGAAGGAGGGGGGTGGGGGGCTTCAATGTATGATGGTGAGATGATGCTAGGTCTTCATGAAACTTTAACCAATGGTTCATCACACAAGGTTGAACACTAACAATCAAACTTACATAAGGTGACGTTTTCCCAAATTCTACTTCATTTTCCATTGATGGAAGCATTAGTGAGGCTCGAGCTTCATAGACCTAGAGAATGTTAGAAGTTGAAGCATAGCACAATTCTCAAAGATAGGCTGATAACCATCCATTGCCCTGTGATGGAAGCCGCTGACATGGACCATGAGATCCTCTTCTACATTAAAGAACTTGCTATGGAAAAGATTCACTATTTCAATTTGATCCTGTGAGTGAACTAACTCAGAATTTAAGTTGGAGTACCATGAATATGTCCTATCAATAAGGAACTTGAAGAACTTTCTAAAGTGAAGGTCATGATTTAAACCATGAATACTGAGAGCATCAATAAATTGTGAAGATGCTGATGTGCTTTGTTGATGTGACCATTGGATGGAATGAAGGTCAGGGTGAAATACCCAAGTAAGAAGGGGTGACTAGCTGGTTCAATGGGATATGATAAACAAATGTCATATTCAAGCTGTAGCAGCTAAGTGTCTTTTTCTCTCTCTTTATACTTAGACCTGTACTTTAGTGTAGCTTGGGTAAACTACTCCTTTGAGAGTATCCCTTCTAGGATGATGAGAAGCAACTGCAAGCAGTGGTGTTCTAATAGCAGAAAGACCATCAGAAGCAATGACTTAAGAAACTTTGAGACTGAAGGTGCTCCAAGATTTGGCTCTTAATTTATCTAAGAGTTTGAACTAGGTCACAATCAACCTTGAAGTAGTCTAGGGCACAAGGTTGGTGATGAGAAGACTCATTTAGTTCTGCCTCATTATCTTGTGCGCTACTTTGTGTTGTCACTATCTTCAAGTGTCTTGGTGGAGTCACCAAAATGTTTACTATAAGACAGGGTCAACCACATGGATGATGAGGTGTACCACTTTGAAAGTTGAGCAAAGTGAAAGACAACTTAATTGGGGTTTAAGAAAATTGTAGTTAATATCAATATACTTTTGAAATGGAAAGAATTAATTTTCGACAACAAGAATTTCAATCTTTGAAATGGTGACTTCTTAGACCTATTTATAAGGATTTTATGGAGAAAAGCTAATTAACTGACCAACCAAGAAAATAGTGCCACATCTACATGAAACAATGAGATGGTACCATGTTTACATGAAGCAATAGGACAGGATCGTGTTTAAACTTAGTTTATTCTTTTAGAGAAGCATGCAGTGAATGTGGAATGTGACCCATCAAATGGTCTTATCTCCCTCTCAATCCAATCCAAATGAACTTAACAATATTTAGGCCTATTTCATATAGCAAGCCTCCAAATTTGGCCAGAAAAACATAATCCTTAGACTATCTCACATACCCAATGGCAAGGCATGCAAAGCCCACCACTATGGTGTACCAAGCCCAAAGCTCAATTGGGCTCTCTTTGTCCTGCTTGGTTAAGCATGAAGCATCTGATTGCTATGCCACTAAACATCTTCCACAAAAATATAGAAGATATCTTCATATGATGATAATATGATAAGGAGATGTCCCTCTTGGAGGAGCATGTAAACAACTATTAGATATATCCTCTTGTTGGAGTAAGAACATAACTATTAAAGACATCCTATTGATATAGTGAGAAGATGCTGGTGAAGTGAACAAGTGAAGGTAAGGAACTTAAAGATGTCTTTTCTTTTGATTGATTTCTAATTGATTTTTCTTTCTTCTTTCTTTTCCCCTATCACTATTTTTTTTAAGTGTCAATACCCCTTATTGAGACCCTTCTCAGCCTCTGTATTTTAAAATTTCTAGATGTAAAGGATCAAACATGTAGCCACATAGGATTATAGAAACTCACACATGTAAACAAATGCTTACTAATTGAATGAAATTGACATCAACAAGAGCTATAATGTTCATGAAAGTAGAGATACACACTGAAAAGTAACACTCATTGTGATTTCACCTAAACAAGTTTAATTCAATAATCTTAATCAAACCATGTGTTAACCAACAAGCTCCAAGTTAATGTAACAAATAGACAATAAGAATAAGCTAAATTACAAAAACCAGCTCCATTACGTATATAGAATTAAGCACAGTCGATCATGCATAAACAGCATGACCCAATAAGTTATAGCTAAAAATACAACTGAATCTAGAAATAGAACCACCAAGTTAGATTCAAGCTCCACATGGACAAGCTGGCAGAATAATCATTTTTTTTATATAAAAAACAAAAGATGTATTAATTATTGATAAAAAGTACATGAGAAGGATGACGAGTCCTCCCCAGAATTTACAAAAAATTGTTCAAAGTATGACTAAACTCCACTATACAAGGATATCTATACAAAATGGTTTACTCTACATAAGGATATACATAGATGTCATCTCCTGAATCCCTAACTAAGTTTCTCTCATTGTTGCCCAAACCCTTTTGCTTTACACACCAAATGTCACTTGAGTTGAATAACATTGAGAGAAGTGCATTTAAAGGCATCCGTACGAGAGGTCCAAAAAGAGGAATAAAAGTGAAGTAGATACCACAACATCTCTACCATTCTCCACTTATCCCCAAAGATCCAAGCATTTCTCTCTCGCCACACAATCCAAAGCAATGTGAGACAAGCAATTTGCCTCCAATAGGACTCCCAAAATCCCTATATGAAATGATCATCATGCCGCATACACTCCTAGTTGGAACTCAATCCATTCTAGTTTATATGAACAAATTGTGTCATTGCCCCAAAGTAATCGGGCAATGCAGAAAAATATGGTCAATCGACTCTCCACTACTCATACGTAAGATGCACCAATCAAGATTAAGGAATTTGAAAAGTCTTCTCGACTATAGCATGTCATTAGTATTTACTTTCTTGTACACCACTAACCAAGCAAAGGTCTTGTCATAAAAATTTGGTTGGAGAGATAGCAATTAGATCTGATATTTTGGATAAAACCATAAAGAATGATATTATTGAGAATAAGCCTAAAGAGGATAAAGACCAAGCTCTCACATATGAGACAAATGGAGACAAATGCACAAGAGTGAGTGAAGACATGAGTCTTTGAAGGTTCTCAACTTCCAAATAAGTAAGATTGCAATGGAAGTTAAGTTCCAAGAAAAAGAAGAAGAGTTACAAAGGCTAGTTGATATGGTGAAATTTTAACAATGACAACTCTATAAAGACTTGAAAATTGTGAATAAAATGGTTGATTTCCCCACCAAAAATATTTTGAAAACAAAGTCTCACTATCACCCACCATAAAACGAGTGTGTACAAAAAACTTTTGGAATACTTCCAAGGACACCAATGTGACCCTATGACTAGAATATTAGCATCTTATCCATTAGGATGTATCCCATAAATACTCAAAAAAACTTGATGCCAAAGGGCAGAACTTTCCCTAAGGAACCTTAAAAGCCATTTCTCTAAGAGAGCACAATTCCTCACAAAAATATTCTCAAACCTTAAACCTCCAAGCTCCTTAGACCAACACACTAGAACCTAACTGATAAGATGATCTTTTTGCCCTCCCAAGCCCCCAACCAAAAAAATCGCTTTGCAACTTCTCAATCTTTAAAGCTACTAATGTTGGAATCTCGAAAAAAATAAGAAACAGTTAGAGACATGAGACAAGTATGATTGAATTAGAGTTATTCTATGCCCTAGGGACAAAAAGATTTTTTTCCACCCATCTAATCTCCTCAAAATTTTGCTAATCATTAGATCCTAAAACACGCTTACCTTTAGATTTCCTTGATGAGAACTCAGATTGTATATTAAGATGGCTCCAAGAAAGCTAACTTTAGTATGATTGAGGCACTTATGACATGTCACATGCCCAACTTCAGATTGTTATTAAAACCTTAGAAAAATTCATTTGATGTGTTTTGTGAAAATTTTGCAAAGTTAAGACACGTTTGGCGCACTTCCAACACTTCATGAACAAAAAGCACCTAAATGGAGTGCATTGTCACTCATAGCACACCCTAATTTGCACCAATTTCCCCAAAAAGTGCACTAGTATGAGCCAAGTCTAAATTGCGTGCTCTGGGAATGCTAACTCTAATCGCGCATTGAGAGAAGCACGCTTATAGTTCACACCTTCCAATGGCAGTTTGGATTGCGCACTTAGAAGCCCAATTTACACCGTGTGCTTCACCAAGCGCATTAAAGGGACTCTGCCCAAATTGTGTAAGGATGCGCGAGTGAATAACCCATTTCCCTTGGGTGATCACTACTGTGCAATGTCAAGCACGCTAAGGAAGGGAGCACACTACTTCATTCCAACCTGCATCAGGCTCACAAAAGCGCATCTCAACAACCATAATTGCACTATTGTTCATAATAAAACGTAGCGCACACCAATAGTTCGAGGCATGCAATTTTGGTCAATAACAGTACACCTCATTAAAGCGCCCTCTCTCTCATCCACCTATGAACCGCACCTTAAAGCCTACATTTCAGCGCACTGCCTTAATTGCTCCACCTTGTCGTCAAACCACATTTTTCGATCATTATGCACTGATCAAGGCTACACAACTAAATAATGCCCCTGAAGATTTGATCAATCTATCCATACCACTATGTCACTGCACTGAAAAGAAAGGAGTCGCAGTCCCACACTTCCCACAAACATTTTGTAATCAATGGCTATATGAACATGTTACATCGTTGGCATGGACAGGAGGCATAGCTAAGAGGGATAGCTTAAGAGCAATAAGGGAGGAAGGAGATTTTTACCTATAAATAGAAGACTTATAAATAGTACACAACTCTCTCAGAGGGGAATAATAAGAGGGAGTCAATAGTTTAATCTATCTAGAATGAGAATAATAAGGAGTCGATAGTTTACTCTCTCTCTCTCTCTCTCTCTTCCAAAGGAGAGCAATAAGTTAGGATGTTTAGGTGTGGTTCCTTTTTTCTTTTTGTAATGCTCTTTTTATTTATATAGAATTTTATCTTTCAATTTTCATGTTCTTGTGTTTTGTTTTTCTATTTGTGTTTGTTTACTTCACTAATCATGAAAGGGGTTGTAATCTTCAACTCCCAAGTCACCTTACTTTTGGTTTAGCTATTTACTGTTAAAAGGGGTCTCTCTTGGGTGAGTGGTCATGAGGACCAAAAGGAGTTTCCACTCAACCAAATCAAGGCTACGAGGACCAAAAGGAGTACCTCTGGGGAGAAACAAGGATATGCAGTTTGGGTTGCGAAGGCCCAAACCACACAACCGAAGCCGCATGTTCCCGCTTCTTCATTGCTAGTCTAATAGACCATAAACAAGCCTTTTGATGTGAGGATTAACCCATCTAGATCATCTAACTACGAGAACTCGAAAAAAAGCAATTAGACTAAGTGGATCCTTTATTGGGGAGGTTGATGCTCTTGTCAACTAGAACCTACTCCCTTAGGTGTGAACCTTTGGTTTGACCCACAAGTCGCAAGCGTTGGTTCAAGACCCTGTGTATGAGTTGAGCCTAAGAGGTGAAATTTCAACTATCTTCTTGCTTTGAAGTTTGTTCATTTTCTTTTCTTTTAGATTTTCTCCCCATCCTAAAAATTTACAAAAAAAAATTATAGTTGTTTCATTTTTCCTTTTTGTTTCCTTCTTCACTTTGCTCACACAACCCCAAGCTTATACCTTTGGCATAGTTGATACAACGTTTGTCCTTGTGGAGATGGCCTAACCACTATATAGTTGTTAATTCTTTTTATTTTTGGTTCAAAAACTAGGAGTTTCAATGACCACCTTGGTTTAAAGTTTTGAACTAGTAGAACCTCATTGAAATTTTGTTCTAGATTTTGTTTAAACCAAGAGTCAACCCAAGCCGAGAATTGGCACTATTGTTAGGGAACCTCTTTGCACTAAATTTCCATACCTTTGTTCTCGACAAGCAACAAGCCCAACTCTCCTTGGAGAAGAAAAGGGGTGACCCAAACCATTTCCCCCTTATGGAAGACCCAGGTAAGTTAAAAGCCAATCTAAGATTTTACATTCAAGCATCAAGGTCAACCTAGAAATCAGATCTTAACTTGAATTGATACCAAAGAGAGTACTCTTGTCTAACTGGTCTTAAGTCTTGATATTTGCCCAAAGACCAATAAGATCAGCTTGAGAAAAAAGGTAAAAAAATACTCTAATTCTATTCCTACGCACTATGAAGGTTTTTGATAAATGGTGCTTCTCTACTCTCAGCAACATCCTACTTAAGACATTAGCCACAATGTTATAAAGGAATGGGGAAAGAGAATCTCCTTGTCTCCAATCAAAAAAAAAAAAAAAGAGAATCTCCTTGTCATAAACCTTTGGTTGCCTTAACCCATCCTTTGTCATTTCTATGTACTAGGATCGCAAAGGTTAAGGACAAGCAAGCCCTCATCTAAGACCTCCATTTTGTGTTGAACCCATTTCTTTCTAGTAAGTGATTTAGAAAACCCCAATCCACATTATCTAGGCTTTTTCAAAATCAATTTTAAAGACTAACCCCTTCCTCGGATGAATGCCTTTTCTCATCCACCATTTCATTGGCAATCAGAACTACATCCAAAATTTGTGTCCCCTCAATAGAATAATCAATTTTTAAAAGGCAAAACAAACTAAAACTAGAGCTAAGGCCACATCTGTTTTAAAATAGACAGAAAGTCAAGAAGACATTGAGGATGATGAAATTAAACTGCCTTGAAATTAATAACTTCCTAGCTAATTCCCGGCTATACTATCCAGTATAAAGCAAACATTCTAGTTACAAGTTCCTTTGTATGGCACAAAATTATTATTAATTAAATTCTGTTGCATAGAAACAACATTCATGTCAAACAATTTTTATGACTCATTCCTGTAACTAGAGTCTACGTGTATTTGAAGATAAAACAGTATTTCCTGCATGACTAATTCATGTATGTCAAATTAACACATATATTAGCTGATTGATAGTTGGTATCTTCAAGATATTTAAAAGAGAAGGAATACTTACTTCAATAGGCTGAACGAGCAGGTAAAAACCTTATGGTACTGGCGTTAAATCTGAATCTGAATCTGCTGAAAAAAGAGTGGAACCAAAACCAAGAAATCAGTTGTATAAATTGGAACCAGATGTAACATTCAACAGAAAAGGGTTGAATGGATAAGGAGATCCATCAAAAGGCCAGCACATTTTTTTGTGTAGTTTGGCAACTACAGTAAGAAAAATGTTATTAAAAATAAATAAATAAGGCTTCTACCAACCAAATCACATTGCTATCCTAAGCTAGTATCTGCTGCTCTTCAAGAAAAAGGCAATATTGGATCTTCAAAAATTTTGGTTGAAATGTTCTCTTTTCTCTTTGACATATAAAGGAAGAACTATGATTAAAAACACTAATGAGAACATTGAGTCTCTGGCAAAAATTACTAAAAAGAATGTGCCTATTGATGAAGTGAATGGCCAAAGAGATCTCAGGTTTTTATCTATTTATATTTGGAAGTTAGCAAATACCCAGCAAAGAAGTAGCAAATTATAAAAAATAAAAAAAAAGATAAGTGCGAAGCCATGGACATAAAACATCTCTTTTTTTGTATGTTTCTTATTGAATAATAAATTGAAGTACATTTCAAATACATATCTCACTGCTAAATGATAGGATGGATATTACTCTTTCTAAAAGAATTCTCCCTTTGTGCTGGTTTTATTGATACCATAGCATTCTCATTGTTGATTCTAAGAACTATCACATCCCTCTTCCTATGCCATGACTCATGGTTAGCATTTTCATGATGTGAATAGAATCATGTGGAACATAGAAATGATATGTCTAAAAAGGTGCATTTCTGTGTTACACATAAATTGCCATATTCCTCAACATTCATTTGGCATTCCACTAAACAAGGAAAAACACATTTTTATTCCTTAGATTTTACTTTCTTTAATCCTGTTTTTCTGTGATACACTATAGCAGTATTTGGAACTCATCTAATCCAATTCAGAGGGCTTGAAATCCCAAAATCACTGTGAAAGCACTCCACATATCACTCTGCAAACTGCAGTATTCCCATTGAAGGCGAGAGAAGACAACTCCCCACCAATTGTCCCATTAACATGAGAAAATCGTCATTTTATGAACAATGGAAAAGATCATACATTTTTTCTTCTCTCATTTAGAAATGAGGAAGTAATATCAAACTCAACCTCATCATATTCTGAAACCAATATTAAAGATACTGTGCATTTATGTACAATGTAAATGCTCCCAAAGTTTAGTCTGTGTTTTCAATTGTTTCTTATAACACTAAAAAAACACATGAAAACACCTTAAATTTGTTCTAAAAAACTTAAGTTAGTAAAAAAGTTTGTCAAATATGTTTTTTAAGTTAGAAAAATGTTATTTTTAAAGTTAAAAAAATGTTTTCTGCTCTAAAGAACAGAAACTATTTTCAAAAATAGTTTCCAAATAGACCCTTAGTGTTCATTATTTTCTTGGTTATAGAGATCATGTGAAAAGAAAACATACACACATGAGAGAGTGAGAGAGGGGGGGGGGGGGGGGGGGGGTGGTGTAGAAGAAATGATTTAGAATAATAAAAATCAAGAGAACACTAGAAATTTCCATCGTACCTCCATGTCTCAGCATTAGTTGTGAAGATAGAAGCTGAATCAATTGCAAAGATGGCAGCTTGATTGGTGATTAAGATGGAGACTGCCTCTTTACAGCTACTCTATTTGATACTCTGCAGCTGCTCAATCAGGTGTTTTCCTAGGGGTAAAACGGGTTGAAAAGGAATTTTCAATCCCACGTGGAGGGGACAAAAAATAACCTGGCCAGTCCAGTTATCCTATCCCAACTGTTAATCAAACCAGAAAATAGGATTTTTATATCCCACCCATGTTCTTATGCTATTGAAAAATTATTGATAAAATATAATCACAGCATTCAAATTAAGAGTCTTTTATTCATGGAGAAAAGAATCAGATATACAATGTAATATACAGCTATTTCCACCAGGCAAACTGGGTGAACCACAATGTAATGTTGTTCTGTCACATAGGTAACCGCCATATCCTGAGGGCTTCCATTATTCTTTTAACTTACTTCTACTCTTCCTCTTCAAGCAACTGGGATGATATCTCACCTAGAATGAACTGCATATGCAAATGAGAGTAACCCCATGCACTATTTAAAAAGATGATCAGTTCTTTCAGCGCCAACGCATCTTCTTGGCACGTTTATTGGAATTCATAAGTTCCACCAGTGAGGGAAGAGGCTGAGGCACAGACACATTCATTGACCTGTACAAATTTCTCAAGCTTTCATTAAAGCCCCTTGACAATATGATGGGAGCCTGAGAAGAGATCTTGCAAACTTCAGTTTCTTTCTCCACTAACTTTTCACTTGGTACTTCAGTAACATCTACCTCTATTTTTTTCTCCAAGGAATTCTCACATTCCAATTCAACATCCTGGCTTGAGGATTCATTTTCTGCTCTATTAGTTACTATTTGTTGAGGATCAGATTTCATGACCATTGTTTTCTCCTGTTCATGCTGAAAAGTAGAATCTTGGAAACCAAATCTAGCTTTTCCAAATAGTGTGAGAGGTGGCCTTTCACTTGGAGTAGACAAATCTAACTGTTCTTTCTGGGTAGCAGCAGATATTTTTACCAGTTGCAGTTGAGATTCTGCACAAGTTTTGCTGGAACCTTCCATCATAGGTGAACAACCTACAACTTTAACCGATGCATCCAGATTTGAATAAGCTTCCACACCAATGTCTAGAAGCTTCCAGAGAGGGTCACTGGAAGTTATGTGACTGCTAAAGCAATGTTTTTTCACATAATTCAGCTCCATAGCTCGGCAACTGGGAGTAGTTGATACAACCCGTTTGGGTGCAAGAAGCTGCAGAGCCCACTCTAATTCTTGCCTAGATGAATGAATTGAGTAACAGACATGCCAAATGCCAAACTGGTCTCTTACAGCTTCATTAAAGCTCTCCTTTTTTCGCCTTTCAGTCTTTGGTAAGTCTTCCTCACATGCATACCATTGTGCTGAAGGGCGGATAATGAGAGGCTCAGGTAGGGAATTAGCTTGAGCCTCTGCAAGCTTTGCTTGTGCTCTTTCACAAAGCTTAGGAAATCCTTCAAATACTTGGAAGCGGGAAGATGGATCATGAGAGAGAATTTCAGGAACCATATGCGTCAAAGCTTGGAAACATTCAGGATTGTTGGCTTTATCAACAAATATCTTGGACCCAAATATTCTGGACACATTGATAAGAATCTCTTCCTGACCTAGCATATCGCTGCACAGATACACGATAGGGGCATCAGGGTGCTTCCATATACAATTGATAACCTGCTTCATGGGTGCACAATTGAAATGTTAGATGGGCTTTGAGATATATAGATATCACTGCATGATAAATGAGGTTAATTGACATTCTTGCAGTGACACCAATATCCAGAGACAAAGGGGACTGGTTCATCTTAGTGGCTAATAAAGATATCCCTTTTTTTCTTCCTGATACATAGGATTTTATAAAATGAGCACCAAAAGGGGCTAGAGAATTAGGATTAGTGACAAAATCTTTTTCTTTTTAGATAAATCCTTAAAACCTGATACTGAAGAAACCAGTATTAGTGCAAGACTCCCCCATCCAAAGTGGAAAAAATAGATAAAGATGTAATTCTTTGATACATGCATACTTTAATTAATTACTACTCAGATTTAGGTCAATTTCATATCTAAAATTCTAAAATTCTGCCTTCATGATTTACAGATGAGACAAATTTTTCTTGCTTTATTTTGAGTATTTTTGTTTCCTTGGTTTTAGGATATCTCATAATGGACATGCAAAGGAAGAATTAACTGTCACAAGAATGATTAGAGGTGGCAGCAAAATGGATTATTTGTCACAACAGGCCTATATCACAACAGGCATTTTTTGTTGAAGTTAACCTCCCGCATTTTGACAAATGTTTTCTTCTTCACATAATAAACCATTTATGAAATCTTTCCTCCACCACATCCTAAATCATTGACAGTTTAAAGGAAGCACCCAAACTCAGACACAGATAAGTATAAGGAAACTCCCCCACACTACAACCCAGCACAAAAACAAACTCCACATTGTAAACCCTCCCTATTGGGACTAACCCACTCTTCTTTCATTTGTTGCCCATGTTTTCAAAGAAAAGATAATCAAAGACAAAAAATGTTATCAATAGCTTCATGACTTAAAACCCAATAGACACATAAAAGAAGGATAATATTAATGCCCAAGTAAGATCATTGAGTTTATCTCACTTTAACAAAGTACATATCATATGACCCTAACTCGCAACAATTTGAAATCAAAATCTTGAAAATTAAAATCTTAGATGTTTGGTTGACAACAAAATGAATATATATATATATGATGAAAACCCCTAAAATGAGGTGTAGGGTCCCAAAGAAAATAGAGAGAAATAGAAAGAAAAATACTATAAGATGTTTTGTTATCAAAAAAATGGAAATAGAAATGGAAGGGTTAATCAAATTAAAAATCTCTAAAGGTAGTTAGCTAAGAAAGCAAAGCAATGATAGAAAGAAAATGTATTTGATGCAAAAACAAAAAAAAAAATGAGGTACATAGTTGCTGAGATACCATATTTTAGCATTGTTTTAAGAAAATACCAAGAAATGGAAAAACTCAAAGTGTACAAAGAATAAAGGGAAACTTGTCACAATCAGAACTCTAATAAATGAGGTATTTGGTTGCTAAGAAACTAGAGGAAAATCAAAAATGGAAAAACTAAAATAAAAAATTAAAATTAAAACTAATGCCTTTCAAGAAGCTTTAACCAATGATTCTCTCCCTTTCCTTCACTTCCTTGACCTCTTTGACAGCCAAATAGCAAACAATGGTTCATTGGCAATCAAAGCATAGCTAAGAAGAAACCCCCTTGGTTGTGGACTTTCTATGGTAAAGAAGCCTTTATTCCATCTTGCAAATCAATGATGGAGAGAGATTTTCAAGATGTGTGGTGATGAAGGGAGAAATAGTAATGAAATCTTTCATTTTTGCAAGAGAGTCAATGACAATGATAAGAAAAAGTCATGGGAAGGAAATTTGGCAGGGACTTATAAATCATTTAAGATAACTAATAGCTGATTTTGCTTCATTAAAAGTTTCAACAGTTCAATCACTAATACAAGAATAATGGCGCTCTTTGAGGTGAGTATGGTATCAAAAAGGTGAATCCTGTACCTTAGCATGACCCTGAACAAATACATTGGTTTTAATTATGTAGCAAAGATGGTGCCAAATGAATTTAGTCCCCATGTTGAACAAAGTACCAGACGCATGTTAGCACTAGTACACTACTGATTCTTGTACAACATTGTCAGGTTTCTTTGCTTATTTAAAATATCAAAAATATTTTTTTATAATTTAATATTATTTGCATAACAAAATGCATTATGCCTGCATCAATTAAATGTAAGAACAGTATCATTAAATTCATTAAACCTTTGTTCATGCACCAATAAGTGCAATTTCTAAAAATAATGCTACTACCATGTAAATGTCCCAAGTAAGCCAAACATATATGTACTAGTATGGACACATGTGTATGCATGCATAAGCTCACTTCTCTTTGTTGGAATACCTATAGGATTGGAAATAAAGAGAAAAAGGGAAAAAGGACAAAGACCAGGAGCACAGCTTCAATAGTCCCTAAAGTAACACTTTACACTACTTATTGAAGACCAGCTTATATACCTGCAGATAATTCAAGTTAGGGCAACCAAGATTACCTGTTGGATAGCCAAATGCTTGCTGGGGATATGCAGAGAAGATCTCCCAAATGTGCAGTCTAGGAAAACATAATCAAGCTGACACTTTGGCTCCTTTCCTTTCTTGGTTACATACTTCTGTGGTAAGTTTTGCAAACACTCAGGGATGAGTCTACAATCTCCTGTATGCAGGATATTACCGAAATCGCCTTCAAACAAGAACATTACAGCTCCTGAAGATCCAGGTCAAAAAGGAATCATATGTCAAGAGAAATTTCCTAAGCCAACACGATCTCCCCTTCTTCCCCCCCACCTGCAACAATCCCACTCCCTGCTAAAAATCCTCCCCATCCTCAACACAGACACACACACACAAGAAAAATAGAAATAAAGAAAAAATGCACTAAAGATTTAAGATATATGACAATAGGCATCTCTATAACACAATTTAAAAACTAACTGAAAAAATAACCCAAGATAGCATCAGAACAAAATTTAAACAAATTAAACATGTTAGTTACATTTTGTATAGTTCTTCTGAATTATATCAGTAATTTTGCGCAATTGCATGACTCCCCATGCTTAAAAAAATTATAGATGGCTTAAAAGGTCATAACGCCATCACAACAATACTTCTTATTGAGGTTTTCCTTGACTTGTTCATTATTACAATAAAAAGGCATGGGTAGAATGGGTATATTAAAATGGAGTATCTGCTACTGGTACAACTGGAGTATACACTAATGTTTATCAATAAACATTTTAAGTCCGGTGAGTTCAGTCCAAAAGCATTGAGATTATCTTCCTTGGGATGCCTTCATCCTTGGCCCTCCTTACTGTTACTCTCCCATCAGAAGGCAACTGCAGTGCCTCCGTGATCAATGCATTAAGATCTAAATTTATAAGGAATTCTCAACTTTAGGAATGAGTATGCTCACAATCCTAGAAAATTTTTCTTCTGATGAAGTCCAGTAGGAGGCAAGAAGGTGATTGTTTTGGAGAAAGAATCTATCAGTGTTTCTTCAATGATGAAGTTTGAGTTTCTTTTGTAGCATCCAAGATGGTTTCATATTTTCAAGTGTGCGGGAAATAGACTAAAGGAAAGTTCTTGATAGTAGAAATTCAATAAGGAGAAAATATGTTAATTAAATTGATCTTCTATGTGTAAAGAGCTCAAAGAACCAACTGGTCATTTTCTTCTTCAGTTATGTAGTTTTTTTAAGCTTTTAAAGCAGTCATTTTCTCTTTTTTCTGTTGGGTGATGCTGTGATTGATGCCCAACCTCTTCTCCATAGGGTGGGCGCTTGCATGAAGGCAATCAAAGAGCTGGGCCTATTTGGAGAGCAAGGCTCTAGGACGGTTGTTAAGAAACGATCTCCCATGCTCTCTCAAAGGTATCAACCTTGATACAACACTCTCTTACAAACAAATTTGTCAAGGAAAGAGCAAGGCTCGGGAAGTTCAATGTAGACTTGGTGCATCTTAGTAGGACTGACCCTCCTACCAATAAATAACTTAGTCCGAGTTGATTTGGTGACTAGGATGGAGGCTTAATAGGACAAGATTGGCATGCATCAATGCCTGTTTCAACTTGAATGAGAGTTGGGGGATCCAACATTCTCTAGGATACACAACACCAAAAGAGGTTTCCACGCCAACATAAGACAATTATTTAGGGAGTTATCTTTAGTAGATTATAGAAAAGGCTCCATTTCCTAGAACAAAGGAAGACATAATCGGAAACTTGGTTTACCAGATTCTTAAGATGGTATTTGAATTTAAGATTGTCTCACAAGTACACTTCCCATACAAGACAAATGCCATTTTCTCCAACCCTACGTCATCTCTCACTTTCCCAACACTAAAGCTTTGGTGTCACCATCTCAATATATTACCACCCCCTTGGTGAGTCAACAAAATGCTTACATCAATTTCTTAGTCAAAGGAATTCAATAATGTAAGACAATGAGATATGGAAGTTTGAAGAGAGAATGTAATTGAGTGAGGGCAAGAATGGTTTGAAGAGAGTGGTAGTGGGCACAAATGAGAAACTCACACACACAAGACAATCTCAAATTAAGAGAGAATCAAAGGAATATAGGGTAAAAAACAACTCACCATACCCATGTAAAAAACAACACTTGGATCTCTTTCCAACCATATTGCAATCGTGGTTTTTCCACTTGGGAACCCAACTTGTAGATTTTTTTTTTTTTTTTTTTTTGATAAGTAAATGAATTTCATTAAAAAAGGGGGAAAGAGACGCTAAAATAGCGACTCTAAGTATACAAAACCTATACACCCGCCATCAAAGGCCAAAAGACAAAAAACCTATAGCCACAAGCCTACTTAGAGCCCAACCAATCAATAAAATTAGCTATAGTTAGAGGGCAATCGTCTATGAACAACTTAGCCTCAGCCCATAAAGTAAGAATAAAAGATTGTTTCAATCTCTGAATTGACACCGACTCATCCTTGAATGCCAAACGATTCCTCTCCTTCCAAATCGTCCAAAAAATGTGAAGAGGAGCAGCTCTCCACACCTTCTTGCGGTCTTTACCCATGAAGAAGCCATTCCAACTCAGAAGGGTCTCTCTAACTGAAAAGGGCAAAACCCAAGACACCCCAAATAAGGCAAAGAGAAGATCCCATAAAGCCCTCGTCCTGGAACAATGAAGAAGGAGGTGGTTTATGGTCTCCTCTTTCTCAAGACACATAAAACATCTGTTCGCCAAGGCCCATCCTCTTTTCTGGACTAGATCCAATGTTAAAGCTTTGCCCCACGTGGCCTCCCATGCAAAGAAACAAATCTTGGGCTGCACATTCGCATTCCAAATAAAGCTTGAAGGAAACAAAGATGAACCACCCGCTTCAAGAGCTATATAAAGAGACTTGACCGAGAATTTACCGCTCTTGGTTTCAGTCCACGATACCATATCCTCCACATCCTCAATAACTCTTTTACTCTGAATCCTCTCCATAAATCTTTCTGCCTCCTCAACCTCCCAGTCATTAAACGCTCTTAAAAAACAGGGGTTCCAACCCCCCCAACCCCCCTCAGCCAAAGGATCCCATATATCTGCCACCCTCGCTTCCTTCTCAACCGTCACAGCAAAAAGAGAGGGGAAGGTCATACACAGAGGAGACTCCCCACACCATCTATCCCTCCAGAAGCTCACCCTTCTTCCATTACCAACTATGAAAGCCATCCTATCACTCACCAACTTCCAATCCGCCCTAATTCCTTTCCACAAACCCAAATCATGAGCCTCTCTCACTTCCCGCGAGCACCATCCCCCTCTAGCTTCTCCATACTTCCCTCTAATCACTTGATTCCACAAAGCCTCTCTCTCATTTGCGAAACGCCAATTCCACTTAGCAAGAAGAGTCTTGTTAAGGAGGGATAGGCTTTTGACCCCCAAGCCTCCTTTCACCTTGCTTAAACACACCAACTCCCATCTTACTAAATGGGGCTTATGCTCCCGGTTGCCCCCACCCCATAGGAAATCCCTTTGAATTTTCTCTAATCTTCGTCTAACTGAGCTTGGTAAACACAACAATGACATTAAATAGATGGGTAAATTCGATAAAGTACTACGAATGAGAGTCGCCCTTCCTCCCTTGGACAAATATTGTCTCTTCCACATAGTTAACCTTCTTCTGAAGCGCTCCTCCACTCCATCCCAAACTGTGACTGACTTAAAAGGAGCACCCAGGGGCATCCCCAAATAGGTAGTTGGAAGACTACCCATACTACATCCAAACTCCTCAGCCAGATCATCCATACTCTCCACCCTCCCTACTGGAATTAATTCACTTTTTTCCAAATTTATCCTCAATCCAGAAACAGCCTCAAACCACATGAGGAGCCAACTGAGGTACGTCAACTGATCTTGAGAAGGTTTACAAAACACCAGTGTATCATCAGCAAACAGCAAGTGGGAAATTAGGACCCCTTCTTGGCTCCGACCTTTTACCCTACAACCAGATAAAAAATCTCCCTCTACTGCCCTTTTAATGAAAACACTAAAGACCTCCATAGCAATGACAAAGAGGTAGGGGGAAAGGGGATCACCCTGCCTCAAACCCCTGGAGCTTTGAAAATAGCCCGTAGGGGTTCCATTGATCATCACTGAGAAGCTTGCAGTGGATATACACCACCGAATCCACCTAATCCATTTCTCCCCAAAGCCCATTTTCTTCATGATTGTGAGAATAAAGTTCCAGTCCACTTTATCATACGCCTTCTCTATGTCCAATTTGCACAAAATGCCGCTCTCATTATTCTTAAGGGTCGAATCAATGGCTTCATTGGCTATCAACACTGCATCTAGGATTTGTCTACCCTCCACAAACGCCCCTTGAGCTTTTGAGACCACCTTTCCAACCACTTTTTTTAGCCTGTTGGCTAATACCTTGGCTAGCCACTTGTACAAGCTTCCCACCAAGCTTATAGGCCTATAATCCCCTAAAGCTTCAGCCCCTACTTTTTTTGGAATTAAGACCATAAATGTTGCATTTAGGCTTTTAACAAATTTGTCATTTTCGTGAAACTCCTTAAAGAAGCTCATCACATCAGCCTTCACGAAATCCCAAGCAAAAATCCAAAAGGCCATAGAGAATCCATCTGGCCCCGGGGCTTTATCCCCATTACAGCCTTCTAGGGCGTCACGCACCTCCTCTTCCATAAAAGGAGACTCCAATGCACTGACGTCCAAAGGCTCTAACATCTCAAACTGCAGCCCGGAAACAGAAGGTCTCCATTCCCCCGGATTAGACAACAACGTCTTAAAAGCATTGGCGATCCCTTCCCTGATATCATTTTCCTCCGTGAGCCACGCTCCGTTAATCTTAATTCTGTCCACATTATTCCTCCTCCTATGTGCATTGGCCATTTTGTGGAAAAAACCGGTATTTCTATCTCCCTCTTTCAGCCACACTTCCCTGGATTTTTGCCTCCACGTGATTTCTTCAAGTAAGACCCATTTTTTATACTCTTCTTTCGCTTCGTTTCTGGCTTCCAGCTCTTCCAATGACAGCCTGCTGGTTTTCTCCTTTGCATCCCAATACTCCATCTGCTCCAGTGCCGTATTCTTTCTATATTCAACCCTTCCAAAACTGTTTCTGTTCCATTCCTTCAGCTTAGCCTTCATAAATTTTAATTTTTCAGCCAAGATAAAACTTGCAGATCCACTGAATCTGCCTTCCTCCCACCATTGCTTCAGAAGATCCTTGACACCTTCAGCTTTCAACCACATATTCTCGAATCTAAACGGGATAGGGCCTCTTCTCATACCCCCACCATCCATAAGAATCGGGAAGTGATCGGACACGGGTCTTGGAAGGAGAAACTGCCTCGCATCTCCAAAATGGCTATCCCACTCCTCATTAACCAGAAAACGATCCAACCTTGAAGAAGACTGATTACCCGCTCCTCCAGTCCATGTAAAAGGGCCCCCCACCATGGGCAGGTCCTTTAACTCCAGATCTTCTTTCACTTCTGCGAACCTTCTCATAATTGAGTTCAATCTCCCTCCTCTGTTACACTCTTCCGGACTCAGGATGGCATTAAAGTCCCCTGCAACGCACCACGGCCCATTCCAAAGCCCCTTAATGGCCCCCAGCTCTTCCCAAAAACTCTCCCTCTCCCTCCTTAAAATTGGCCCATAAACCCCAGTAAACGTCCATATAAAACCATCCTCGCAGCTCTTAAAAGTGCACGTAATAGAGAACAATCCTTTTTGCATGTCAACCAACTCCAGCATCCTGTTGTCCCATATCACCACTATTCCTCCGGCTGCACCCCTTGAGTCTATAGCTCCCCATTCAATGAATCTACCCACTCCTAAGCTCCGAACAATGCCCGTGGTCATTTCCTGAATCTTGGTTTCCTGTAGGCAAACCAAGTCCACCCTATTTTTCCTAATCAAAGCTTTGATCACCTTCCTTTTGTCGCAATTATTAGCCCCTCTTACATTCCAGGTGAGCATTCGGAGCTTCATTTAGACCTACTCGTGCTTCCCCCTCCTTCACCTCCTCCTCCACCTCCAATATAGTTCACAGTCCATTCCAATTTTCTCAATTCTCTTTCGAATTTTGACGTCTCTAATTTTCTCCTCTTTGTGCCATCCAAATTGCCTTTTTGAATCTTCCTCTCTTTCATTCTCTTGAGCAAGAACAATATTTCCCCTTCAAATCCCTCCGTCGGCATTCCTAGATAACGGCTAAATTTAGCCAGGCTACTAGACTGCCAACACAAATCCCCCTCTTTGCCCCTCTCCTCCTTATCTCTTCCCAAAACCCCCACTGATAATTCCTCGGTATTCCCAGCCTCTCTACCCACCATGTCCGAAACCTCAGCCTCCCTTCCGTCCGCCAAAATCATTCGTAGCGGGTCCATGACTGCACCCCCTTCGTCATCAGAAGCTGTTCCCCGGTCGGAAGTCCTTGCCATGACGACACCTTTCCCGTCCCACCCAGAAGGAGTAGAAAAGAGAGAGATATCCCGTTTCCCCAAAGATGAGAAAGGAGAAGAGGTTTGATCGGAATACCTGGAAGCCTCCTCCAATAACGCCTCGTCAGTGTTTTCTAAGGAATTGACGACCGGACGAGGCGATCCTAGCTTGAACCCAATCAAATCCCCCTCCTGCTCTCCGCCACCACTGCGTCGCCCATCGGGAGCCCTAACCCCTTTTGCATTCTCCAAAATGGATATTCTCTCCCCCGTCCGGCCTTTAAAAAGCTTTAAATTGGGCCGGCCCATTACCTCTGGTTTTTAATCCCTTGGCCCTCCTCAGTGGGCTCTCTTTCCCAGCCCGAATCATCTTGCCGGCCCAGTGGCATAAAATCTCCAGGCCCAGAGTGCAAACTCTTCCCCCCAGCTGAAGATCGGTCTCTTTTTGACCCGTCAGTCTCTGATGCTGCTCCCTGCACAGTACCAGAGGGCTGAACTTTCGTGCTGCAGCTGCCTTCTTCTGCGTTGTACCTCTCAGCCACTTTTGCAGGTTCCCCATACATCTTTTCTCCCACCCTTATGAATCCAGCGCGTGTAACTCCTTCTCCGTCATCCCTGACCTCCCGCTCCTTGCCCTTATCTTTTCTAATGGCCGGAACCACTTCCGACAGGCCTGGTTTTACCTCCCACCATAGCTGGAGAGCATAACAAAAAGATCCCACTACTACTTGCATGGTACTCGGCCATTCTACGCCTGCATATCTCACTGAAATTCTGGCCCACCTTAGTTCCTTGAGATTTGCAGTATTTGCATCCACTTCAGCGAATCCCCCGCAACAGTCTCCTATCTTTCTGAAGGCTTCCTGACTCCAAAGGTGCAACGGCAATCCCATGACTCTTACCCAAACACTCTTGGCTCTTTCGCCATTTTGAGAACACCCCACTTTTGGGTCCCACCTGTCCAAATGCATAGTCGATTCCTTGAACCATCTGTTTCCTCTTAAAAGCACCTTGTCTGCCTCGTCTTTATTCTCAAACTCGATCAGCAAGAGAGGACCCCCTAGCCTTGCGAACTTCAGTCCTCCTTTAATATTCCAACAGGTTCTCCCCCAACTTTCAAGAGCATGCATTTCTGAATCCAACAGAGGGTTATGTCCCCATCTGCCAACCAGACATCGGTCCATTAACTTCCTCTCAGTTGAGATGTCTTTCTCTCCCAACTGTAACCATAGTGTTTCCCCTGCCTTTTTCACTCTTGAATTCACCACATCGACATAGGATTTTGGGCTTTTCCTTCAGATTCCCCTACTGTATTCCCTGTCCCATAAGAAGTAACATTTCCCCTAGACTCAACCCGAGAAATAACCCCCAGAGAGCGAAGCTTTTCAGCCAGCAGAACCCATCCTCCCAAAATTCCTTTTCCTTCTGGAAACACTAAACAATATCTCTTTGATTCCAGGTCAACCACGGAACACAATAAAAACCTACCTGCCTCATTTGCTCGACTTTCCAACTTAAACCTCCTTCCTCCATCTTCCCACCTTTTGACCAGACCCTGCACAACAAGACCCCTACAGCAAACCTCCACCCCTTCCAGCAAGCAGCACAAGCTGAGACTTCCAAACCTGACCCACGAAGTAAAACCTCTACTCCTTTCCACAATGATTCCCCTACATCTCTCCCCAATCACCTCTACAGAGATTTCAAACGATTTTGAATCCACTGCAAACCAACATCTGCCTCCTCCCTTCATTTCTATACTAATTTATCACCATAATAGACAGCTTTGAGACCTCTGCATTATGCAAATCTGCCAGCTGGCTTTTGATACGATAAGCCTCTGAAAGCTCAGGATTGGCTATAGAGCCCTCCGGGGGTAATTTAGGAAAAGCAAAATATGAGAGCTTGAAATGTAGAGTTCACAATCACACAGCACTAAAAGAATTACCACAACAGAAAAACACAATACAGAACAAGTAATCAAAGACAGGAGACCCAGTACCTCAGACTCCCCCCCAACTTGTAGATGTTTGATACTTTTTTAGGGAAAAAAAAAAAAGAAATTGGCAAACTTTGAACTCTCACACATCAACACTCCTATAAAAAATCGACAAACACCCCATGTCTTTGAATTAGAATCATATCCAGCTCTTAAAGTAAAATGTCATCGTTTTCCTTCATAAAGTTCATTAAATACAGAGTTCAATTTTTCTATATTCAACTACAGCCAAATTCATAAAATAAAATAAAAAAAAGGGTCACTGGCTAAAAAGTCTCCTCCTCTGCAATGTATTGCAAGTGAAAAAAAAGTTCTTTATAATTCAAGGATTCAAGCTTGTGGGTCAACATCCTCCAAGAACACACCTCAACTAATGATAAACATTTGAGTAATCGAGCTTCATCTAGAAATCAATGAAGAAGCTTGCCAGTATTTCATGCAATTAAAAAAAAATTTAAGTTATAACAGCACAAAAGACGCATGCATTTCTAAGAATTGAGGATCAGCACATCATCCATCAAGAGATCCTCAATAAGCAACTCAACAAAATGTATAGAGTAGGTAAGTATATCCTTGCTATCCACCATAAATCTCAAATATATGAATTTTCATATCATGCTTGTCATCTCCATACCATGTAATCTCCTGACCCAATAATGGTCTTAATTCTGATATTGGGTAGTCATCTGCTAAAAATGATCATCAAGAATAATTGTGCCAGGTGCCTTTCCATGTCTCACATCCTGAAAATTAAGGCATTGTCCCATCTGACAAACCATAGGCTTCCTTGAAATAGTTGGTCAAAAGAAAAGAAACACAAACAAACAAACAAACCTGTTGGATGTCTACAATTGTGGTTAAAATATTGATCACAAGGATCAAACCTGTCTCAAGGGAAAATAAACAGCCCCACCCAATTGCAAAATTTAGCTTGGGAACATCCTCTTCCCCCTTCTATATTTCAAAATTTTATATTATTTAACTGAGAGAAACCTATTCTTTCAGTGAGGCTAACTCCCATTTTGAAAAATAGGGAGTTATTGTCCAATTTCTTTATTGTTTATATTTTAAAAAGTGGAATCAAGAGGGAACTAATCCACCTATCTACTCCTGTTAAAAGGTGGGACACATGTCTTCCACTTTTTCATAATGGTGAGCAAGGATATTGTATTGACGATTGTGTAACTTAATCCAATCTAGTTGAAGTTCATACATACATATTAACATAGAACTAGAACTAGAACTACTGAACCAAAAATTAGCACAACTTGAATTGAAACAATAACTGGACACGTTTAAGAAAACAAAACAAAACATAGGCAGATTAACACAAATAAATAAATAAATATATATATATATATGTGTGTGTGTGTGTGTGTGTGTGTGTGTGTGTGTGTGTGTGTGTGTGTGTGTGTGTGTGTGTGTGATTGTGATTTCTACCAGGTGGCAGAAGATGATAATGTCAATACAAATGGACTGTGAAACATATAATCACAGACATAAAAACGGAACAGAAACTAACCTGACAAGCAAGCAATCATCAAAAGAAAAACTCCTCATGACGATACAAGATCACAATTTTAAGCTAGCCCACACATGCAAAACCAATCAGACATGAAAGTAACACAACAATAACACAAAATCCCAACCTCCATAAACCCATATAAGCAAAACAATAAAATAAATAAACGAAATTCAATTTAAAAAAAAAAAACCAATAAACAATCGAATTAAAAAAAAAATTCAAATACCAGGGCAGTGATTGGCATCAAAAGCCGTGACCCCAAATCTGCCATCCGGGTCGTCAACAACCACCGACTGTCCCACCTCGATACCCACAAACAATGAATCATCAAGCTGCAAAATCGACCCAAATTTAAAGCCCAATCAAATTTAACCAAAAAAAATGAAAATGAGAAGTGAGACAAACCTGGGGATATTGTTGAAGAATTAGGGTTTTGGTGAGGTGGGTAGAGTAAATTGGATATGCAGAGTGGGTGGAGATGCCAGAGGAGTGGTCTTTGTGGGCATGAGTGAGAAAATGGTGCCTCTTTTTCTTTGAAGATGGAGTCCATGTGTCCACTGAGAATGGTAGGCCTCTGGGCATCTCTATTGGCATCCTCTATTTGTTATGGGTGTGTGGAAGGTGGAGAAATGGTACGAGAAAATACGATGGAAAAACCGAAGAGCAGAGAAATTTGGAAAGAATGGTTGGGAGGGAGGGAGGGAAAAATTTATAAGGGGAAATAGGTGGGAAAATTGCAGGGGAAGATTGGGAATGATAGCCTGAAATCATCCGCTCCTCAAATTTTGCAGTCGCCACGGTGTCAGCATGACGTGGCAGATACGTTAATAGAATCACATAACTTAAAAATATAGATGTCAAAATCAAATTTGGATCTTCTTTAAAAAAGAAATAGAATAATTAAATATCAAGTGTCTAGAAACCTTAGGGAAGTCGCTGTGCCAGCCATCCGCCCTTCTTTCCTCTTCTTTCTTCTTTGTTCTTTCTTCTTTCTTCTTTCACGTGGAAATGTCACCATCACTCAGTGACTCAATCCATTCCCCCTTCCCCAGCTTTTGAACCGCTTACTATTCCTGTCTATTTCATTAATCATTTATTTGAGATGAACAAAAAATGCCAATGGACTCTAGTGCATTTGGGTACCACTATTAAAGGCATTCATCTGTTAGGCTTGAAGACTTTGGTTATGTTCTTCAGATGGCTCAGTAGTAAGGATAAGAGAGTGTTGTCTTTATGATAGGCCTTCAATAATTGCATGCATCCATACATTATGAATCTAGAAGGCTAAACCTTGACTTGAAGGAAAGAACAAACAGCTTGCTCCATTTCTGAATCCTGTGTTCTAATGTTGAATGTTGAATGTTCACAAGCTGCTCACAACTTTTCACAATGGATGTCATGATCCAACACCTAAATTTTGATTCATTATTCAGCTTGCCTTCTTCCTTTTTGTGGGATTTCATCACATTCTGTTCTATGATATATGGGAATCAACATTAGTACGTTGGATTAGATTCAAGATAATCCTGCTAAATAATACCTGTTCGAGAAGACCTCGCACATAACAATTATTTTCTCCAACATGAAAAAAATAAAAGAGAAAGAACAGAGTGTGTGGCACAAGCAAACTATCTGGTACATTGAAAAAAACATCCTAATGTACAACAGGAATGACATCTTCCATCTACAGAGATAAGCCTGTCACAACTTACAAGAAGATATACCCACGTCTTTCCCATATATCCAAGTTTCCACTTTACCCATAAGACATTCCCCTCTTCAACCCCAACCTATAAATAATCAATATAATGCCTTCACTATGGGAGCTAAGCTCTTCCATATTACAATCCTCATCCTTGGACCCAACTGCAGGCTTTGGAATGAGCAAGGGAGCAAGATGCCATTACCAATTTCTGCTACCCAAAATGTTGTGTGACTCCAGCAAACCAGGCATTTTCGCCCATCTGGAAGGATTTTGCCTTCTTGGTTTTTACTCAATTCAAATGGGCCTTGTTCTTGGGGATCCATTAGGTGTTAGGGATCTGAATGGGGGGTTGTCAGACCAAGGGTCATGTGTATATCTTGTGATTGCTCTTGTTGGATATAGTGAGTAATCGTTTGAGTTGTAACTGCTTTGTCCCACTATAGGATAAGATGGATGAGGAGGAGAAAGAAAGCAGCTCTTGTGTGCTGGTCCATAGTTCCGTAGTGGGCTTGAACATGGAGATACAGGCAAAGATGTGATCGTTCTCACACTGTCCCTGCATACAGAAATAAGATGGCAGAGTTAGTTTGAAGGTGTGAACAGATTCTAAGCGTGAACAGGGTGGAAAGGAAAAGAGCAGTGGTTTATTACCTTGAGTTCTTTGCAGCTCTCGAAACCGTGCCCACTGGTTTTGTCACATAATCTCCATCAAATAAAGTAAGACTCGTTCTGTTGGAATGAAGCTCTAATGCAGTCTGCTCAGAAAGTAACAAAGAAATCAGAACTTCAGCTTTACTTACGGATAAATACATTTCAAGGAGTACTTAATTTTACATTTCTAGAATGACAAGATGCTAATGAGGATATCCGATTATTTGATACAACAATGCAGTCAGGCGATGTCACTTCTTTACCTTTATTTTTATTGACATTTAATCCTCCCATGAGTGGCTCAAAATCTGATGTGGAGAGCAATAGAAGGTTTTGGTGAAGCATGTGCAAGAATACATGTAATGAAACTAAAATGAAGACATAAATCTACTGGCTATTTTATTGACAAAATAATCCTTTATGGGTAAGTTCGAATATCAAAAGGTACAGACAGGATGGGAAAGATACAAAGAACACCCAAAATAGACAAAGAAAAGAAAGAGAAGGACAGAAACATGTTGCAGTTACACTCATCATACTTGAGTAACATGTTATAAGGATTTGAAAGGAAATATGCATGGGCCAACATGTCATGGTTAAATACTGCAGTTATTCATATACATAAACTAGTGAATTTCATTTTGAACACCAATTATATTATGCAATACATTGTCTGACAAATGACGTGCTCCTCTGCTCTGATCACTCAAAACAATTACACCCTAATCACACGCATATTATGATAAAATTATCAAATCCCAACCATTAAATAAATCTTCAGCTAGCATGATAAAAAGATTAACACCTCTCATTCTTATTACTTTTTAAATATGAAAAAAAAAAATTGATCATTGTAAAGAAGGGTTATTCAAAACCAATTATGAATCCCTTCTCTCGTACTTCGAGCCCAAACTTCTTACAAAAGAAACAAGCTTTCACATCTTCTTAACTCAAAATAGCCAGGGAGAGGAAAGGTTCCTCTTTTCATTGGATTGCATTATTGCACTTACTGCAAGGTTTTCTCATCCCTCACTCATTCGAAGACTTAATGAGATCATGTAATACCCAATTCAGTTCAACTTAGGATCCGAGATAAGCTTAGTCAGTCACATATCATGTTTCATGTGCACAATCTCCATTGAAGGAATTCCCTAACATAAAACTATGATAATAATATAGATTTCCTTTTACATTTTTTGTGGCTTCAAACCAGAAAACTCTCCCAAATATATCTCTCACACTAGCATTGCAACAAAATACGGAATTATTTCAGAATAGGCATTACAAAAATTTGGGTCTAATATATTAGAGACATTATATAAAAGCAATCTCTTCTTTTTCCTGATAAGAAATTATATAAAAGCAATCTAATACTTGACCAGAAAACATGAGAATGTAAGGTCATACCGGTGTGCGGCTTCCATCAAAGGTGGAAGGAAAGGCATCCTTTGTTATAGCAATATTAGCAATTCTTGTTGTGGCTTGGTCTCGAACAAAAGAGTGATCTAGTAGTTGTAAGGCTGTTGGGCGTGCCGATGGATCCCGTTGCAAGCATAGCCTTACAAAACTTTTTGCATCATTAGAAAGGTGATCGGGAATTTCAGGGACATCCCTGCTGTTTCCAATTTTAAAAATTGCAGCTACCTGTCACATTCAACATGACAAAATGGTTTGGTCTACGAACATTTCACACCTGACCTTAACAAAAATAACTTCTATAAAATATGGCCCAAATATCCACTATCTCACCCCTTCATATTGACTCCAAGGTGGTTTTGATGTTGCCATTTCAAGAATTGTACATCCTAAGCTCCAAATATCCACCGCAAGGCTGTAGCCATTTGTATTCATTACAACCTGAGATTGGACACAAACACAAGGAAACTTGGTGTTCACGGAGAAAAAACATTGAAGCAAGGAAATAAAAAGAACATAACTGAAGCTAGTGTGCATGTTTATCTGTGTGTTTACTTGTTTTGTGTGTGTGAGAGAGAGAGAGAGAAAGAGAGAGAAGGGGTGTTGGGGTGTGGGGTGTTGTATGTAAATACCTCAGGCGCCATCCAATAGGGACTTCCCTTGAAAGAGAGCATTGAAGAAGAAGAATTTATCTGGTTCAGTAAAAATTGAAATCAGGCTTCAATAATTAACTGAAAAGCTCCAATCAAAAAAAAAAATAATAATTAACTGAAAAGCAAAACAAAACAAAATACTTTCCTTCACTTGCCAATGTGTTAGCTCTTCCATGCTTATGCTCCATTTGGTCATGAAGATAACAGAGGAAAAGAAAGGATAAGTTGGAATCTTACAACTATTTGAAATTGGAGGTCGAACAACATTCAAGATTTTCTTTCCTTGTCCTCTGTCTTCTTGTCAACCAAATTGAGCAGCATGGAATAAGAGATTTGTATGATCTTGTAATAAAATGAATTTTCACATCTATTTTTCTCAGTGTTCTACTAATAAGAATTTTGTCTACAGGCTAAGATGAGATATACATGTTTTGCCATGCCAAAATCAGCCAACTTGATCTCCCCATTAGGTCCCACTAATATGTTTGCCCCTTTGATATCCCTGCCATGAAAAAATATATTTATCTGAGTTGCCAGAAATAAGAGGAATCAGCAATCTCATACAAGTAATCATAACCACAACCCAGTACCTGTGCACAGTACTTCTCCCGTGTAAGTAGGCAAGCCCAGAAATAATCTGCCTAGCATAATTTTGAATGACAGGTTCCTTAAAGGGACCATATTCTTGAAGTAACTTGTGGATAGAGCCACCAGAGACATACTCCAAATAAACTGATAGTGTTTCTTCACCCTGACAACATGACAATCCAGAATGTTACAAGAACAGTGTCAAATACACCGTCCACTCACTTGGAATGAACAGATTGGAAAGAGATTGCATATTGGGAAAAGGATAGCATTCATGTGTGTGCACTCACGCATGGGTGAGTAGATGCATGAACCCTAACTTTCATAAACATTAGGAGAGTAGCTCATACCATTTCACTACCATAGTATTGAACGATATTTGGATGTGAAAGTTGACTGAGTAAATTTATCTCCTGTTGACAAAAGGAAAATGTGTTACAGATCCACCACTTGCAAATGATTATATGAAATTGAAACTTGTACGCAAAATTCCCATCGAATTGTATAACGGACAACTAGAAATTAAATATGATGAGATGTAAGCATTATCCATGATTAATTCTAAAAAAAATGAAAGAACTACCTGGTTCAGTTGCTTAAGGCATTCTTTTGATGTATGATCATCTGAAACAACCTTGACTTCTTTTATCGCACACATTTGCCCGTTTTCACTGTTAAAATTGCATACACAACATTTAGAAAAATAAAATAAACTGAATAAAGCAACAAATATATAGTCTCCTTACCATTTAACATGGGTTTTTGAAATAGCCATGAATAGAACCTGATATTATTCTTAAATGATTACACCAGACGTGTCATTAAGCATAACTAGAATGATCATTAGTGTTAACTTTGAGGGTTTTTCAAAATAGTTCATTCATATAACATTATAACTCGATAATTAAACTCTCCCCAGATTTCAAGAACAGTGAATTAATTTTCAATTTCTTCATTTTTCTATTACCAAGCAATAAATAGGAAGAATCATCATCACCTGTTAAATCCAACGTAAACATGCCCAAAAGTCCCCCTTCCTAGAAGCCTCCCTTTCTTCCACTTTGACATATTACAAGTTGTGCTTTCAGTCACTACGCAAGTCCTAGTGCTGGACAAGGTAGAAGGGCTGGTAGGAGAACCCGGCGGAAGGGGCAACCGATGACAGCTCCTCCCTTCTTCCTGCTTTCCCGTCAGAGAATCTATATTCGAGGTACTAAACCGAGGATGAAGCGGTGATGTAGCAGATCGTGACCCTGGACCCGGACTTCTTGATCTTGTGTTGGACTTGGTTTCCCCCTGTCCTCTGGGATCAACACGGTTTCCGTTAGAAGTAGCACAAAAGAAGCAGGAACTAAAGTCCAGTGCTCTTGTTTTCTCCATCTTCAAAGTTTTCCTACTTACAAAGTTTATAATAGCCTAATCGGCCACTAAACTTTGTAAAACCAGAAGAATGCAATATGGAACCGATAGAACCGATAACTAACATTATTGCTAATGGTGCAAAACCATGGATTCCTAACGATGAGTAATTAACTAAAACACTAAATTTTCTAACAAGTTTATCGATCAACATGCGAAATTTCTTAGAACTCCACATACTTTTAATCACCGATTTATAGAGAAAGATCCAGATATGGAAAACAGACCAAATTGGAGAGATGGTGAGTCCCTTTTTTTGGGTGAACAGTTAAATGACAAGTTGCTATATATTGATAGCAATTTAATGAATTGATGATCATCCACATCATAGTTGATCGATCTATCAATCAATAAGAGTCTATCAATCGATAAGAATCAATCAATCGATCATCCAAAGCCCAAGATAAAATCAACAACAAAACAACAACCCAAGACCTAATTTTAAAAAATTCAAACCAAAACCCCAGAAACCCACCTATATACGCCAAAGGGAGCGTGATCATGAGGGCTGGGATGATCATCGGACGACCCAGAAGAGCTAACACTCGAAACCGACCCCGACCCAGATCCCACCCCATGTTCAATTCCCGCCGACGGCAGAGGCAGTGGGTGCCCCCTGATCTTGTCTCCACAATCCGAATCGAACCCGGAAAACCCCGACGACCCACCACCACCGCTGCCCGTCAACGCCCCATAGTCCTTGCTGCTCCTGGGCGAATTTCGCGAAAACAGCCCCTCATCGAAGCTCTTGGGCTTGTCCTTGCCATTCTTCTTCTCGTTTCTGATCGAGATTTTCGATATATTATAGAGAGTGCTCTCTGGGTTCTGCTGCTGCACTTCTTCTTTGCACTTGCTCGACTTTCTCCCCCACCAAGCAGGCATTTTTCAACCAAGTCACCAAAAAAAATCCTAACGGATTCAACAAATACCAATCCTACAATCCCAGAGGAGGAGAGCAAAACTTGATTTGGGAGTCTGCAATTGATTTATATAGCAAGGAAGCTGCCAGGAAGAAGGAAAAGTGGAAAAAAGAAAAAAGAAAATAAATTAAAAAATGAAATGAAGATATGGAGAAGACATGTGTAGTTTTTTTAGATGGGGGTCAAGCAACAGTGAGAGACAGCTAAGCCAGTTTGGGACGGCAGCCGCTGGTTGGATTAAACCCCCAACCCCTTGCTGACGTGTGAATTTTCATGTGGTGGTCCCACCCCCTTCTGCTGTGTATTTCATATTTGTGTATCCTCGAATCATTTTAGGTCATTGTGCATCTCTCCCTCTCTCTCTAGACCCTAGAGTGAGAAACCACACTAAATAAATCAATAATAACACGTAAATGGAGTAATAAAAGGTGAGAAAAAAGATCATGTGTGACAGTGAACAACCTTTTTTTCGTGTGTACCAGCATGACGTCACATGCCACATCATCGCACACGTATTGTGACGTCATAGGTACCTTCTAAAATTTTAATCCAATTTACAAGTTAAAAATATTTATCTACCGTTTTATTATTTATACCATATTTATAATAATATAATAATTGACTTATGTTATGGAGGCAACGAAGAACTTGACCTTATAACCATCAAATGAAAAATGTCACAAGTAATGGGACCCACTTCCTTAATTTTAAAACATATTTTTTCACAACATTTTTCAATGATTACTCGTATTGAGAGAAAGTGGGCGTTGGAGAGGAAAAGGTTAATGTGAAAGAACTAGGTTAGGGAATAATTTTTTTATTTTATTATTATTTTTTAATAATTATGAGAAAGGCCAATGACTTCTTCCACTGCGTGGGATGAGAGTATAGAGATGATGACAATGAATTAGGTTGATGGGTATAAAATTAACCACCAAACCAATTATTTGAATTATTAATGAAGGATTACATGCCTTTCCATTGATTAATTTTAGGGTTTTTGTTATTAAATTTGAGTGATTTGAATTTGGGTGACCAACTTCTCACCAATTTTATTAATGTAACAAACCCGATTTCAAAGTCATCGCTAACATTTAAGAGTTCGTTTGACAATGATTACAAGAAATGTTTATAATATTTTTAATATTTAAATATGATATGAAATTAATTTACTGTCTTATTCATTGCATTGGTGTTAAGTCACAATTTGCCGTTGAGATTAAAAAAAAAAAACAAAAAACATGAGGGGTTAGTCAAATAATAAGGTTCCATAATCATCTTCTTTAAAAAATAAGCATATTGGAAGTGAAAATTTGCATTTATTATAATTTAACCTTTTGTTTTAGTCATTACAATAATAAAATTATGATATTTTGTATTAGATGGAGAATAAAACTCTTAATTCATAAAAGTGTTTTAAAGTCATGTAGATCATTTAGATTTTAAATGGACAACATCTAAACGGTTAGATACACATAATTATAAATGATATCAAAATTAATTATCAATCAAACGTAAATGACTATTTATTTAACATCAAGATTATTTGTCTGTTCAACCTCATAATTTATGAGACACAATGATGTTATGTTTGTATCAAGATGATTACAGTATCCCGTATTTAGATATAAAATAATCATTTCTATCATGATTCATTAAAAAAAAAAAAAAAAGGAAATAAATGTATCTCTATAAAGGTTTTATGAAAAATCTCAACATCCATATGAAAGGATAAGAGTGGGTTTTGATTTTAAAGATACCCATGACACAATAAGAAAAAGAAGGGAGGTGTATAAAGTAGATAAAGGAGAAGAAATAGAAAAAGAGGAGATTAGTTAAAAAGGAGAAAAGGGCGTGTTTGGGGCGGTGGGGATGGTTGGTGGGGTTCACACACACTCACTCACGCGGCTTTGTTTAGTATATATGCGAAAGGCGTGTGGTCACGTGCTCGTTGACTAATTAATTTGTGATTAATTAAATAAATTTAAATATTAACCTTAATCATTTTCTCTCCCTTGGAATAAGTCAATTCATCCCTCCCCAAGCATTTTAGTTTTTATCACACGCTTCTCCCTCCATCACTTTTAACTCCCTCCCATTTTTGTTATGTACCATAACGTGCTACGTTTGGTTCCCGAATGATATATCATATGATATTATATTGGATTTTTAAATATGTGATTTTTTAATAAAATAAAATTTTTAATGAAATATAATATTATTAGATATAACACGATATTTTAAATTAATATATTTTATAAGATATATTATATTATATTAAATTTATGAAATCAATAAAAAAAAAATGAAATGAAATATATAAAAACATAAATTATATCACATTCCAGTATTTTTTGTTTAAAAAAAATAAAATTTATCTTATACTTAACAATATTCATGATTAAAATATTTAAACTTTATAAATAAAATTTTTTATATTATTTTATTCAACATATGAAAATAATTTATATATCATATATTAATATTATTTTATAAACATTTTTTATTATGCAAAATTGGTATATAAAATAATTAAAAATCGATACAAATAAATAAATCTATAATCAATGGGATATGCATATCTCATGTCTTAACATAGGATTAACATATCTTACTACTTATATTATCACATGTTTAGTTAAATTTAAGATAGGATAAGTGATGAGATAACTTATCTTATCTTAGCACCAACCAAACATTAAATATGATATAATATCCCCTCTTTTATATATTTCATGTTATATCATGTCAAACAAACATGGCCTTAGGGATATCATATTTCATTTGATAGGAAATATTATCTTAGGATATGATTTGAAGGGGATATGATATACTTGAATATACACATGGAAATGATGTTATAAAATAATATATCAAATAGATATGTTACGTTATATTATATCATATTTATATTTATAAAATGAATAAAAAATAATAATATAAAACATATATCATCGTAATAAGAGATTAACATATCTCACGTAGAATGGTTAAAAAAAATGATGGATAATATATCCCATTATTTATCTTATCTAATGCTCGGTTGAACATGAGATAAAATATGATACCCCTTTTATCTTATCCGACTAAATATATAGTTTTTTTTCATATTTGATTTATCTTAAAAATATATAAAAAATTAATTAAAATTTGATATAGTTTAAAATAATTTAAAAATAAGGGATACCCATTTGAAAAAGATGAAAAAAATCATATATAATTAATTAAGTATTTTTTTCAAATTATTTTATTTTCTTTCCATTTTTCCTGGATTTTTCCAAAAAACCAAACAAAGGGTTAGGAAATGTAAATGAAGCAATATCTCATGAGTGTGACCTAAGAAAGGCCAATAAAATGTAGAGCCCTTGAGTATGGAGGGACACATTAATATGGGGGTGTTCAGACTTCAGACTTCAGACCTCAGAGTCCCTAAATTGTCCTTTTGAGTGCCCCGAGGCCACAAATTAATTAAGTAGAGGGATGGGTTTGTGGGTCACAAACTGCCCAACTACCATTTGAATTTTGGATGACTACCTTTTGGGAAATATTCCTTCATACCTCTCTAGTCTCTACCTACTACTATGATACTATCTCATTCTTTCACATCTTTGCAATTTTCTTTTTCTTTTTTTAATTTTTTAATTTTTTTTAAAATTACATTTGTGAAAAAATAATTTGTAAGGAAAATTGGTTCAATTTCTTTACAATATGACCAAATATTAATTTCACATGGATTTTTTTTTTATAATAATTCTATGAATATTATTTATTTATTGATCTTGGAAAGTTATGAATAGGGAAAGTATGGTGGCAGAAAGTCAGTGCATTCCCTCATTAAAAGGCTTTACATAATTGCTTCATTAATGTTTGTGCTGATATTTTCTTCCTGATGTCAACCATTCAACTTGTCCTTCTTCTGCTCTGCTAAACTTTTTACATTAAGAGAATTAATATATATCTCTTTTTTTTTTTTTTTTTTTTTTAATCGAAGAGCATCGCCTCCGTTTTTGAACCCAAAGGCACGAGAAGCCAAAATCAATGGGCCGGAAGGCAAAGGCATGATTAAGAAGTTGAGGATAATGTGGGGTTGGTTTCCTTTGTCTTTTTCTTTATAGGATTTGAAATTTTATTTTAATATTTTCACTTGATTTTTTTAGAAATTATTATTCGTGGTAATTGTAATTCCAACCTAAATAGAAGATTTTTGACGTTGCACCTATTTCCCTTCATTTTCCATTTTCTTTATGATTTTTATTTTTATTTACTTTATTAGTTTATTTTCATGGTTGTTTATTTTATTTTTTATTTTTTAAAATTTTATAATTTTAAACATAATAATTTTAAGAATCTGTTTGATAGTGATTTTAGAAAATATTTTTTAACATTTCTAATACTTAAAAGAAATTTATTATTTAAGTGTTAAAAAAGTTAAATATATTTTCTAAAATTACTGTCAAATACACTCTAAATAAATTTTTAAAAATATTATACCTCTTATTTTTTATAATAAATTTCTTATTTTAAAATAAGTTTTTGATTTAAAAATATAAAAAAAAATTCTGATTTTAATTTTAATTTATGATTGAAACTGATTTTTCATTTTTCAAATAATTTTATGATTTTTAAATAAAATTTTGATTTTTAAATAATATATAAATCATTATTTTTATTTTTCATAATTATTTTTAATTTTAATGATATATAAATTATATATTTATGCTGTTATTCGTTTCACCGTTCAATCAGAAAAAATAAATAAATAAATAAATAAATTTAAACTAATGTTTGAAAGAAAAAAAGTCTTTTTCATCAATAATTCAGAAACATTGAATCTAAATATCAACATTAAATTGAATGATAAAGACCTCCAACTAATATCATTAATTTTTATGTTTTTTGAAAATGATGTGGACCCACAAATGAAATAAAAAAAACATCCAAATTAAATAAAAAAAATCAATACTAAATTAATTTAACAAGAAAAAAAAAATTCTTAGGTAGGTCAAACTTTAATATCTTCTAGTTTGGTTAAGAATCACACTTGGTCAACCCAATAGAAATTGAAAAGACAGATGAATTTATCCACCATATACTTATATTTAAATGCTAAGACCATTTCAATTTTGGTATGGTGAGAAAATGAAATTGTGCAAAATTATTACACTTTTTAGAGTGGTCTATTACTAGGACTTTATGTAGACTCGGTTTGTTTGACCAAGTCTCTGACCTAGTCATGTATGTGATAAAAAAAAATGTAATAGTGGCAAACCCTTTGATTATGGGTGGACCAATTATAAATTGGACCATTTATTTATTTATATTAATTATTATTATTATTATTTTTGGGTCAGAGGAAAATATTTAAATGGAGTGAGTCTTCACCCGTGACTGCTTGGTCCTCACCATTTTAGAAAATGGGTTATGCCTTCCCTTTTATTTTAATTTCTCGATAAAGATATGTTCAAAAAGACTGGTGAATTAGGGTGGGTTTGAAGGTGATTCAATAAAAGTGTTTGTCACTATGTTTAGTTTCGAAAAATAAAAATGCTAAGAATGATAGTTTTCTCATGTTTGATTTCATTATAAGAAATTTAAATATGATTAAAATTAATATATTTTAAATTATTTAATCTTACTATAAGATAGAAAAATAAGTTTGAAGAAACGTATAAAAATAATTTATTAATTTTTTTTGTCACATTTTTCTTCAAAATTTCGAGAAATCAAATATAGCCAAAATTTTGTTTTTTTTTTATTTAAACAAAATATCTAAAAGTCATACATAAATTTAAGAAATGAGGGGTATCAAGAATTTTTTTGATAGTAATTTCAAAAAACATTTCTTAACATAACCGAGAAAAATGAGACATCTGACAAATTTTATAAAATATTAAAAAATCACTTGTAATACTTTTTAAAAGATACTTGAAATACTTATGAAAAACAACTATTCAATTAAAAGTGAATTAGACAATGATTTTGAAAAGTATTATAATATTTTATTTTTTATTTTTTAACTATTAGAAAAACTAAAAACACTTTTCAACATCATTCTCAAACATACTTTCAGAGTACTTCCGACCACCCCAAATAACAAATGTTTTGAGGTATACCTCCTCAAAAGAAAATATTAATTCATTTTTTAAAACTATAGCTTGTGGAATGAGATACAATGATAGATCATAGAAAGACATGATGTGGGCATGATTGGAATCATAAATTAGCTTGGGAATATTGGGTGGTAGGATGGTCTGATTTTAATTACATCAATCATAGCAACAAAGGATTATGATTTGTTTCCTTGGCAACATTATTATTAATGAAAAATACAAAGGTTGGTGACAAAGCCATCTTATCATAAATAATTAATCACAAAATGGTACCATATGAATACAAAGCAAAGGCCCCAATTTCCTAATGTGGCATATGGTTTTGGGTTTGTCATCTATTCTCCATTTTGGTTCCTTCCATTAGGTAGATTTAAGCAACAAAAAAAAAGGGTCCCATATGAACACAAGCCATCTCAATTCAATATACGATTAGTCGGACCGACCACGAGAATATTAATAATTTAAGCGCATAATCTAGTTAATGTTATCATTAATCTAGAAGGATTGGGAAACACCCTATTCAAAAACCATAGTAGTAAGGATTAGTTTATGGTAAACGTGGTTGACAAAAGAGAACACATGTTGAAGATGGTCACATTTAGGTACCCAGATGCCAAAACTACTTTATAGTTTATAGAAGAGTTTTTGAACCCAACCCAAGCCTACCACTAGTCATTGGGCCTCAAGCAGACAAGCTCCTTAGGCCTGTGCTCACTCCATTCCCTTCAATTTCTCATGGGCACTGCACTCGCAACACAACCAGGGGCCAGTAATTCCTATAAATTTATAAATTAGAAGCTAGTTTGAGTTACTGAAGTTGTGGTTAGAGACCAAAACAGCATTCATGCATCATGCAGGCACAGAATAAAGATGCAAGTATCAAACGATTTACCCCAGGCTAAATGGAGCACAGACCAGTTCATCTGGGTTCGTCTTCAATAAACAGTCTGCAGTTTTCTGTGCACAGCTTGGTTTTACAAGTCCACAGATAGAAATGGAGGAAGGATTGTCATCTTCCTCACAAGTTTTCTTCTGAGGAATGCTCCTATTAGAACTCTCAGCTGATTGGGATTCACACTTCTATTAATGCACTTTGATTGCTGTATTCCAGATAGAGATCAACAACAAGATGTCTGGGAACTACCTCACACCGCACTAATAGGATATGCATCCAAAATGATTTTGGCCTCCGCCACTAAAATTGACAAAAATTTACGTAAATAAGTTAGATAGAGCAGCACCATGGCGTGTTAAGGTATACAACAGGAGTTTTTGCAGGTAAACTAGCTGAATACAACACGGACTTTACTGATAAGAAACAAAAATCCAGGAGAAAAATATAAAGCATGAAGTGACATTGCTTTAAAAGGGTGCTATAAATTCAATCCCACCATCAAACCAAACACAAGTGAGTCAACAATATCTCTTGTCAGCTTTGAAACTGAGCTATAGATCAGGTAAGAAGTTCTTTTCCACTGTCGTTACTGTTTTTCTTTTTTCCCTGCCTTTTTTCTTTCGTTTTTCTGATAGGCAAATTGATTAAGCTTGATGTAATTGTAGACTAATGGTGGCTGCTTGAGGTGACTGGCCTGGTCCTTGAAAGGAAGAATGTAGGACTTGAAGAGAGTATTCTTGAATAATCTGAATTTGTCTCGAATTGATGACATAATGTTTTCCCTGCTCCTCAGGTCCACCATGAATGCGCTCTACACATTAGGAATTCCTTCGAATCATAAGGTATTAAGTTGGAAGAATTTTATTAGTCATGGCATTCATGATAAGTAAGGAAGTAAGAAGTTTTCATGAAGAAAAACAATGAAAGTCAACTTCATCCTTTGATTGAACAAGAGAAACAAGGTTAATGCCTGATCTTTCAGACTGGTCATCAAATAAAAAACTTCTCACTATTATTTTCTCAGAAAATTTTTGCAACCGACAAGACTGCTTTGTTTAAATTGAAATATGAAACCAGCAGATGCACCAGAATTGCCATTATCACTGGCATAGCCTTCACTGCCACCATCAAGGAGGTGGTTCTAAAATGGGTCAGAGATTTTTTTTTTTAGCCTATATGTAAACAAAAAAATCATCACATACATACAAATTGAGTGTATAATTGGTCAATGCATGGAAAGAACATTATCAAAACTTCGGACATGCTCGGTTTTATTTTGTTTTGTTTTTTCTTAATTTATTGGAAGCAGAGCAGCCTTGAAACAAACCTCCAGATTTTCATTACCAAATGGGGCTGCATCATTTCTTGGAGACAGTGTTTAGAAACATTCTTTTGGTTGATTTCCATTTTGGAAAACAGAAAAAAATTTAGGCTTTGTTTAGGAAATATTTTTGAAAAACATTTTTTGAGAAATGTTTTGTAGAACAAAAATATGTTTGGGAACTCAAAATGTTATTAACCTATTTTATATATTTTTAAATATGTTTGAAATAAAACTTTTATTCATAGTGCTTTATTTTTAATCATTTTTCACATTTGCATAATTATTTTTTAAAACAATCATCGAAAACTAAGTGAAAACAACTAGAAAATATTCACTTAAAATATCATGTTTTTTTGTTTTTAATAACGGAAAAATGTTTTTTGTTTTATGATTGTCAAACATGTTTTCCTATTTTATTTGTTCCGAAAAATAGAAAAACTATTTTAAAATATAGTTTCTAAACAAGACCTAATTATTCCCAAAACTCCATATCCAAAAATCATGAAGCGATGTATAATCCCATTAATCAAATCAAATTAGTTTGCGAAACCCAAAGACAAATGTTACAATGACTAAGCGTGCGTTGGACTGTGATTTTAGGAAGTGTTTTTAATCTTTTTAATACTTGAAAGATAAAAAATTTTAAACACTAAAAAAATTAAAAACATTTCCTAAAATCACCGTCATATGCACAATTAGAAAAACATTGAAACCCTAGAAATACAAAAACAGTGGTATCAAACTTACAAACAAGAAAAGAGGGCAAAATCATAACAAACCCAGAAAGAAATTTCAATTCTAAGACAGACCGAAATTTGCATACTTGCAAGAACAAGGTTGGGTCACTGAACTTCACTCAGATACCCACATGCTCCACACATCACAAAACCCTTCTCACAGGCAAACCCATATCACAAATCACATTTTGAACAAACCCCACAAATTCCATATTAAAAAAGGAAGCTACACCTAAATGATCCTAAACATGATATTATAAATGCTCAAATTCATATATAAGAAAATCAATATTCCAAGTGTCTTGAGCAAATCACCCAAATGAAATCCAACCCTGATAAGAGATGGTGGAATCGGTGACGGACATGGTGATAGAATTACTAGGGTTTCAGCAGAAAGAACGATTTGGGGTTGGGATGAAAATGAACAGGCCGTTTTATGTACAAATATATGGGGGCTTTGGTGACACTTTTTTAAAAGCGTCAACAAAGAGTCCAATAGGAATGATCCAGACCGTCCACGTGTTGGCTATTGAATTCTCCATTTATGGCCCAACATTGGAAAACGGTGAATATGGAGGTGTTTTCAAAATTTCAAACAGTTAATAATGGAAAATGAAAACATTTTTTGATAACTGTTTTTAAAACAATTTGAAAACTATTTTTAATTATTGTTTTCTGTTATCTTAAAAAAAAATATGTTTGACAATTAGAAACAATTTTATATTTTTTATTATTAAAAATAAAAAATAAGGTGTTTTTAGATAATATTGTTTAGTTGTTTTTCATTATTTTTATTTGTTTTTTAAAGATTGTTTTATAAAATAATTATACAAACATATAAAATAATTTAAAATAAAATAATTGATATAAAAATTATTTTTAAAATATATTTACAAATTTTAAAATATTTTAAAATTTCAAATAGAATTTTGTTTTACAAAATATCATAAAATAATTAAAAAAATATTTTTTAGAACCGTTTTCAAAAATAATTATCAAATAAAGCAATGATTACTCACTTCTCTTGAAAGCATTCTCAGATTAATTTTTTTAAATCATATACCAAAAAGAAAAATATGTACTAGCAAAAAGCATAAAAAATAAAATAAAAAAGTAGTATGTAGGAAAATTTTTGGGTAGAGAAGATGGATAAGGAATTTTGTGAGAAATAAATGAAAAAGCAAAGAAATTAAATCTTATAGAAGCAATGTGATATCGAAATTTTATTTTGTCTTATTCATTTTTATCAATTTATTATTTAAATTATGCATTAAGATTATTAATTTAATGATAAGTAAAATAGTAATTTGTCTTATTCTTCGAAATATTTTTGTTGAAGTAATACAAGAATCTTAAGTTTCAATATATAGATATTTTATTATGCTAAAATACATATTTCTAATTTCACATGAATACGAGTATTAATTAGTAATAATAATCTTGAATATATAACTTTTATATGCTTATTTTATAATTTTAAATTAAAATGATGCTATTTATACACACAACATATATGTCTTGAAAATATATTTTAAATTAATTAATGTAATTAATTTTTAAAAGCCTATGCGAAATGTAATTTTTATAAACTTTATCAAAGTCACAAAAAAATATCCACTAAACATTCATATAATGGGATAATAAATAAATAAATAAATAAATAATCACATATATCTTTACAAGGAGACAATTTATATCTAATTGATACTTTCTTTCTCTTTAGCCGCTCACGAAAAGACGTTTACTCAAGCAAAATGATTGAGGATAAAAATCCTAAAAAGGTATTTTTAGTATTACCAATATAAAAACAACAAAATTCATGACTTCTTATTACAAATTAAGAAACTTTAAAAAATGACCAATTTCTCATACTTAGCAAAATCAGGTAAGCTAAGTCAACATACTAGATGATTTGAAATCTTCTAACCTATTAGACCATGTTATCTATACTTTTAAATGAAATAATTATCTGAAAACTTGTTACAATAAAGTTTAATATGATTATTATTTTATAATGCTTAAAAAACCTCAAGAAATTTTGGTACATCGGAATTAGAATTCTTGAATATGTAAATAAATTATTAGTATAATATAACATAAACAATACATCATTTTTTATTCCTTAATTCACACTTCAAGTGTTTGCTTGTGGATCAAACTTGATTTTGACGTTAAAACATGATTTTCGACTTTAGGGTATGACAATTTGGTATGAGAGCCAATGGTATTAGGGACAAAATTGAAATAAATGAGGATGATTGCTTGATATGTACTTGTTAGGATAAAACTCTCAATAACATGACATGATGTAACAATGAATGAATTTATTATTTATAATATGATTATAGTTTCCCAATTTATATAATCTTATTCATGCATTATACTTTCTAAGTATTTAGACACAACATTTCAAGCAGTTAGACATAATATTTATTGTATTGTACATGACTTGAGAGCATAGGAGATGTATGAAAAATCTAAGTCATGAATGAGTTCATTACAAGTGGATAAGTTGTTTACAGCTGATTCGTGGACTTAGATAATCCATTTGAGGTTATAAAGTACACTTGTACTACCTTTTAATAGAGAAGATGATTTGTCTTAGTTATCAAAATGATTTTCTCATGGTAAGTAAATTAGTATGTATAGCTACATGTTGGACAAGACTTACAGTAAATTATGACATTAGTAATTAAATAGTTATTATCTCATCAAGTTATTATATTGTATGAGCTTTCAACGTTAATAGGATATTGAGATAATGCTAAAGTTTTCAATAACCTTGACCTATGGATGAGATCTTAAGGTGGTCATATATTCTTTATGCATTAGGTTACTAATTAATTGAGGTTGGTAGCAATAAGTTGTTGGGATTGAGCCCCTAAAGTAAGACATTATGTAACAAAATTAGACTTAATTACCCCCTTGCTATCCCTTTTATGCATTAACATTAATTTGAGCATTCATATTATATCTCTTACATTGTACATGACTTGAGTGCAGTACGAGTTGCATAGAGGATACAAGCCACGAGTTTCATGTAAGTAGATAAATTGTTTAGAGTTAGTTCATGGATTTAGGCAATCCAGTAGAAACTGTAGTGGATTACCTCCTAATTGGAGGGATGACTTGTCTTAACCATTAGAATGAGTTTTCATGATGAGTATACTAGTGTTTGTGATGCAGACTGGATAAGACCTATGGTGAATCATGACTTAAGGTTATAAATTGTCATGATTTACCAAACTCCTATACTACATGGACTCTAAACCTTGAAAGAATATTGAGTTTGTGCTAAAATCAATAAGAGGCTTTGACCTATGAGTGAGATCCTGAAGTGGTCATATATTCATATGGATTGGGTCACTATTGATGAAGACTAGTGGCAACATGTATTTTTAATAGAGACACCATGATATCTCATGAGATTGAGATAGCGTGTCCCATTGAGTGATGAAATAACATGTGATCATGAAATATGTGGTCACAATAATTCATTTAGTGAAATTTGACATATGTTCATTGGAACTAGAATATGTTAGTTGATCACATAATAAGTGAGATCTGTAACTCAAGGATTTGTGAGGTAATCCTGATAGGTGATAACACTACCTTGCTAGATTATAAACACTAGTTCATGGGGAGTTTACATGCAATAGATAGTATGATATGGACTCGATATTTGTCTCGTTATTTACATAGGGTATTGGAGTGTCGTTGATTGTTTTTAATGGAATGTTGAATCAACTTTAAAATTGTATTCCGAGAAAGCCGATACTCTTATGGGTTCCGTGATCCCTACTCTGAGGTCATATACCATGATGACATGACTTATAAGGGTTGAATTGACTTTAGGTTACTCTTATGCATAAAGGCGTTTTGCTAAAATATATATTTCTAATTTAACACAAATAAGAGTATTAATTAGTAAATAATAATCTTGAATATATAACTTTTATATGCTTATTTTATAATTTTAAATTAAAATGATGTTATTTATACACACAATATATATGTCTTGAAAATATATTTTAAATTAATTAATGTAATTAATTTTAAAATGCCTATTGCAAAATGTAATTTTTACAAACTTTATCAAAGTCACAAAAAAATATCCACTAAACATTCATATAATGGGATAAAAAATAAATAAATAAATAATCTCATATGTCTTCAAAAGGAGACAACCTCTATCTAATTGATACTTTCTTTTTCTTTAGCTGCTCACGAAAAGATGTTTACCCAAGCAAAATGATTGAGGATAAAAATCCTAAAAATGTATTTTTAGTATTACCAATATAAAAACAACAAATTCATGACTTCTTATTACAAATTAAGAAACTTTAAAAAATGACCAATTTCTCATACTTAGCAAAATTAGGTAAGCTAAGTCAACATACTAGATGATTTGAAATCTTCTAACCTATTAGACCATGTTATCTATATTTTTAAATGAAATAATTGTCTGAAAACTTGTTACAATAAAGTTTAATATGATTATTATTTTATAATGCTTAAAAAACCTCAAGAAATATTGGTACATTGGAATTAGAATTCTTGAATATGTAAATAAATTATTAGTATAATATAACATAAACAATACATCATTTTTTATTCCTTAATTCACACTTCAAGTGTTTGCTTGTGGATCAAACTTGGATTTTGACATTAAACCATGATTTTCGACTTTAAGGTGTGACAATTTGGCATTAGAGCCAATGGTATTAGGGACAAAATTGAAATAAATGAGGATGATTGCTTGATATGTACTTGTTAGGATAAAACTCTAAAAAAACATGACATGATGTAACAATGAATGAATTTATTATTTATAGTTTGTGTGAAACTAAGGTTTGGTTAATCTTGATTTTGATGATAACAAAATAAGGTTTAGAACTAATGATTATATTTCCAGTGTGATTAAGCAAGATGATTTCCAAAGTGGCAATCACAAAGACAAATCAAACCAAAGAGAAATCATGAAGAAGAAGACCACCTCAAAGAAAAGTGTTTTTCAAGACCCAAGTTTCATAAAATCTCTTTGTAAGGTTGTTGGTGCACTAGGATTTTGATACATTACATTTTTTACTTATGCACCAAAATCATTCAATAGTTATTTTGTTTTAAATATTTTAAGAATTGGATGATTTCATGTTTTCAACTAAAACCTTGTGTTAAATGTTTTTCAAACTTGTTTTAAAAGGTTTTAAGTTGAAAAAGTTGGTTGTTGAGCCAAAAAATGGCTTAATCGGTTGAACCGGATGAGGAACCGGTTGACCGCAAGCTCAATCGGTCGAGGTCCTGATCGACCCCCAACTCAACCGATCGAGGTCCGGGTAGACCCCCAGCTCAACCGATCGAGGGTGCAAAAAACTTTTTATTTCTTCCAGAATGGTTGTTCAACAGGTCAAGGTTGAACCTCAACCGGTTGAGATCCGGTTGAGGCCCAACGGTCACCTGCCAAACATTAAATGCTAATGGCTAATCAATCGGTTGAACTCCCAACGGCTAGTTTGACTTTTTTTCTTCTATAAAAAAGCTTCAATCTTCATTGCTTAAAGAACTTAACTTTCCCAAACCTTTCTTGAATATATTTGAGCCTTGGAAGAGTGTTTTTGAGTGCACAATTATTCTAAAACTTTCATATCTTTAGTGCACCATTCAATCCTAGTTTTCTTGTATCATTTGAGCTTAAAGTTTTTGTACTAGGATTTTGTGAGATTGTTTATTTGTAAATCTTTGAGAGGAAGTTTCTCAAGTGTGAGGTATCACTTGAGGGGTTGTTCAAGAGTGGGATATCTCTTGAGAAGTGTAAAGAGTGCTTGGAGCCAAAAGTCCAAGAGGGTGAATTGGAACCATAATCCAATTGTACTGCTTGAAGGCTTGGTTTGGAAACCTTGAATTAGTGGAACCTCAAGCTTGGGATTGAAGCCAGAGGAGAGTGGATGTAGGCCGGGTTGCGTCGAACCACTATAAAATCTTGTGTTTGCATTTTCTCTTCCCTACCATTTTAATTTATATGCAATTGTCTTTATATTGTTTATTATATACTTGCATATAATTGTCTCTTACATTCACATAGTTTAAATTAGCAAAAAGAGACCATCACTCTATTCACCCCCCCTCTAGGGTGATTACCACAAGTTGGATTAACCTATTTTTTCTAACAGTTTGATTATAGTTTCCTAATTTATCTAATCTTGTTCATGCATTATACTTTCTAAACATTTAGACATAACGTGTCAAGCATTTAGACATAATATTTCTTGTATTGTACATGACTTGAGTGGATTAGGAGATGTATGGAAAATCCAAGTCATGAATTAGTTCATTACAAGTAGATAAGTTGTTTACAACTGATTTATGGAGTTAGATAATCCATTTGAGGTTATAAATTACACTTGTACTACCTTTTGATTATGGTTTAAAAAACCGGACCGGACTGGCCAATTCGACCGCCGGCTAGTCACGGTTTCGGTTTGATCCGATCAATTAGACTGAAAACAGGTTGAACCGAGATTAGACCGGCTAAACTGACTGTCCAGCCGGTGAACCGGACGAATCGGTCGATTCACTCTGAACTAGATGGTTTGATTTTTTTTTCAGCATCAAAACGACGTTGTTTTGGAGAATATAAAACCTCTTTCCCAACTCTCATTCTCCAAATCACAGTGTTGTTTCTCAAGATTTTGCAGTTCTTTAACACTCAACTGTCCAAGATCTTCTCTAAGCAAATGCCCTAAAAAATTACATGATGACCAGCTAAGCTTGTCTCTCGGCCCGTCCCGAATCGACGACAGAGGGAAGAAGAAAGAGCGTGTTGACTGTTGTATTGTTGATAAGCTGCCCCGGAGAGCCATGCCCCGACGGCGTGTGATGGGTGCGAGGAGGCAAATGCGGGGGACAATAACGGAGATGTCCCGAGGGAAGAGTTGGCGGCGGAGATTATACAAGACACGACGACGAGCAACCATAAGGGCTTGGCAAGGAAGGTGTTGTCGAACGTGTTGGGGTTATTGAATTCGCGCTTATGGAGCCTTTGGAGTCCGAATGTGTAATGTGAAAATTTTAAAGATTAATTGATTAAAAATGATGAAAACATCCCAAATTTGAAAAACATTCCCCATTTTTGACATAAATACCTTTCAACTTTTTCATTATTTACATATGTGTTTTAAAAGAAATTGTTACTTATGCAAGAAAAAATGAGGGCGTTTTTGTCAAAAATTGGTATTTTTTAAGTTGAAAAAATGTGAAGGGTTAGTTTTTTAAAGCGGGGAAGATTTCATCTCTTTTAATCGATTATCCTAATTTTTAAAATTTTATACATATAAAAAATGCATTTTATATGTATGAGATATGATTTAATGGGAAAAATATTACCATTTTAAATAAATTTATGATTTTAAAATAAGTTTTTTTATTTATTTGAAAATAAATATTAAATATTTAAATTTTAAATTAAAATTATGATTTTAATTTTAATTTCTAACTTGAAACTAATTTTCTTTTGATTTTTAAATAAAATTTTAATTTTTAAATAATATATAAATTATTATTTTAATTTTATAATTATTTTAAATTTTAATAATTTATATATTATATATTTATGACGTCACCGATTCGACTATGGTTCGACTGCTAATCCGACCAGTGAATAATGAACCGGTAACTTTTCTGGTTTAATGACCGGTCTAATTCTGAAAACATTGCTTTTAATAGAGATGATGATTTGTCTTAGTCATCAAAATGATTTTCTCATGGTAAGTAAATTAGTATGTATAACTACACGTTGAACAAGACTTACAGTAAATTATGACATTAGTAATTAAATAGTTATTATCTCATCAAGTTATTATATTGTATGAGCTTTTAATGTTAATAGGATATTGAAATAGTGTTAAAGTTTTCAATAACCTTGACCTACGAGTGAGATCTTAAGGTGGTTATATATTCTTTATGCATTAGGTCACTAATTAATTGGGGTTGGTAGCAATAAGTTGTTGAGATTGAGCCCTTAAAGTAAGACATGATGTAACAAAATTAGACTTAATTACCTCCTTGCTATCCCTTTTATGCATTAATATTAATTTAAACATTCATCCTATATCTCTTATATTGTACATGACTTGAGTGCATTAGGAGTTGCATACAAGATACAAGCCATGAGTTTCATATAAGTAGATAAATTGTTTACAGTTAGTTCATGAATTTGGGCAATCCAGTAGAGACTGTAGTGGATTACCTCCTAATTGGAGGGATGACTTGTCTTAACCATCGAAATAGGTTTCCCATGATGAGTATACTAGTGTTTGTGATGCACATTGGATAAGACCTATGGTGAATCATGACTTAAGGTTATAAATTGTCTTGATTCACCAAACTGCTATATTATATGGACTCTAAACCTTGAGAGAATATTGAGTCTGTGCTTAAATCAACAGGAGAATTTAACTTATGAGTGAAATCCTGAAGTGGTCATATATCCATATGAATTGTGTCATTGTTGATGAAGAGTGGTGATAACATGTATTCTTAATAGAGACACCATGATATCTCATAAGATTGAGATAATGTGTCCCATTGAGTGATGAAAGGACATGTGATCATGAAGTATGTGGTCACAATAATTCATTTAGTAGAATTTGACATATGCTCATTGGAACTAGAGTATGTTAGTTGATTACATAATAAGTGAGATTTATAACTCAAGGATTTGTAAGGTAATCTTGATAGGTGATAACACTACCTTGTTAGATTATAAACACTAGTTCATGAGGAGTCTACATGCAATAGATAGTAGGATATAACTCGATTTTCGTCTCATTGTTATTTACATAGGGTATTGAAGTGTCATTGATTTTTTTTAGTGGAATGTTGAATTAACTTTAGAATTATATTCCAAGAGAGCTGATACTCTTATGGGTTCTGTGGTCCTTGCTCTGAGGTCATATATCATGATGACACGACTTATAAGGGTTGGATTGACTTTAGGTTACTCATATGCATAAAGGCGTTTTGCTAATTACAAAAGGTTGCATAGGGGATGGTGAACCAATGTCTTTAGATTGAGTTAATTTATTAATTAGATGATTGTATATGGTTAATTAATTAATTGTGATTCATTTTGGGCTAGATTAAGTGACTTAAGCCTTAGTGGATTTAAGTCACTTAAGCCCAATAGGAAAACCTTATAATCACCCATTTATGGGGTTAGGGTTTTCTTATGACTTTTGTTAGTCGTTTTCCACCTCTAGAAAGAGAGCCAAGGTTTCCACCATTTCAAAGCCTACACTTTGGAGTATTAAGATTATGATTTGACTCATCAGATGAAAGATCTTGGGTGTATGAGACTTCCAGACTATTTAGACATGTTTTTCACTATGAGGATTTGATTTGGAAACATCCAAATCCAAATATGAGTATTATATCTCTAGATCTATAGTTAATAATGGTTTTTATTGTCATTTTATTCCATTGCAATAGATTTAGAGATGCCTAATGATAAATGCATGCATCCTATGAGATCCAGGGTATAAGAATGGAGTGATATGAGTTTTCCAATATAAGTATACTTAAGGTTGACACCATAATATTTCATAGGTTTGAAATAACATGTCAAAGAGGTTAAATTCCTAAATTTTGGCATTGAAGTCATCAAAACCTTATTTTCCTTCTTCTGTTGTGATAAAGTTAGATAGTTCAATTTGTAGGGAGTGGCTGTAAGGTGCTATTGCTACCACTCGAAATTTGTTTTATCATGGGAGATAGACGTCTTACAAATCTCAAAGTACTAGTGGAGAAGGTGAATTTGTTTTAAGGAAATTGTGACTTCACAAGACTCGGTTTTGTTCCTTATTCCCTTCTCTGCTATTTATTTTTATTTTCTTTTCTTTTCTTTTTCTAACTGATTAACCAAGGTATGGCTTACATATATAAAAAAATTTAAATAACTAAAAAAATGAAATATTTTTTTCCTCAAATTTTCTTAATGAAAACTAAAAAAATTAAATTAAAATATATGATAATTTGAAAATAAAATATTTTATTTCCCTTGATGTTTTTCTTAATAAAAGATGATTAGCCAACATTGTATTATATTATTTTTAAATAAATATTAAAAATAGAAAAGAGTAAAAGAACTTATTTTATCTACATGGAAGATGTCATGCCATTTTTTCTCTTTTGCAAATTACATTATTCTTTATCATTTGTAATTAATAAATAAAAACTTTTATTATACAAATAATTACTATTTTATTTTAAATTGAATAATAATTAGAAAAATTATTTCTCGTAGTCTTCAATTTTGTATTGAAAATTAATTTACATCAATTAATTATAAAATAAGAAATTAATTTATTTTTCTATATTTTTATTTCTTTTACGGTTAAAATACAAATTAAAGAATAAATATTTTTAATTTTCAAGTTTATCTACTAAAATTAATTAAAAAATATTTAATTTTTTTTTTAAATTTAATACACTAAAAAAGAAATCGATAATTGATTTACTTTTTAAAAACTCAAATTAAAAAAATTGTTAATAGATTTATTTTTTAAAAACTTGAATAAAATCCATAATTTGTTTTAAACATTTTAATTATTTCTTCTTTTTAAAAATTTTCTATAACAAGCTAAATATATAAAATTAATATGATCACTTATAAGAAAATTAAAATTTTATTTGGCCTTAATATTTCAAATCAATTAAAAATAATCGTGATTCAGTTAAAAATGATTAAGAAGCAATGTGGAAGTGAAAGAAAAAAAAAAAATAAATAAAATTTTGAAATTAAAATGTTTGTTATTTATAGTAGAAAGAAAAAAGAATATGAAATTAAATCATTTCTATTTTTAATAATAATTATTTAAATGAATTGAAAAATAAAATTTGACCTAAAGACCAAAATATATATTTTTAATCCATAACTAATTTAATATAAAAATAATATTTTTTTAGTGCAAATGAGAAGAAGGGCATATTTGGCCTTTCAAATGCATTTTCTATTTCAAAATAACGAATATGAAATGGGTGTGGAGTAAAATTAAGACGAAATATTTAACAACACTTTTTGTTTTACAATGTAATTTGCTTAACCATGTAGAGAATGTACCCAACAAAAAGGCCATAATTGTTTATATCGTTTTTTGTTTTCATTTTCTAGAAAACAAAAATATGATTTGAAAGTATTTAGGCTTTATTTAGAAAGTGTTTCCAAAACAATTAGGAAAACATTACTTAGAAAAGATTTTTGAAAATTATTTTATGATGTTTTTTTAAAGAAAAGTTGATTTGAAACTTAAAATGTTTTAAATTTGTTTTCAATACTTTTAAATATATTTTAAAAATAATTTTTATATGTAATATTTTATTTTTAATTATTCTTTTGGTATAATTGTTTTTTAAAATATTTTTTAAAGAATAAGTAAAAATAATTGAATAATATTTTATTTGATGATTGTTTTATAAAATAGTTATGATATTTTGTAAAATAAAAATCTGTTCGAGAACTTGAAATATTTTTAATATTTTTAAAGATAATTTTTATATTTATTACTTTATTTTTAATGAATTTATTTGTATACTTATTTTTTAAAAATGACAAAAAAATCATTAAGAGAGGTTAAATAATGAAATATTTGGAAAGTGGAAAGACAATTGCATGGGGTGGTTTTAGCGGGCGGTCGGAGGGGAAAAAGCAGTTGGCAAGAAATGATAAGAAGAAACAGAAGAGGGAGAGAGAGAAAAGAGACAGAGAGAAGAGAAAGGCGGAGGACCAATGAATTGAAGTGGAAGCGTTCAAATACATTCCACACTGTCTCCGTGAATCGTGTGCTTCCACTTCTTTCACCAACGCACCCTCTCACCACTTTACACCTTCCAGTTCAACCCCCTACCCAACACCCCTCTCCCACCTCTCCACCTCTCTCTCTTTCTCTCTCTCTCTCTCTCTCTCAGACTCAATCTTGTGTGCTAGAACTGTTCTTGTGGTTTATTAATATGGTGTGAGCTGGGTGTCGTGAAAGACTATGGTGTTTTTCTTGGAGTCTTGATCTGGATTTTTACTGAAGGCGATTTTTGCTGAAGGCGGCTCCCGAGATTGAAAGGTTTCTTGTTTATATCTGGATTGGAGATTGTTTTTTCTTTTGGTTGGTTTTGTGATGCTGGGTGTTGATCGGAGGCGTTTTTGTGGTTAGGTTGTGAGCTTGAGGTGGCAAGAGAATGTCATCCCTCGACTCGGGGCCACAGGGCCTGACAAGGCGGCCTTCCCGCAGCTCCGCCACCACCACCTTCTCCACCGAGGTCTTCGACCACGAGGTCGTCCCCTCTTCCCTCGGTTCCATCGTACCAATCCTCCGCGTCGCAACGGAGATCGAACCCGAGCGTCCGCGCGTCGCCTATCTCTGTCAGTCCACTACCTCGATTCTGTTTCTTCTTTTCCTCCATTTCTTGCTGAACATCGCGCATTAGGATTTCTTGGATGTGGTAATGGCCTATTCCACCTTGTTTCTACGTGGCTTTTGATTGTGTGTGTTTTTTTTTCTTCTCTGATTTGGATTGGAAGGTCGGTTCTATGCGTTCGAGAAGGCGGATCGCTTGGATCCGAACTCGAGCGGTCGTGGTGTCAGGCAGTTCAAGACAGGTCTCCTGCAGCGACTAGAGCGGGTAAGATTAGGTTTTCCGTCTTCGATATTATCACCTCTGTTTGGTTGCCGAGAAAGCGTCTAATGGGAAAAAAGGATGCACCGTTTTTCCCATCTTTAATTTTCCTCGATATTCTCAGCATCCAAACGGAGGCTACGCAGAGTCCAACCACAAAGACACAGTCAGTGCATCGTTGCATGATGATATTTCACAAGCGTCGAAAACGTGTTTAAAAGCTGATTCTATAAGCTACAGCCTATGTGAGCTTGACACGTGTTATTAAATGGTTGGTTCCTAATGTGTTAGAAAAATGCACTCTTTTTGAATTAGCATTAATTAATGACACAGCCCTCACTAATCCTAATTAGAGAAATGCGTATGAAATAAGCTTGAAGGAATGAGATAGTAGTCACCTGTGCCTCTGTAGTTGGCAGTTTGGCACTCTTGCTGAAAAATCTATGAGATGCGGAAATGTGTAGTTTTAAAATTTCAATTAGGTTTTATGAGAATCCTCAAGATCAAGAATGATCCCCTGATTGAATGAGAAAGTGGTTGGTGGTCAGGAAAATTCGTCGAGTCTGGCCTCTCGCGTTAAAAAGTCGGATGCGAGAGAAATCCAGAGCTTTTACCAGCAATACTATCAGAACTATGTTAGAGCACTGGACAAGGGGGAGCAGGCTGACAGGTATACCCTCTTCTTAATTATCCCTTTTTTTTCTAGTGAATGCATGGCATTGATAATCTCGATTTAGTATTGTGCAATAGAATTGGATTAAGAAAAAAGGGCGTTAAGGGCCTAGTATTGATATGTCCTGCCTTGGTCGTGGTATCACTATCAGAGCCTTGATTTACGGGTTTCTTGGGTTTCTGGGGTTTAAACCTCTTCAGCTCTTTCTCCATTCATTGAGCCCACTCACTGGGCGTGACGCCTGAGAGAGGCTGCATATATATTGTTGCCCATTAGCTAAGCGTTTAAGTTTTTGGGTTAATGCCGTAGTTTAACAAAGGGGGACAAATGTGGAGGCATAATTCGGTTACCACGTGACAACAAATGGAATGAATGTTTCCCATTGTAATACGATTTCCCGTTTTTGGACAGAGCCCAACTGGGCAAAGCTTACCAGACAGCAGGGGTGCTTTTTGAAGTGCTTTGTGCAGTTAATAAGACTGAGAAAGTTGAAGAAGTTGCTCCTGAGGTTAGTCCCATCTCGAAGACGTTTTTGTTTTTCTTTGTTTTCCAAAATTGGTATTATCCTAGAGTTTCTGTATGCCAATCCTTTTGCCTTTTGTTTTTGTATTCTGTGAGCAGATTATTGCGGCTGCCACAGATGTCCAAGAAAAGAAGGAAATCTATGCACCATATAACATTCTTCCTCTCGATTCTGCTGGGGCCACACAGTCTATCATGCAGCTTGAAGAGGTCAAGGCTGCTGTGGGTGCACTATGGAATACTCGTGGCTTGAACTGGCCTACTGAATTTGAGCGGCACAGGCAGAAAGCAGGAGATCTAGACCTTCTTGACTGGCTCAGGGCCATGTTTGGATTCCAGGCATGTGGTGTTTGCATGAAGGATGAGATGTTAATCATTTACTCTCTATATGAGCATGAAGAAATGATTCTATTGGCCTTTTGTTTTAATTTGGTGATTGCAGAGAGACAATGTCAGGAACCAGAGGGAGCATTTGATTTTGTTACTTGCCAATAATCATACAGCTTTGCATCCCAAGCCTGAGCCTCTTAATAAGGCATGCACAGACCTCTCCTTTGAAGTTGTAACATTTTTGCGCTTTTTCATCTCAAATACTGATGACAACAATAGCATCACTAAAGATTTAGATGCAAATAAATGGGTTATGTTTTTGCATGTTTAGGTAGTTACTTCTCACACCCTCGGGACAAATTTGTTAGATTCTCCTTGTTGATTTTTCCTCTCAAATATGTTATTGTAATGCATTCTGAATTCCATCTTTCTGGTAACTTCTCCTGTATATTTTTCTCAACACTTGGACAGTGGTTTAACCCCTTTCTCTCGTGCAGCTCGATGAGCGAGCTATTGATGCAATCATGGACAAGCTGTTTAAGAACTACAAAACGTGGTGCAAGTTTTTGGGACGTAAACACAGTCTACGGTGAGTTGTGTCCTACATTTGTTAGTGTTCTTGTGATGCATGATTGTGCTCTTATTTGCTGAATTGGAGCTTTTTATGTGTGATTTGAGATTTGTGATAATAAATTATACAAATGTTATTGCTAATAGTCTTCCTCAAGGGCAACAAGAAATTCAGCAACGAAAGATGCTTTACATGGGTCTGTATCTCCTAATCTGGGGTGAAGCAGCTAATGTGCGCTTCATGCCAGAATGCCTATGCTACATTTTTCATAATGTGAGTATTGTTCATTTATCTGGGTCTGTCTTCTCGGTGCCTGTTAACCTATTATGCGTTTCTGTGAAGCATCATTCTGTATTACTTGTTTACTAGCAATACCCCTATCTACATTCAGATGGCATATGAGCTCCATGGCTTGTTGGCTGGAAATGTCAGCATCGTTACTGGAGAAAACATTAAGCCTTCTTATGGTGGAGATGATGAGTCTTTCCTGCGGAAGGTTATAACGCCACTTTATCGTGTAATTGAAAAGGTATGTTAAGGGAAACATTAGATGTCTTCAATCTTTAAGTTTCTATTCTTGACATAATGTGGAGGTGGTTAATACTTATGATATTCCAGGAAGCGAAGAAGAGTAAACATGGAAAAGCTCCTCACTCATCTTGGTGCAACTATGATGATCTTAATGAGTATTTTTGGTGTGGAAAAATTTAATGGCAAATCTTCAATTCTATTGGATTGTTGATATCTTCATTTGTTTTAAAATTTGATTTTTTCCACATATCACTCAGGTCGTCTGATTGCTTCTCTCTGGGTTGGCCTATGCGCGATGATGGTGATTTCTTCAAATCAACGCGTGACATGGTGGCTCAGGTACTCTTAAATTCTAAGCAGAATCCCCTCTCACCACTCTTCTACTCAAGTTAGTTTGCTAGTTCACTGTTCGCATAATTGCAAGTTTCTCCCCCTTAATTCAAATTAGTCTATTGGTTCACGGCTTAACATAACTACTTTGCCAGGGAAGAAAGGGATCCAATAGAAAATCTGGAAGCACGGGTAAATCATATTTTGTTGAGACACGGACATTCTGGCACATCTTTCGAAGTTTTGATCGTTTATGGACCTTTTATATACTGGCTCTGCAGGTATTTAATTGCAGCAGAATATAAATACTAAGAGACACTATCTTTTCTCTTTACTTTTGGCTACATTTATTAATAATGAAATATTTGAAACTGTTTTATTGCAGGCAATGATAATTATTGCATGGCATGATAATCTTTCACTATCGGACATCTTTCGAACGGATATGCTGCATAACCTTTCCAGTATTTTCATCCCAGCATCCTTCCTTCGCTTCCTTCAAAGTATAATATTCTAACTTAGTTGCTACTATGCTCAAGTTGAAACATCAATAATGAAGCATTTTGAATCCAATAAATGTTGTTACAGTTGATGCTAGATATAATAAATCCAAAGATTTTAAGTAGCATGACTTCTAGTACAATGCATTCTTTGTTAAAATTCCTTCAATATTTTATGTTTGAATAACATAATAATGAAGCAAAAAATTTAATATAGTCATAATTTAAATCACACAGATTCCTATGTGTTGATGAAACGAGCAAAAAGGAGGAAAAAATTGAATAAAAAAACTTGGTTGAGTTCTGCTATAAAATTTAATAAATGAATATATACTGTCATATTTCAACTTGTGTTCAAATGCTAGTTCCTTAAATGATTGATGCAGTATCATGTGGTGGAACAGATATTAGTTTATCTGTGATTATGTCTTAGAAAATTTTCTTTCAATGTTTTGGCATCATTTCTTTTTATATTTATAGACAAATTATAAAAAGGGGCAAATCTTGAAAATTTTCTGAAAGCCTTGTAAAACTGAATATTTTGGTTTATTGGATACACATTTGGTTTAAACATATAATGACTATAGAGATTTTGTTTGTTTAAAGAAATTATGTAGAAAAAGATATCAAGGAATTTCAAGTTTATAATTTAAATTAATTACTGGAAGTATGTTCAGAATTACACCCCATTTGTTTTTTTTTTTTTTTTTTTTTTTTCCAGGAGTATTCAATTTAAAGGTCCATGTCTTCATTTTCAAAAAGCAGATTGCTTTACTATTGACTTGTTTTTGTGTATCTTGTTGTGATTTGCACATTCAGTGATTACTGAATTGTTGGGGAGCCTATTTTGGGGTGGTCTAATAAAAAATGACTCTTCCTTGAAGCAGAGTGGGCATCCAAAGATTATCCCTTAAACCTCCTCCTCTTGTTGGTTGTGATAGTGCCATTAAAATATCTTGTTTCTTTGCAAATTTATGTACTGTTGGAAACTTGACTACACATATGCACCCGCTTATCACCTATGAATTTATTTTTTATTATAGGATTTTTATTCTTGACAAAGCAAAGAAAGATGAAAAGTTTTGTTAGTTGGCTTGAGAATCTACATAGTTATGACTGGAAAATTTAAATATGTTTGAATTTCTTAAATCATTTCATCAGGAATGTCCTGGAGTCATAGCTTGCTTCTTTTCTTTCAGATATGTAGGATATATTTAGTTGTCTGAAGAATGCCACTTAGTGATTATGCTGAAAAAGGAAAAGGTGCCATTTAGTGATAATGCTGAAAAAAGAAAAAGCTACCATTTTTGTGGATCTTCATTTTCAGATTAAGCATTGAGTTTGAAGTATTGAGGAAATGTTCTTATTGGTTCTTCTTATTTCTGTCTTTATAATTTAGGTATTTTGGACCTTATTCTGAACTTCCCGGGCTATCATAGGTGGAAATTCACTGATGTGCTGAGAAACATTCTCAAGATGGTTGTTAGTCTTGCATGGGCTGTCATTCTTCCACTGTTCTATGTGCATTCCTTTGTGGCCCCTAACAAAATTAGAGATGTGCTGTCACGGCTTCATGAAATAAAGGGCATTCCTACTTTATATGTTGTGGCTGTGTTTTTATATTTGCTTCCAAATTTACTGGCAGCAGTGTTGTTTATTTTTCCAATGCTCCGACGTTGGATTGAGAACTCAGACTGGCATATCATAAGGTTTCTTTTGTGGTGGTCACAGGTATATATCCATGTTTCTCTGGGTTACTTTTCTATTTTTCATCTATTTATATATCATTTTTATCTATCGAAGGTCTGATTGTTTAACTGTTAGAGAATTGTGGTTTGGTTTGTTTAATTAAAATATGGAATCAAAGCATACCAAGACCCTATGAGTGAAAATTAATATTATTTTCTAAGAAGCATCTCTGACCGAATTATGTACATAATTGAGCAGCAGTTCATGTGCAGAGTTATCTTCCAGTTATTAAATTCTGGGGCTTTATATAGTATGCAGTCTTGAACTCAAACATCTGATATAGGAAGGACTTAAAGATTTTCCTTTAGCTACCAGACCTTGTTCTTAGTAAGAAATTTTCTCACATGAGAAGCTCATTTATATAAATGATTTAGTAATTGAAGAATTTATGCAATATTGAGTTGCAAAGTTGCTAGTAATTTCCACTTGCTTGCTGCAGTCATGGATATAGAAATTGCATAACGAACTAAAATGTCTATTCAATGAAATTGAAGTGGTTTCTGGCTAGAACTGCAAGCCTCTCTCATGGTTATGAAATGGAGCTTCCAATTTGCTCTTCATTGCATCAAGTATTTATTCTTAACTGATTCAGGTTTCACAACATTCTATATACTAATAATTTTTTAATGAAACCAACCTGGTGCCATGATTTACAAGTAATAGTCTTTTTCTTTACTATTTAATGATGTTTGCAAGATTTATTTTATATTACTAATATAAGAATGTAGGTTTTCAATAGATAAATACATGCAGATTTGTTAGATGGCCATTTTAGGGAAATTGAGCATAATAAATTAACCGGTTGTATCAATAAAAAGGTTAGCTTTGCAGTTATTCCTTTGATGTCAAAAGATATTGAGTATATGGATCTTTGTTAATCTTCAGTGGGGCTTTAGTAGAATGTGCTTACAATTTACAATTGATATTCACAGGATTAGATGAATGCATGAAATGGAGCCTGCATCATAACTTTTGTAAAAGTATTTTCTAGTACTTAATAAAATGTGTATACTTTATATGTTAAATTATTAGAGAGCCTAATATTTTTTGAAACAGACAATCATTTATTAACACTTTGTGGTACTTCCTCGCATAACATTTTCAGGATTATAACCACTGCCTGGTTCTGTGCTCTCATATTTCATTTTCTTAAGGTATAAACATGTATAGCTTCATCTCATAAATGAATCTGTTTCTTTTCTACAGCCCAGGATTTATGTTGGAAGGGGGATGCATGAAAGTCAATTTGCACTTCTAAAGTGAGTTTAATAAAGAATTCTTCTTTTCTTGGATCTGGATTGATAAATTATTGGGGTTTAATTGGTTGAGGTTTGCTTCTCCACTTAAATATATTTTCTGTTTTAGGTATACTATATTTTGGGCTCTACTTCTGTGTTCCAAATTTGCATTTAGCTATTTTATTCAGGTAATTGTCAGATCTTTTATTGTTATGGTTCATAGAGAATAGAGATATGTGAGGCAGGTGGGTTCTCTTTAATCCATTATGTATTGTTTCTCCAGATAAAACCTTTGGTGAAGCCAACAAAATCTATAATGCGTATCAACCTTGTTCATTATGCTTGGCATGAATTTTTCCCTCAAGGTATTCATCTGTTATTGGTCATTGTTGTTGTTGGCTTCCTTTTTATTTGTTTGTGGTTTGATGTTGACATAACTCTGTCGATGCAGCTAAAAAAAACTATGGTGCAGTTGTCTCTCTCTGGGCACCAGTTGTTTTGGTGTGTCTTATCATTTCCTTTTTAATTTCAAACATTCATTACTTGGCTCAGCTTCTGTTTGATTCATATCTTGTCCATGGTGAAGTATCTCATGTGATTTTCCAAGTTTTATGCAGGTTTATTTTATGGACACTCAAATTTGGTATGCTATTTACTCAACCTTGTATGGTGGTATTGTTGGGGCCTTTGATCGTCTTGGAGAGGTAGTCTTTTTGAATGTTGTTTCCTATATTCTTTTATGACTCTTTATCAACTGTTCTCAGCCCATACAGGCAGGTATTCTTTTAGTTTATTTGGAATGGATTGTTTGCCTGCCATTGTCACTTGTGAAAACATGAGTCACAGTTGCTGGGGCTGGAGTGATATAAGTTTAAAATCCTACTTGAGATGGTGTTAGATGGGAAATGACATCTTTGGGATCTATTAAGAGATCGTATTCTTGTATTAGATCCAAGGTTATCATAATCAATTTCTGATTGTTAAAATCTTTCATTTTTTTTATTCCTATCCAATATAGTTTCCCTTTCCATCTCTAATGTCAGAATTGTCATAGACTTGCTATAGAATCGTTAGACATGGGAATTGGTTCATATTCAAGCATATTATTAATTACTTTTATGGCGAAGTATTTGCTTGAGCCATTAGGTTGGCTTTCCGAGGAAAGGATGGGTTATGAATATCATTTCATTTTATTTAAATTTAAAAACAAAAATTTTAGATTTGTGTGTTTTTAACAAACTCAGCTGGGCTCACTTTTATTTATCCTTGTGGGCCTCTTGCACACTCACCTTTAGGGGTGTTCTACTCATTGTTATTCAACTCAGCTGGTACTTGGTTTGGAATTCAAAAGAGGTGGATATTATGAGAGAGTTTTGAGTCTTGAGGAGATTTGAGGTTGTCTATATGTATAGTCTTCCTTGTACAGCATAGGTATTTATTCTTTTGTGTGGTTTTTGTAGTAAGAGGGGAGGACCTCTCATCCTTCTCTTGTACTTTTTCCCTTTCTAATATATATCTTGTTTCCGACCAAAAAAAAAGGGTAAATAATGTAATTTGCATGACATTGACACTTTGACTAGTTGATGCTTGTGATGATTTTAATACATTAACAGTGTTGCTAGCTGTATTTATTGCAGATACGAACTCTAGGGATGCTAAGGTCTCGGTTCCAGTCTCTACCTGGTGCTTTCAACACATGTTTGGTGCCCTCTGATAAGACAAAGAAAAGGGGATTTTCTTTATCAAAACGTTTTGCTGAGGTTGAATCTCTTGTTCCTAAAAAATTAATATTTAAGCACATTCTAAGATGAGGAGAAACTTTTGGATATAATAATTTTGTCTTTATATCTGAACAGGTTCCAGCAAGCAGGAGAAGTGAAGCTGCAAAATTCGCTCAGATATGGAATGAAGTGATATGTTCTTTCCGTGAAGAAGACCTCATAAGTGACGGGCAAGGCCTCCATTGGGTTGAATGGTTTTTCTGTTCAGCCTATTAATTTTTTTTGTTTATTATGCTGAAATTAAACTGGGTGTTGTTTTGATCCAGGGAGATGGATATGTTGTTAGTTCCTTATTCATCAGATCCTAGCCTGAAAATAATTCAATGGCCACCATTTTTACTTGCTAGCAAGGTCGGCACAGTCCTCTTAAAATTTCTGATATTTGTTACTTTCTTCTCCTGTAACGTTTCAATCACCTTTGCAGATCCCTATAGCACTGGACATGGCTGCTCAATTTCGATCCAGGGATGCTGATCTTTGGAAGCGTATATGTGCGGATGAATATATGAAATGTGCTGTGATTGAATGCTATGAATCTTTCAAATATCTCCTGAACATTTTGGTTGTTGGAGAAAATGAGAAAAGGTTGTCTTTGGTACTTTTCTCTGCAAGCAATTTGCTAGCATGAAGTGTTGTTCATTATTTGATCCTTCTAGTAAGACATGTCTTCCATAAGATTTGTTTCCTAGATTAATACCAAGAGTTGAAGAAATTCTGATTTTCAAGTGTATCTCATTTTTGGTCTATGTCATCCTTTAAATGCTCAACTTAGTGGCATCCTTAGAGCCATGGTTCAGCTTATAATCCCAATATATGTTTATAGTTTTTCAGATGTATATTCTTTTTATACCTAAGTTGGTAAAAGAAATATAATGTATCATAAAGGTTTCTAAATTTTTTGCCTCTCTGGCCATGTTAGATGGCCTGGATGCACTTGTTTGCTTGTTATTGTTAGTCTGATATGCATTCTTGATTTGTTACCCAATAGCTTAAGCTTTTGGGTCAATTGGTGGATTAACATAGTATTAGAGCTCTGGTTTGCTAGGGGTCCCAACGTTTGAGTTTCTATTGTATATTCCCTCATTTATTTCTTTGTGATCCATGGCTGGCCAAGCTTTTAGGTCAGTTGGTGGCTTAACAGTTACAACATAATCGTGTTTTTTTGAAGTTGAATTGCTTGGTCACTGACAGCCATAGTTTATCTCCTCCTTGAGTACAATCTGATGCTTGAACCAGATATTCTGAAGAGTAGCATTGCATCCTGCAGGATTAGAACTTGAAAAGAAGATTTTCTTTATTATGTCTATTTCATATTGATTCATATAAATACTGTCATTTTCATTCTCTTGTTCAGGTATTAGTATTTTTAATTCTTTCTTTTATGTTACAGGATGATTGGCATCATTATTAAAGAAATTGAAAGCAACATTTCAAAGAACACGTTTCTTGCAAATTTTAGAATGAGTCCTTTGCCTACTCTTTGCAAGAAATTTGTGGAACTTGTGGAGATCTTGGTGTGTTGTGTTTCAAAAAATGCTATTCTTTTCTGCTTTATATATTAATAAATATAAACATCTTCATTATTATGTATAGATGCTTACCATGTTCTTTTATTTTATAGAAAGATGGTGACCCGTCCAAGCGAGACACTGTGGTGCTATTGCTACAAGACATGTTAGAAGTAGTAACCCGTGATATGATGGTGAATGAGATTCGGTTGGTGAACTGGCTTTGATATAATTGGATTACAGTTATTCTTTTGATTTGCATTTAGAATTTTATCTGGACAAAGTCTTTATATCATTGCATCTTTACAATGCTTGCGTTTTCATATGTAATATTTGTCAGTGAATTGGCGGAACTTGGTCATGGTAACAAGGATTCTATCTCTAGAAACCAACTTTTTGCTGGTACCAACCCAAAACCAGCTATAATATTCCCTCCTATCGTTACAGCCCAATGGGAAGAACAGGTAAAATAATTTAAACCAGTCTATATTTCTTGAACCCTTGTTTTCCCTAATAGATTATATATTGGTTTGCTTATTATTGTTTCAGATTAGACGTCTCTATCTCCTCTTGACGGTAAAAGAATCAGCCAGTGATGTTCCAACAAACCTTGAAGCAAGAAGAAGAGTTGCATTCTTTGCTAATTCATTGTTCATGGATATGCCCCGAGCTCCTCGAGTCCGTAAAATGCTTTCATTCAGGTCTGTATCATGTTTCCTTTGTATGGGCATATAATATATGTTGATTTGGTAAGACTACGTTTTCTAAGACAATGGGTTGTCAGAAATGCTTCTTTCTTCATGGATATGCCCGCTTGTTAAATTACTCTGAGCTCAATCATCTTCTCCATCCTGCACATATTCAAGAATAATGGAGCACCTAAAGATTGCATGAGCTAAGGAAAAGATCTATGTATAGCTAGTTATGGTTGATGCTTCTGTTGCTTTTTATTAATTTTCTTCTTCTTTTTTTTTTTTTTTTTTAATTAAAAAATGGTAGCATATAGTGCTATCATATCCATCATAAATCTGTAAAAGCCACCTAGAATTACTTATTGATTTAGAACAAAACTTGTCCAGTTATGTTGTTGGCCACATCCTGGTGCTGTTAATTTTTTCAGCTATTGTAATTCTTCACTTGTCACATCTTTATAAACATTTTGCTTGCCATTGGCAGTGTCATGACTCCATATTATAGTGAGGAGACCGTCTATTCTAAAAGTGACCTTGAGATGGAGAATGAAGATGGTGTATCAATCATATACTACCTACAAAAAATCTTCCCAGGTTTCAAATATAATAAACTTCTGAAGCAGCACTCTGATTCACATATGATGAACTCTTGTTTTAAATGGCTTCAATATGGTTGCTATTACTGATTTGTCAGATATATTGTAACTTTCTTAGATGAATGGAATAACTTCATGGAGCGGCTGAATTGTAAAAAAGAGAGTGAGGTCTGGGAAAATGAAGAGAACATTTTGCATCTACGTCATTGGGTGTCCTTAAGAGGACAGACCCTCTGTAGAACAGGTAGATTCTTAATTATCACCTTCAGGCTTGTCTTTCACATTTGTCTCTTATTAATACATATTGTTTTTGCAGTTAGAGGGATGATGTATTACCGAAGGGCACTGAGGCTTCAGGCCTTTCTTGACATGGCTTCTGAAAAAGGTTAGAGAGTAGGAAAACTTTTTCTGACAATATTAGAATGTCTGACATGTGAGAGGGGGGAATCATCATTTTTTCTACTCCTTGCGCCTTTGGGTTTTGTTTATTTTTTCTTTTCTTATAATAAACAAATGAATAGAGATAAGATGAGTACCAAAAGAAATACAAAGTCTTTCAATGAAAGATTCAACTTGTTAATACCAAGTACGAAGCATCTCTGTGATTCCATGCACCCTAATTCAAGATCCTAAGCTTCCCATAAATTCAGCAACAGGTATAAGAGAAAAATTTGATTGAGATGTTTTGCAGTTAAAGCCTAATCAAATTATTATAAGACAAATAAGCTGGACGGTATCTTGCAACCAAAATCTAGAAATGTGCCTACTTGTCTGAAACAATTAAATAATAGGTGTATTCTTTAAGAAACAGAAAATCAGGGCCTCTGGTTTCAAGGAGAGAACTGGGCTTTTAGTGAGGGAACTCACAGCAATCAACATATTTTATTATCATGAGGTTACTGTTTCCATTAATCTGTGCAATCATAAAATCCCTTTACTGTCTCTTGTATAAGGAGAGAACCATTTTTTTTTTCTTCCTCTTATCTTAGTTTAACCAAACATAGCAAATTAATTAGTAGCTTAAGAGATTCTAGAGAGTGAAAACAAAATTAGGTTTATGATTTGATGTCAAACATCTAAGGTAAACAGCTTTGACCTGTGGTTTCTAAAGAAGTATAGCATGTATTGGCATATAACTTTTTAGTGTTTTCAACCTGTGGTGTCTGCCTTGTGTATATGTATGCTTTTAAATCTACATCACTGAGGTTATGCTTTGTGGTGTCCACTGAGTTATTTTTGGAGGTATTGGTTCCTGACACGTTATGTTGTGAACTGATCAGAGATTCTGGAAGGCTACAAAGCTTTTACAGTTCCATCAGAAGAAGATAAGAAAAGTCAGAGATCCACATATGCCCAATTAGAGGCTGTTGCCGACATGAAATTCACATATGTGGCTACCTGTCAGAACTATGGGAATCAGAAGCGGAGTGGAGATCGCCGTGCCACAGACATTCTGAATTTGATGGTTAAGTATGTTGTCCATCTAGTGAAGTTCTCCTGCAACCAACTTCGTTGAAAATTTTCTTCTATAAGTTCCATTTATTTGAGAACCTGATTCTGGTGGTTTTCTACAGCAATCCAGCTCTCCGAGTAGCATACATTGATGAAGTTGAAGAAGGAGAAAATGGAAAGGTACAGAAAGTATATTACTCGGTCTTGGTTAAAGCTGTTGATACACTTGATCAGGTAATTATCCTTAAAACCATAACAAAACCACCTTGTTCACTTACCATGAATGCTGATTGCCTCTGTTTCCTATCCTATAGGAAATCTACCGTATAAAATTGCCGGGCTCGGCAAAAGTAGGAGAAGGGAAGCCTGAAAATCAGAACCATGCTATAGTTTTTACACGAGGTGAAGCTCTTCAGACCATTGACATGAATCAGGTAAAATTCTAGAAATGTGAATAACATTAAAGTTATACTATGGATGTTTCAGGCAATTGGTCATGATTCACCATGCCTACTTTTGTTATAGGACAATTACTTGGAAGAAGCTTTTAAAATGCGTAACCTTCTGGAAGAATTTAAGGAGGATCATGGAGTGCGTCCACCTTCAATTCTAGGTGTTCGTGAGCATATCTTTACTGGAAGGTTGGATGGCCATTTCCTGTTTTGGAACTATGAGCTGTTTTTTTGGAAGTAAGATCCTGTTTTTTTCTATTATTTCTGACATTTTAGTACATCATCACTGCAGTGTGTCTTCTTTGGCTTGGTTCATGTCGAATCAAGAAACAAGCTTTGTCACCATTGGACAAAGAGTGCTTGCAAGACCTTTGAAGTACGTTTTTCTTCTGTATTTACCTTCTCATGTTATACAATTGGTAATCATTTCAAGAAAGTTATGTGATGGCAGCATTGATGTTACCCACAAAAAATAAATGGAATAAGATTATACAATCATTGTGTGATGGTACACTTATATTGAAGATTGTTGATGTACGACCAGAATCATATAAAAACTTTTGGAAACCCTTTAACATGTGTCTTATTATTCCAACAAAAAGATCTGTGCTCCCTGCTGCATCATTTTGATTTCACCGCTAAATCCTCCTCAATCTCTGCAGATGAGTTTTAACAGCCTATAATACCTGCCTTAGAAGGAGACTGATATATTCTTTGCTTTCCTTCATATGAAACCATTTAATTTTATCCGGGTCACAGAATTTTATTTGTTTCTCAAAGTTGTATTGGTTGGTTTTAGGGTTCGATTCCACTATGGTCATCCTGATGTGTTTGATAGACTTTTCCACATTACTCGTGGTGGAATTAGCAAGGCTTCTGCGGGCATTAATTTGAGCGAGGACATCTTTGCTGGTAGCATTCTCAATGCATCCCCCGTCTTAGAGGAATGTAATTTAGTTTACTTATTGATGACTGTTTTTCCTCCATAGGTTTCAATTCAACACTAAGGCGTGGGAATGTTACTCACCATGAATATATTCAAGTGGGGAAGGGACGTGATGTTGGGCTCAATCAAATCTCACTGTTTGAAGCAAAAGTGGCCTGTGGCAATGGGGAGCAGACACTCAGTCGAGATGTCTATCGATTAGGTCACCGTTTCGACTTTTTCCGCATGCTATCATGTTATTTTACAACAGTGGGATTTTACGTCAGCTCAATGGTAACTCCTGTTTACAAACACATTATAATCTGGAAGAAAATTGGACATCTGCTCTGAATATTTGAATTAGAAGCCAAATTATGTTATAGGTTACATTTTTTTTTTTTTTTACTAAATTAGTATACATATAAGCCCAAATAAACACTTAATACTTTTGAGCTAGGTTGCAAAAACTCGCACCTCTTGGATAGAATTCTTAATTTTGCATATGTTTGCCACTCTAGTTGCTTTGGATATGCTGGCTGTAAGGGTAACCATGGAACAATTTATAAAAATTGTACTTCAAAGGGAACCGACGACAACAGCAAGGGTTTAAATTGGAAACACAGTGTAACAACACTGGGATTTAAACTTGTAACTATAAAGCTGTCTCTTTCCTTATTAATATGTGCACATTCTTGATTTAGGCTGTTCTTTTAGTTTGTTTATATCTTAGATTTACAATTATTATGTTCGTATAATTTGGATGTGGTCATGCCATTTTGAATTTTATGTACTGGTCTGCATTGAAGTCCATGAAGCATCTTTTAGAAGTATCTTATGAACTGAAGGAAGACTGTATGAAATAGTTCATCGCTGTCCATTCCCACTTACTGTCTGGCACTTGAAAAGATATGCTTGCAAATTCAAGATACATGGACTGTTAGCACATTTGCAATTCATTTCTTCTCTTTTCCCTGTTTCAAAGAGGCGACTGAGGGATTTTTAGAACCCAAACAAATATTTATTTAGATAGCATTTTTGCCTCTATGAGCAACCACCATTTAATTTTGAACCACTTCTCTAACTGAAAATTTGATTTCTGTAGGTTTGCATGAAACCCTCATTAGTACTACCCTCCATTTTCTAGAAATTTTTTTAGGAGTTTGGACAGAGGGGGTGTCTTTCCTCCCCTGTATGATATGCTATGCAGAACACTATGGACAGATTATGAGAAAGTTTACCAATTTTGTTTGGCATAACTTCTCTTCCACTTCTTCAACTCACACAAACTCCTTTCTGCTTTCCAGATTGTTGTCATTACTGTCTATGTTTTCTTGTACGGCAAACTGTACCTATCACTGAGTGGATTAGAGGAGGCAATAATTAAGTTTGCTAGGTCTAAAGGAGATCATGCTCTGAGAACAGTTATGGCTTCACAATCCCTTGTTCAAATAGGTCTTCTGATGGCTTTGCCCATGCTCATGGAGATTGGACTTGAAAGGGGCTTCAGAACTGCATTAGGTGACATGATTATCATGCAGCTTCAGCTGGCCTCCGTCTTCTTCACCTTCTCACTTGGAACGAAGGTGCATTATTTTGGGCGCACAGTCTTACATGGTGGGGCTAAGTACAGAGCCACTGGCCGTGGTTTTGTTGTACGGCATGAGAAGTTTGCAGAGAACTATAGAATGTACTCAAGAAGCCATTTCGTGAAAGGAATGGAGCTGATGATATTGCTTATAGCATATGAGGTTTATGGGTCAGCAGCTAGTGATCCTGCTACTTATATTCTCTTCACGTGCTCAATGTGGTTCCTTGTGGCTTCTTGGTTGTTTGCTCCTTTTCTTTTTAACCCTTCAGGATTTGAATGGCAGAAGATAGTGGATGATTGGGATGATTGGTCAAAGTGGATGAACAGCCGAGGGGGTATTGGTGTTCCGGCAAACAAGAGCTGGGAGTCCTGGTGGGAGGAGGAGCAGGAGCATCTTCAGTACACTGGATTTCTAGGACGGTTCTGGGAGATTGTTCTTTCTCTGCGCTTCTTTATCTATCAGTATGGAATTGTTTATCATCTACATGTGGCCAATGGTGATAAAAGCATTGTTGTAAGTATATCACCTATATATTGGCATATTGGGTTTTATTGGTTTTATATGCTGTCCAAGAAAACTTTCAACCGACTTTCAGAAATTTCACAATTTCAGTTTGATTATCAACCATTTAAAAATTTTGTCCTTCCTGGTTTATCATTGAAATAGTTGTGATCTTTTTTTGACTTTTTTTTTTTTAAAAAATAATTGATATTGCTATTGAATCAAAATTAAACCCTTATGTTGCCAATTAAGATCTATGGGTGCACAAAAAGGATGCACACAACTATCTGTTACTTGTCAGGTCGAGATTGTAACAGCAGGGTGATTGCAGTAGCCTAATAAATAATCTCTGATATGATGACTACTCAGTCATGATAGAGTTCCTTTATGGTGCTGTGCGCTTTGACTAGGCTAAGATGTTAAAAAGTTAATTGCTTTAACACAGATTGCAAGATTATTGAGCTTGTTTATTGTGATGATTAAGATGTAATTAATACAGTAATAATGTTTTTGTCTAATTTCCCTATCATTTCAGGTTTATGGTCTTTCATGGCTGGTCATTGCTGCTGTGATTATCATCTTGAAGGTCAGTACTCACATCCCAAACGGCGAACCTGTGTGATAAAGATTATCCTGAACGAGAAGACTCTGATTCATTGATTTCTGGTCATCTTTCTATAATTTATTTCATTAATTTATGCATCCTGCAACTGCAGATTGTGTCCATGGGTAGGAAGAAGTTCAGTGCAGATTTCCAACTGATGTTCAGGCTTTTGAAGCTGATCCTGTTCATTGGGTTCATAGGCACCCTGGTGATACTATTTGTATTCCTGAGTCTCACAGTAGGAGACATCTTTGCCAGCCTACTGGCCTTCATACCAACTGGATGGGCACTTCTTGGGGTACATTTCTCATGCTCTATGTTTCATTTTGCATATTGCATGATTATTCAAAGAAACTGCATTTAAGCAACACTGCTAAACTTTGTATTATGGTATATGCAGCATATTTGCATTCATATGCATTGTTTTGATTTTGAAAATATCTTTTATGAACTTTTTAAACTTTGCTTTGATTTTTCACCATTTTGTAATTAATAGATATCTCTGAATCTTGAGATTTCTTTTTGATGAAATGTTATATTCCATTCAATTAAAAAAAGAGTAAAATTCATGTGACAGGGTTCTTTTTCAGTTATAGATTTTTCCATGATGACTGTTGATCTATCAATTTGCCAAAAAGCTTAAGCTTGTGGGACTTGGGTTTACAATGTATAACATGACCTTTAACACCCTCCCACACTTGTGGCCCCATACCCACACTTGGAGAGATACATAAGCCCATAGGCAAACAAACACAATTAGTCTCTTTTAAGCTTAATAAATTGAGAAAATAAACATGCGGTGATGTGGTTCAAACACTAGACCTCCCGCTAAATGAGGTCTGATACCATATCATGTTGGATATGGGAAATAAGAGTGTCTCATTCGTCAAGGACCGTACAAAGCAAAATAACTAAACTAGCCCTTATCCAATAACAATACTAATATCTCTTTAACAGACTTCAAAAAATAACTACCCTTTTTTTTTAAAAAATTTTTTATTGTTAGATTCAGCTGCAATTTCGGTGTTATTTTCTACTGTTTTATACTCTAAATATGCTGTTGCATGACAGATATCACAAGCATTGAGGCCAGCAGTGAAGGCCTTAGGAATGTGGGGGTCTGTAAAAGCTCTAGGACGAGGATACGAATACATGATGGGGCTGTCGATCTTTGCACCAGTGGCTATCCTGGCATGGTTCCCATTTGTCTCAGAGTTCCAAACCAGGTTGTTATTCAACCAAGCATTCAGCAGAGGACTTCAGATCCAACGTATCCTTGCTGGTGGGAAGAAGAACAAATGAAACTAGCAGAGTGAGGCTGTGATGATAGAGCCCAGCAAGAAGAGACAAAAAGTGACTGATTAAAGGAGACACAGAGAGACATTGAAGCCAAATGACAGAGATGGAGAATGCATACTGTGATATATGTGCTCAAATAGGTGTTTTCTCTCTACCTCCTGTTTCTTCTGCTTCTGCTTGGAACCCTCCTTGTAATGTGTGGGGAAAAAAATACCAGTTGCTTGTCTGTGAAGTCACTTAGAGCAGCCAATAAATGCTTCAGTACCATGTTTTCACTACGCTCATAGGGCAAACCTGCCTGCTATTGAAATCCCCTCTGCAAAGTCCCTAACACATTCACCAACAATAATAGATTATAAGAGAGTTTAAAACGATTGCGGAGTCTCAATTCAAGGCAGCTGCAGATTGGCAATGCCCAGGGTCAGGGTCCTACTCCAACCCCAACTACCTATCTACTTGGGTATATGCATTCTATGTTGATGTATAAATCTTGCAAGATGTCCCAGTAGAACTCATGATTCAAGTTTAGAAAGTTCATAATTTCAATAAATACTTTTTTTTTAGTGACCATTTCATTTTTATATATCAAGAACATTTTACAAACACCTTTAGGATTTTAAAAAGATTATATTTTCTTTAAAAAGGGTTTGTATTTCACTTTTTTTTTTCTCTTAAAGAGAGGTTAGGAGATGTTTGATAGAATTGGCAATTAAGAAATGACAAAAGCTTTATTACAAACCATATTTATTAAATCTTTAAGTATTGAATTTGTAGAGGGAAATTCTAAGGCCCTCATGGAAAGTTAGGGGCATAGTTATAATTTTAGAAATTGATAGAATGATTATGGATTTTAAACAAATTGCTTTGAATATTTGGAATGTTAATTATGATTTGGCCCTTAGTTTCAGCTTTTGAGTTCTCTTTTTAGTCTAAATGAACTGAAGGAAAAGGAAGGGAATGGGAGGGGCAAGGAAAACTGTTGAGGCTAAAATTTGGGTTTGACAGATGTAGGTGGATGTGAAGAAGATCAACAAGATGCATTCACTCTTTATCCTTTTACAACAGTCGCTATTTTTTTTTTTTAAAAGAAAAGAAATTGGGTATGTGAAAATATAGTTCTTGATTTTTAAGCTCATGGACTTATCTACTGGCACAATATATTTTGGAATTCTTGAGCTAGAAAGTAAAGTTTATGAAAGTGAAAAAATGATATTTATTCTTGCATCATATCATGATTTCTTGTTTAAGTTTTGAACTTACCCATTCTATTATACCATTCTTTCAAACATGGGAAAACTGGAAATAGGGTGTTGAATACACTTTTCAAGTTCTTTTCTAAGTTCATCATGAGAATCAATAACATTTCCTAACCCATTTCTTAGCATATGAAAAAAGAAAACAATTCAGTACCTCATATGATCTGATTCTTAAGACTTGCTTTTATTCAGGTTGTTGTTGTTTCTTTGTTGGATAGACTTGCAACAATGTGACACAAGGGGTACTAGATCTGTTACCTTCTATATGAAGGTTTGGACATGCAATAGGTCAAAAGCTGTCCTAAAATAAGCACTAGTTTTTACAAGTTAGGGGGCAGTGTTGACAGATCAATTAAGAATCCTTGTATGATAGAGAAGTCAAAGTTTGATTATTAGCTTATTTTCAAATTTAGAAAATTTCCTATTTTTCCATGTAATTCCGATTCTTTCATTCCTTTAGTTTGTTATTTTTCTATTATTTGTAGGCACCCATAAAGATGGTATATATTTATTATTCAAAATACATTAATACATATTGATAGAAGAAGTTTCGGTTTACAAGAAGAACCTAGATTGAATGTTCCATTAAGTTATTAAAAAATTTTCTATTTCTAGTTGTGAATGAAATTATTAATATGATAACCATTCTTATTTTTACAGCACAAGAGTCTTGATCTTTATTTTCACGAAGAAAACATAAATCTTCAAAAGAAGACTTGTTTGGAGAGAAAAGAATTGTATTCTACTTTTTTTTTTTCGAAGAGAGTATATTAGCAGTTTTTGGATAGTTATAAAACTTTCGGAATCTATTATCTCTATTTCTTTATTTATTTATTTTTGTTCATTTATATTATGTCGAGTTTAGTTGGGTGAGCCTACTTGGGCACTCAACCCATTTTCAACATTGATTAGTTTGAAATTGTTCATTAACTAGCATAGTAAATTATACACACTCACAACATTTCATGTGTTAAACACTCATTTGCCCTGATTTATCAATAAAAGTGCCTTAACCATTTTGTAAGTTTTGCAAGAAAAATAAGGGCAAAAGATGGCTAAAATGTGACACTTTGGAAGGATTAGCAATCTTAGAAGGAAGATGTCTTAATACCCCCTTAATTTTGCTTCAAAAACCACCAAGAAAATGCTTTGATAGGCTAAGAGCCTAGCAACTAGGATGACCCTTTTTTTCAATTCTATATTTTTTCCATGCTTTTTCTCGAATTTTCAAACCTAAATAGCCTCTTGACCTTCCTAACTCTATTTTTCTTCATTCCATACTCGCCATCTCTTCTCATTAGTAGAGATTTGAACATTAAATCACTAAATTTCACCCACACCTTCCCATTCCCATCCTTCATCTCTTATTTCTCTTCAAGTATAGCTCACTAAGATAATTGTCAATGCATTGGAAGGTGAATCAAAGTTGCTATACAAGCTCCAACTACCATGGCATGCATGACATCAGACAAGCATGGAAGGTCACCTTGTGTTTTAGTTGTTGAAGATTAGCAAGGTAAAGAGACACTCTAGTTGTCTTCTTAGTTGACTGTCTTCCTACCTTAGTTTTTTCTACTATAAATATCAATCATGAAGGGAGCAATGAACGTAGTTAGAAAGTAAATAAGAGAAAGCGGGGTTAATGGAAGCTTAGTTAGAATTTTTTTTTTTTAGCAATAAGGCACAATCATCTCATTGATCGAAATGACCACTTAATTCTTTTATGCAAAAAAGTTCAATTGTCATGTTTTGAAAATTTTTTCCTATTCAACGCAAAGTCCTTTTCATTTTTAGTTACTATTAGGATTATATGAATTTAAATTTTTTAGTTGATGCATAGTTCTTTATGTCAAGTGGAAAATTCTCCCTTACTTAAGTTTACTGGCAATAGAGTAAATGAGGGAATTAAGTGAGGTGAGTGAGTGATTTCCTTCTTCATTGGGTCTAAGTTATAGAGCCACAATTCTTGAGGTTAATTTCAGGTTAGTTGAGAAAAATTTCTCCATTATTATCATCACACACCGCTAGTGCTTGAGAATGTCTTGAGGAGATGGTGGACGGTAGAGTGATATCTGGAGTAATGAACCTTTAGATAACCATACCCAAATATCCCTATGAATATTTTGGACTGATATGGCGAAAGCCCTTCTAGTGGCATTTATCATAGATGTCACAACATTTACACTATGAGGAAACAAGAAAATGAAAGTAGGAACTCTCTCATTCTCTAATATTCTCTATGATTAATTTTTAGTCAATTGATTGCTCATTTTAATCACTAAGAATTTAGAGAACTTTCTCCTCTTATTTTCTTTAATACACCACATTTCAACTCTTCTTTCTCAAGATTTGAGAGTAGTATTCTAAGCCACAAACTTTAACTTCAACCATGTTTTTATCTAGGGTTTTAGTCCAACCATGTTCTTAAAGCAAGAATTTGCTTTGTGAATTTCATGGTTAAAACCAATCAAAACCTTTGAAAAAGTTTGACTTCATCAAGGCTTAGAGAAGTATGATCATGGTAGTTTGAAGCCTAGGTCAATTTAGGTTAGGTACATAAGGATTTCCTCCTCAAAATTCATATGGAAAGTTGTTAAAAGAAAAACAATAAAAAAATAAAAATCCTAAATCTAGTCTCTTACAAGTTTCAAGGTCTTCACTTTGGTTGAAAAACTTCTCTACAACTTCATTTACAAACGCAAAGATTAAAAAGATTGAAATTGAATTAATTAATTTAGATTTGTGTACACCTGTCAAATAGTTCAACCTGATCAAACACTTGTCAATCAATGATAATAAAATTCAAAGTGATCAAACCCCAAGAATTAGACACATGGTTAAGTTACGGTTAGCCGGAATAAAAAAATGTTATTTGATTAAAAGGGCTTCTCAAAACCCAAATTTTGAAATTTAACCTCCCATCCTTTTTTGGTATCATTTGGACAAAAATACCCTCATTATATTTTTGTAAAAATAATCATTTCTTTTAAAACCAACTGTAAATACTTGAAATAGAAAAAGATATTTATGTAAAAAATGAGTTATTTTTTCAAAAAAAACATGGGATGGATTAGATTTCTGATTAAGGGATTATTTCATCATTTTTAATTAAATATGTCTATAAAATAACCCATGTGGCCCTTGGCCAAAGACCTAAACATAAAACATCACTATGTGAAACCGCTGTTTCCATTCCTTAAATGAAGCTAAAACCGCTACTTGAATGGGTTTCTTGAATTGACCTCAATAGGCGCTAGCGCTGGTGGCGGGTCTTGATTGAAGCAGCGGAGAAAAGGAGGGAAAAAGGCAGGGAAAAGGGTGTCCACCATTTCAGAGGGTACTCTCTTCCTCTGGAGTTTGGTTGGGATTTTGGAAGCGATTTTCTTGCTCCCCAAAGCAAAAAATTGCTCTCTTTCTTTCTTTCTTTTTTTCGTTCTTAAAAGCAAGAAAAACACTTCCACCACGCCAAAATTGGATTGATGTGAAATGGGCGTGCGGTGGAATGGCTTGGGAACGTTGATTTGCTTGTGTTTTGCAGTTGAATTGCCCTGGCTGTGGATCACAGGTGATTTTGACAGACTCTGAAACTCTGATTTGGATTTTCTTGCAGTTATTGTCGTTGTCGTCTTGTCTTTTCCTTCTCTTTTTCCTCTTTTTATTTTTATTTTCTGATTTTTTTATTTTGACTCTGCTTTGGTTGATGGGGATGGACCAGGGTCTCAATGCATGTTAAGGCAAATGGACCTAGATTTGCATTCACATGTTTGATTTGCTATGACTACTTTTTTTTTTTTTTTGTTAATTGAATTTTTTCCAATTATGCTTTCTATGTGAATATCAGTTGGGAAATTTGTTATTCTGGGAATGCCAATTGTGTTTTATTTCACACAGAAGCTGCAAAAGAATTAGGAAAGTGAATGAACGCCATTGAGCTAATGTTTGGTATGTAAACACATATAAATTGTTTAATCTGATGGAAAGAAATGGACTTTTTCTTTTTCGGTTTTCTTTTCATGAATTGGATGCTCAACAATGATTTATCCTTTAACAATTTGCAGCATCTACTGCATGCTGTACATAATCTAATAATATGTATCTCACCATGCACATGACTCAAACTTTGCATTGCATTCAAGTGTAAATGTTTCAAGCATTGCTGATATAATAACTTTTTCAGTGGTTGTGAGCGCAAATGCTAGAGTATGGCTAGGGGGAGTGTCACACTGTTGTGTTACTGGAATGGGAAGAAGACAAAAGGAGAACATGGCATTGCTTACGAAGGTGCTGCTCCAAGGCCCATCAGGGTTAACCATGGAATAACCCACAATGAGTTGTTGGATAAGATGTACGCTATTAGTGGGTTTGACAGAAAGCAGTTTGAACTGAAAATTGTGTGCAGGTATCCAGTAACATTAATGGAATATATAGCTGTGCCAATAGAGGATGATCAGTCAGTAGATCTTATGTTGGAAGTGCCATGCAATCCTGGAGTGCATTGTGTAGAAATTTATTTGGAACAAGTGCCGATTCGCATTGATAGTCAAGCAAATACAACACAGGAGGACGTGTTTAATCCAGGGCCTATTGATGGTTCTGTGCTTGTGCTACAGCATGTGCACAGATCTGGAGCAATTTGGACAGGACAAGTTAGTAGTGTATTGTTTACTTCATTGATTCTATAAAAATGTACTCTAAATTGATGGCTGTACTTTATATAACCCTGCAGAATCTCAACATTTTGACATGTAGACAGAGGTTGGCCAGATTTATGCGGGAGTGGCCTCTAGATCATCGTGTGCGTCCATACATCATCCAAGCTGGATTCTATGGGGTATACAGAGTTGGATTTATACAGTTGGACTGGACATTAATTACAGCTTTAGTAGAGAGATGGCGACAGGAGACCCACACCTTCCATCTTGCTGTGGGTGAGAGCACTGTCACTCTACAAGACACAGCAGTATTATTGGGCCTTCGAGTACATGGTGATCCAGTTACCGGCACCACTGATGTACAGTGGCCTAACCTGTGTGAGGAGTTGTTGGGGAGGAGACCTGATGGCAATTCTCTTCAGGGGTCAGCTCTCAAACTTAGTTGGTTACGGATGCATTTCTTGCAGCCACCTCCAGATGCAGACGATCTTATAGTGCAACAGTATGCCAGGGCGTATATCTTGGCATTGATAGGTGGTGCCCTCTTTGCAGATAAGTCAGGATCAGATGTCCAGTTAATATTTTTGCCCTTACTTAGGGATTTTGTGGCTGCGGGACGACTGAGTTGGGGTAGTGCCACGTTGGCCCACTTATATCGAGAGCTCTGTCGAGCCAGTAAGGCAGGGGCATCAGAAATTGCTGGCCCTCTTATACTTCTACAGGTATATATTATGTGTTCTAATCATGTTATGAATTTGTGTTACACTTAAAGCATGGTTACACATAAATAATATGCATAGTCTTCTTATTAAGTTAATAGCTGTTATAGCTATGGGCATGGGAGCGATTGCATGTTGGTCGTCCTGAAAAACGAGTTTCCCGGAGTCAACATATGGTTATACCAAGGGGGGAGTGTGTAGGGGCAGAACCACCTGTTCTGGATGTTGCAGATGGGGCAGTCATCAATGATCAAACATTACCCGTGGATCCATTAGGATGCATGTATGGTACCATATTGCTGAAATCCTATGACTTTATCTGCTTATATAACAATTTATTCAAAATAACTAACATGCATTGAATGTAGGTGGCGGGTTCCTTTGTCTCGCATCCAGAATCCCCATGGTGTGTTAATGCTCTATAGAGATCAGCTTGATCAGCAAAAGGATGATCAGGTCAGTCAATAAAGACTAATCTCTTTTTTATCAATTTTATGAATGCATGTATTGGCTCACACTTTTTTTTTTTCAATCACTATACAACCAGATGATATGGCAGCCATATACACAAGAAATACTTTCACAGTTACCAGAAATATGCACTGCAGACCAGCATGTGTGGCGAACAGTGGCACCACTTATTTGCTTTGATATTGTTGAGTGGCATCATCCTGATCGAGTTCTTCGTCAATTTGGTTTTTGCCAGGGGATTCCTAGACCTTGCGATACCAATCTAAAACTCCATTCTATTGACAGGCGAGGAAGACATGACTATTGTTGGCGGCAGTATCATGCTCAGTACTTTGATCTATGGGCAGCACGTGAACAGAGTATTGTGTCAGGCGAGCCAGAGCAACAACCAATGTCTCATTATGATCCATACATGGAGTGGTACCGTAGCATTACTCGTCGATTTGTTACTCCTCTTGCTGACAGATCAAATACGGGCTTTCAGCCTACAGCGGTGACCACACACTTACTTGTATGGCTTGTTTGAACCCATTGTTTTGTGTATATGTTTTTGTTATTACTCAAAATCATGAGATTATTTGTTTTTGAAATTACAGGTTCAGAGCTTGACTAATATTCATAAACAGTGTGGCATGACAGTCAGTGCTTTCAACAGTGATGATGCACATAGTGCGTTGATAAATATCCAAACCATTTGTAGTGATGTCTTGCGCTTGATTGGTGAAGGTCGCCAGCTTGAGGTAGCACACAAGCTTGCACCTCCACCTCCAAGTGTGGCCAGAGAACCTGTTAGACAGCAATGTCGAGGTAGAGCTCATGGTGGAAGGCATGGCATAATACACCCTGCAGCAGTTTCGTCCTTAGTTTCACCAGCCACACTTGCGATATCACTACCTGATGCTTCTGTAAAAGCAAGAGATGATAAGCCATTTTTAGCACCATCTCTGGCAGCAATGACAGCATCAGCAGCCTCACCAAAACCACAAACTCCATCAGATCCTGACTCCATTGAGGGCCCATCACAGGTTGCTCAGGAGGTTGCTTCTTCTATTCTCTCTACAACAATTACGGTTTCTTCAATTAGAAAGCGAAGTCGAGGTAGAGGTAGTAGCAATGGTCATTTGTCTGGTCCAACAGAAAATGTAAGAACACCCATAGTAATTCCAGTAGACAGGTCATCGTCACAACCACCACCATCCCCAAGAGTAGCATCAAAAGCAACTGTAAGATTAGAGGGGCTAGCTCAGGTCACCCAGGGGGCTGCTTCAACACCTCTTGCTGAATTAGCATCGCTAGCTACTCCATTAGACACAGCACCATCACCCCCTATGGTATTATCAGAAGCAATGACATCATCAACTACAGTAGACATCAACCCTACTGAGGGGCTATCTGAAGTCATTGACAAGAGTGCATCTACACCTCCCCCTACCTCAGCATCACCTTCAGATGATTTCTTTGAGGGGATGTCTCGGTCTACTCAGGTGGCTGCATTAGCACCTCCCCCTATCACAGCAACACCTTTGGTCATTTCAGCAAACGTGGCTCCGCTATCACCATCAGCAGTAGCATCAGAAGCAGTGGTATCATCAATAGCCCCACCTCCATCAGTTATCAGTTCCATTGAGGGGCCATCCCAAGTCACTAAGAATGCTGCATCAGCACCTTCCCCTATCAGAGTTACAGCTCCACCAAGTGAAGGACAAGGCAGGGGCAAAGTAGTCCGGGTTGATCTAACTAAGACCATGCCAAAATCCTCTGCAATTCCATCGGATCCACCAGCTTCACTCCTGAATATAATAAGTAAGAGAGCAAAACACCTTTGACTTTATGTTCCTGTAGGATGAGAGAGCAATTCCCCGTTGTTTATTGTACTTATCCTGATACCTAACTACCTAGGGGTTTTGTATCTTTTATCTGAAATGGATTTGTATTTCACCACATTGCATATGATGTCAATATAAATGTGTAGGTTGTTTAATTTGTCCAAAGTTCAAATGAATTGATAAAAAGGGCACACAACTAGTTCTTTAGTTGAATCATGATGACTAGGAAGTGGGGAAACAACTGTTTTGCCAACCATCAGAGCAACATCCTGTCTCTGAAAGTCGCAAGGCCTCCAGATGTTCTCTCCTCTCCCCTGCTTTCTTTCTCAACAGTCCTATCTTGAAGTTGCAGCAATGTTTTTATGCAGTTCTTTCCCAAAAGATTTACTATGGCCATCGTGAATTGATGATGCAGAAATGGTATTTAGATTGCACCATTGTGAATTGATGATGCAGAACTGGTGCTTAGAGCGCCTGCAGGAGATCTTTTACCAACATATTTGCCTTAGCCGCATTTTGCAACTACTCACATCTCCTCACACACACTGGCTTACATCACTTGCTAATCATTTTGGCTGCACATTCATGTCTAGCGTATTTGGCATCAGAAGATGAAGTCAGGATGAAGACAGCAAAATTATGGATAGTTCAGATTTGGCACTATTTTAGTAGTTATGTTCAGTGATTTTAAAAAGTCTCTATTATTAGTGTGCTGAGTTCACAACTAATGGGACTTCAGATTCTCTTTGCTGGAAGGTTACTTGATGACTGCTTCTTAAAAGCATTCCAATTCATAACAAGCAATTCAAATATATAAGATTATTATTATTATTATTATTGTTATTACTATCATTATTATTATTTAATAACTTTGTTGATAATCAAAGGCAGTTTGATCTTTTAAAAGCCCCAAAAAATGATGACCAAAATGGATAGTTGACAATTTGTGGGAAGTGCATTCTCATCATATCCGGGCAAGGTTGCCACATTAATATGCCATCAGACAACCCTGTTGAACCCAATCTCTGATATCAAATCTAAAGATTTCTCTTTCTTTTCCTTAGATGATTTCATAAGATTCTAATTAAAGAAAAGAAAAGAATTGGTGATATCCGGAGGAAGAATATCACCCACATGATTAAGGGCATCTCAGCACCTTACAATCTCATAAAATCACAACTGCCAATACTCTTGAATGTTTCCTTAAGAGTACCAACCAATGGCTTGAGCATCACCCAGGTTGGAGACCTGAATTTGTCACCATGGTTTGGAGCATTCAGTTTCTAATCAGGATCCTTTTATTTTAACTGTAGTAGTAAAGTCCACTGGCATGGAACAGAAAACAAATGGAAAGGATATGTAACAAATGCCTGACCTCCATTATGATTTCCTCACTAAAATGAAACACAAACATAGTCCATGGAATTTATACCTCAGCAGAGTTATTATACCATAGTCAACAAGGACCAAAGAAACCTCAAAACTTCCTAAAACGGTAGTCCCTCTAGTTGAACTTCCATTATGAAACAATGAGAGAAGCTGCTATGTGAAACCTTAAGACACCAACTAATTATGAAAGGAAACCCCACAAACGAGGTACTAAACTGAGCATAGAAGGAGAAACTGAAAGAGGATCAAGTTTGAAACGGAAATTGCCAGACTATGTGTGTCATTTTCCTATGAAATTAGTACCATGCCCGAGAAAAAGCCCCTGTCACTATGGATCACAACTTACAAACTCACATGTTGTCGAAGCAGTCACCAATGCACCATGGACGAGGACCTTTCATCAACATCAGAAACTTATCAGATTAGTAGGAGCAGGTTACTTTCATTATTGAGAAACAAACAGATCAGGAGACTAAAAAATCCCTTAAGGAGATGATTTCTAGTTGAACCGGAGATTATTGAAATCATTTAATCCTCCTCCAACCCCATTGAGAGATTTCATATCCTGTTGCTTATTGTTCATAGTAACATCCTGAGGCATCGATGGCATGCCTACCTCAACACTTGAGGTCATAGAGTTATTCCCCATGGTTGCTCTGATTCTATTAGCTGTGGCAGAGACACCAATTCCACCATCAAAGTTTCCAAATCCTGCAGCCCCAACACTTGAATTGCTATTTATCCTGCTTCCCATTGTGCTGTCGCCACCACCAATAGAACTGTGGTTTATTTGTGTCATCCCACTACCATTTTTCACATTGTTTCCAACGGAACCTACACTGATCATGCTACCTGCACTGTTAAACTGTGATGAACTCATAATTTCTTGTATTATTCTCTCAACAGAGCTCAGGTGTTCATTTGGATCTGCCTCGTTTGACTCAGATGATTTTTGGAAAAGGATATTTGTAGGTGAATTTTCTGAAGTGATGTGGTTTGCAGTGGCTTCTGCTGTTAAGACAGTCTGAGAAAGTGGAGTGGGATTGTGAGATGAGGATGGTGTCAGACACGAGAAAGGAGAGGAGGGGTTGAGTTGTGTTGATGGTGGTGTAGTTGAGGACCCAGCAGATGGGATCTGACCTGGAGTTGCGGAAAAGGGACTATTAGGATTATTCATCTGGTTTTCATGCCTGGAGTTCATGGAATTCTGGCAGAGAAGCCCAACAATTGCGGTGGCAGATGTTGAAGTAGATGTTATGCTGTGGCCATTACTGACACTTGGAACACCATTACAGGCAGAAACCTGAGTGGCTGATCCCCTTAAAGCATAATCATCATTATTCATCCTCTGCCTTGTATTTTGTTGCTGAAGGTGTTGCTGCTCCTCCAATTGGTTATGCATCCCAGATGATCGGCTGCTTCTACGAGGAAACTCGGTCAAACATTCTGAAGAAGAAACAGATGTCACTAATTATCATACAATGATAAGTGATAAATTGTTCAGTAACACGGCTCTTTTCATCTCAAGTTACAAAATTTCAACAAACATGTTCAACGTTGCAATAATTGCAGTTATACATCATGCATTTTTATCTTAGAACTAATTATATGAATAGCCATTAGAAGAGACCCACTTTATTGCAAGGAAGTACATAACAAGGATTGTAGATAAAACCTCCCACGGCATAGACATCCAGATTCTCGCCTGAGACACTTACGGCTACTAAGTCTCAACAACCACCACTATGGCCATGTGGTCCATGTTCAATGGGCTACTCATCTGTCCTAAGTTCAGTGGAACTCCCACCATGTGGCATAATGCAAGTACATAATAAATGCAAGAACGATGGCTGATATATGGATGCACATTTTACTGATATAATTAAATAACTGAAGCAAAACCATGAAAATATCACCCCATACCCAGTTCCACCATGAATAAAGTGGAAAATAGAAAAAAATTCATATGCCAATTGGAGTTCAACAGTGAATGTTGTCCAAATGCTATCACTATGTTTAGTTTGCAGAAAATTTAAATTTAATAAATTATTTTTGCATATTTCTTTAAACTCATTTGACTTATTTTTCCTATTCTATATAAAGAATAAATAATTTGAAAATACATTTGTTTCCATCTAATTTAAATTATATTTGATTTTCTTTCGTATTTTCTATGGTCAACCAAACATGAGAAAATAATTTTCCTTAAGAAATTTTTTCCTTTCCTTAGCACTTTCCAAGAACCAAACACAGCCTATATTACAAGTAATGCTAGAAGAAAACAATTCCTAACTCCTTATGATCCACATGGTGTACGCATATCATGGCATGATTTAGTCAAGTTCATTAAATTAGAAAATTTTTCCCCTCAACCCAAGTCAACAATGTAAATAGAATGGAAATCAACAGTGAGTGCTACAAGAAACAGCACTTCCTAAATCCTGATAACATCCGAGAAAATTAGCTATTTCTTAATTCTCTTTTTCTTTTTGCAGTAACAGGGAGATGGTGCCCAACATGCATAAAAGGTTGTATACATTATTAAAAAGAAAAAAGGAAAACAATTGTTGGATTAACTGTTTTAGTTAGTCTTCCTCTTAATTAAGATTTCTTCTCTTGCATATTTTTGGAGTTGTTTAGGCTAGTTGATGTTGCTTCCCCATATTCATTAACAAAACTTGACTTTAAAAGCCAGTGTTTTCTAAATTTTGGTCCTCGTTTAAAAGGTTTACTTGTCGCTTATTTTTTCTTTTTCTTTTGGTGAGTGGGTGAGGGGTGGGTGCAACTCTAGAGATGAAGCTTTAAGCCCTTATATTTTAGTCAGCCACAATACAAGAACAATTTACCTTGATTAGCAAGCACAAAAAAAAAAAAAAAGAAAAAAGAAAAAAAAAAAAGAAGACGGATTCAGGACATTGAAAATCTAACCTCCAAAAGCAGCTAAAAGTATTCAAATATTTAAAACAAACAACAAGAGATAAGAAATAAAGAACTGAAGTTCAGCATTACTATCTGAAGCCCAACTGAATTATTATTTTTTTTTATTGGAAAGCCCAACTGAATTATGAAGAACAACAAGCAGCACTTATGAATCATGGGCCAACAATAGAAGCAAGGTATAATCATAGGTTCAACAAAAGGAGTTCCTGTATTGTAAAACATTCTACAGCCTATTTAGCTCCTGAAAAGAGAAGGATACGAGAGATTCAGTTATATAGCATGCACGATTTACATCCTGTATGCAATGATTTGATATCTTCAGGGTAAGCGAAAGAAGATTGCAATCAAAAGAGGAAAACATGCCAAGCCTACCTATAGGTCCTTTCTCGGTTTCTCGGCTATAGTCAATCAAATCTTTCATACAGTTCACAACCTCTGATATCTGCAATTTAACAAAGGATAATAGTTTTTAGTAGAGCTGAATGTTTAAAAGAGGTTCACACATAAAAAATCTAAGGTTCTTTTTCTCCTAATTTTCTGCAACACTCTTTACAACTACTAATCACCACCTGTTTTCTTGTTTTTCCAAGTTGGGGTTGAGGGAACTAACCCAACCCAAATGTTCTGAACATGATAGACTTAAAACAACACCTGTTTTCTTGTTTTTCCAAGTTGGGGTTGAGGGAACTAACCCAACCCAAATGTTCTGAACATGATAGTCTTAAAACAATAAATTTGTTTTCTGACCCTGCAACTGCAGGGTGCAGAAGAGACGAGCTATATTCAAATTCTAATCATGGCTATAACCAACTGGAAATCAGAGTCCATCAAGAACAAATAATACCTGAAGGCACCGCACAAATCTCTTTGTATATCCTAAATCATTAACTAATGGCACTTCCAATGCTTTTGCTAATTGACGAGCTGATGAGACAAACCTGAGAAATTGCATTTAATAATTGGTAAACATACAAATAGGGAAATTTAATGTAAGAATTAGAAAAGTTCATCAATCTTAACATAAAATGCAGGAATCATAGAAAAATTGAATGCTGCCTTTGCCTTAAGGGTAAGATCAATGTAAACAAAACAAAAGAAGAAAGAAGAAAGAAAAAATATGATGAAAAACAAGAACTGCACAACTCAGTCATTAACTATACAAATATAGTTTCCATCTCACTCACACAGTTATCCAAACAAATAAAACTGACTTAATACTTAAAACTAAAGGATACCATCGAAAAAAGTTGTATGAATTATGAATCATGCCCCAAGGGAACTTAAAACAGATTTTCCTTTTCTTAGTCTGCATCTCCAAGATGATGGCACAAATTATGAAGGTAAAGTTGACTATGCCTAAAATGCATGAGTTAATTCCACAAGTTATCCACTGTTTCCCTTTCTTTTACTGTCTTCTCTCCCTTCCCCATTTTTGTGAGAAAGGAGTTCAACCTAAGATGAGAACCAGCATAACACCATTGCCAAAGCCATATGAAAATGAGTCCTGAATAAATAGAATGGAAAAATAGGACTCCTGCAGCCAAGTGGAGATATTGGGGGAAATAAAGGGAAAGAAAAGGCTTTGCCAGGTTAAGTCTTCAAGCTATTCAATCCTTGTTGGCTCTCAGGCTGTAGATAACCATGCAAGAACTCATGATGGGTCACATAAGAGAGAGAATTGTTACTTTTCAAGTCATAAACTTGTAAGTAGCTTTTCAAAAAATGTATTGCACAACTGTTCTTGCACTTTTCACAGAGAAAGAGAATCCAGTTTTTTAGTCATACATTCCTTGGTGGCTTTACTGTCCAGCACCAATTGAGAATGCATGCATTTTTTGTGTATCAGCTAACACAAGCAGAAATGTGTACACTCTCATACACATATAAACCTCTACATTCATGAGACAAAAAGTAAGGAGAGTTTTTGATTCATGCTATTCTAGATGGTTTTTCAACTGTCCTGCATCATACAGGAATGTGTATACGTTGTTTGCATGCACCCTGGGATGCAAATCTGTGTTGATGCTCATGGGCACATGTACACACAGCAGAGAGAGCAGAGCATTAGATGCAGAAAAAACCAAGCTTCCAAATTTTACACCATTCAGAAAAAGGAAAATTTTCTGAACTGAATATATACATGAAATATTTGAAGAGCCACGTAGCACCTTAACAAATAAGATAGCAACAAGTAGAGTTCAGTTAATCTACAAAAGCAAGGTAACAAATGTTAAAAGAGTAACTTACGTATTACAGTTATTTTTTAATTCTTGCATTGAAACGTTTGATGGATTTTGAGCAGCAGCATGGTATTTTTGCGCCACAACTCCAAGCTGACTAACCTGGAACAACATTGACTTTGGTCAACATCCCTTTGCTGTGAGATGATACTATTTTATCATAACCCCACAACCATCATACCACCTCAACAGTACCACTAGATGAGAACGAATCAAACATAAAACGGTAGAAACGTAACATGAGCAAAATCACCATAAAAAGAGTGGGAAAATTGAAGATAAACCCCCAAGAGATATTTCCATAAAGGAATTAGGCACAAGGTGCAGCTAGGTTTCAAAGGTACTTTAAACATTGTAATAGGATCATTTTCCTTCTTTAAATCTCTTTAAAATATATTTTTTTTTAAAAAAAAAAAAAGAAGAGAAAAGAAAAGAAAAGAAAATTCTTCTTCTGACACTTAGCATCTAACTCTGTTTTGTACTTTCTCCCATTTTCCATGAACTTCATATATGCCTTCATATATATTGGTGTCTTAACATTTTTTCTTTCTTTCCAACTGTTTGTGTTTCTAATCTCAGCAAGAATCCAATGATACAAATTTTTTCAACAAATTTTGTGAACTCTGTGGTTTCAACATCCCTAGTCTGTCTATTTTTACTTGTCAACGGTTTACTTTTGGTATGTTGGTCTCTAATAGTTGGAAGCTTTGGTATAATGGTCAATAGACAGTTGATAGTAGTAGCCTAGTTGAAACTTTAAAGCATAGATGAAATTTTAAAGAGTTTACTTGTTGATTTTGTGATAAATTAAGTCAATGAATTATCACATTGAATTACACATATTTCATCTAACCTCTAGTGTGTCACATCTGTACATGCACAAATTGAAGCATGTTTTAGCCTTGCTGCCATGCACAAGTTTGATAAAAGTAAATATTGGTACTGGAAAACTTGGGTGCCGAATTTGTACAAGTGAGTGCCTCTAAGCCCTAGCTCAACTGGCAATGGCAGAGTGAGGATAGAGAGGTTCTAGGTTCAATTCATGTACCATAATAATTATAATAAGTTCCCTATCACTGCTGAAATGACAAATATGTTGTTAAGCCAATAAAACAAGAGCAAATTTTTTATGTTGATTTGATAGTTTAAAACCCCACATAGGAAAGATATTCAGTTTGCAATAAGCTAGCACACTCCAGGTGAAAATTTCAAACTCATTTACAGTGAATAAGGAAATTCCAGTGATTACTGTAATCTGTTATCTAAAGAACTTGGCATGGAAAATTTCAGTGCTCATACTGGACTATTTTATCAAACAACCCCAAAATATTTTCAAAAAAGGGCTATATATGGCTTATGCCTCAGACTTGTGATAAAATGTATTTCATGCATGTTTACTTGTTTTTCTGTATATTCTCTCAAGATTTAACTGTGTATGATAAGTAACACAAAAAAATTTTAGGGAAAGGATTCATGATAAGATGCACAAATTGATGATTACTGCTGCAATCACTTTACCTGAGACATTCCAGACTCCTGATTATTAGGAAAGCATCTTACTTGACTCCAACAGGTCCACAAACTCTACCTCCAGTACGAGGGTGGCTATGATTCTTTGGCAAGCTCATTTACTTGATAAGTCAGAAGTAGAAGCACCTTATTTAGTTCAATCATTTATGCTTTTTTCTAGTTCAAACATTTATGTTTCAAGTCTCAGCTCTCAACTTTAAGTTAGCTTTCTTGCACTTTTGCAGAAAGGACAAATACTATCACTCCGGCTCCTCATTATTATTATTTTTTTCCCTCTCATTTTCTATGAGTTGCATTCCTATCAATATTTATAAAAGATCAAAAGGAAGGCCCACTCAACAATGGATAGCAAAGAGTAGATATATCAGCAAAACCATACATACAAAGGCTCAATCAAACCATTTAACCACACTAAATGAAGGCCCCAAAGAATGTATAGTAAGTTCACAAGTTTATTGCTAATCAGAAGAGCATTATTCTATGCAAGAAAGTGAAAGCACTGGATTTTTTACCTGAGGTATGATTGATCTTCGAGGGATAAGTTCCTCATGATGCCGAGCACAAAACAGCCAAGAGCAGATCTAGAAAATTAAAAAATAATATATATATAAACAAAAATATAAGTAGTTGGGAGAAAAAAAAAAAAGAAGAAGAAAAGAAGGAAAAGGAGCACAAGAGATTTACTTTAAGCTGAAATCTCTTGTACAAGAAGATCATTTACCAACCTTTAGATCTGGGGAGAAAACAATACGAAGTTGCCCATCACGAACTACACGCAGTTGCTCAAAGACACTTTCTTGTACTGCTTTAGCAAAGTCTAGTACAATCTGACCGGCTGCATCCTGATATTCATGGGGCATATCAAAATATAGAAGCTCTTCCAAAGTGCCACTGTCATACTTGATTTTGCATAGCCTGGGGAGAACTTCAAAAGTTGTTTCTGAAGTGCAATAACAAAATCATTTAACCAAAAAAAGAAAGTATGAAGTTCCATCAGATTTTGAATCTCAAAAATGTCAAAAGAAAAATGCAACTTATTCATTTTTCATCAAGTATATACTCGGTTAATAATTTAAGAATTTGTTAATATTTCTATACAAAAATTTTAATAAGTTCTAAATTTTAATCAAAATTAAAAAAAAAAAAAAAGGGGGGGGAAGAGTTCACTTAGATCTTGTTTGGATACACTTCCTTATTTTTGTTTTTAAAATTAGAAAGGAATACTAACTTCTATATAAAAAGTAGAAACTCTTATACAAAAAGCATAGACTTACCTTACGTCCTTAAAAATTAATTTCAAACATTTTTAAATTTGAGTTAGTAAAAATTTTTTAATACTTCTTTTTTTAAAAAAAATCAGTATCATTGCAATGTAAGCCTCTAAGAGTTTTTGTATTTTATATAGAAGTTACTACTATTTTCTATTTTCAAAAACAAAAAATAGGAAGTGTGTCCAAACGGATACTCAATAATTCCATTTTTTTCTCTTTCATTTCCATAGATAAATAGATACACAATCACACACATAAAAGAAGAGGGATGTGAGGGCTTGAGTGAAAGAAAGGGAAAAATCTAGGAGAGCATGGGGAAAAGTTTGAGCATTATGAGAGGGGCGGTCCTTAGAGATGACAACAGATTGTACAGAAAAGTTGCTGCCATTTCAATTTGTCACACTATATCCATAGTTTCATTGTGCCATCATGATAATTGGCACAAGAATGAATTTTGCAGCTAACAGGAATATAATAGATGAGAAGTCATAGAAAAACATCAGCTCCTTGAAATATAACAAAGCATGAGCTTTCCTCTACTATATGCCACATAAGTTCAGCATATGCAAAATGAATCAATCTGAACCGAATTGAGATATGCAAATTTCCAAATTCCCACCCTGTAAGAAATGACCCTAATATGTTGGATTTTTAGATCTTTCATCCTAGTCGCATAGTGATGGGCATCAAATCCAAAAAACGAAGATGCAGTAAAATTCATAAAATGGTATTCTTTAAGGAATTACAAAAAGCAAAAGGTTGAAGAATATATATATATATATATTGAAAAAAAAAAGGACATACCAAAACCACGACCAGGCCTGCGATTGCATATTTCACAGTGCCAGACATCCTGCAAAATATTTTATCCAGATTATAATGTCATCTCACTTTGATTAGAAGGAAGGAAGGAATAGCAGTATCCTACAAAAAATAATTTAAATGTTGAATATTTGTTCCACTTGCATCACCACAAAAATCTCAGGTGGATCATAAAGGGAAGCTAAATCCACCAGAAACCTTCATAAAATAAAAAATAAAAAAAAAGACCTCAAGGTTTGTATGAAACCTGATAGAATTTAAAGGCAATGTCCTTTTAGAGGATTAAATTATGCGCACCAAGGCAGGAACTTCAATTGCCAAAAACATGCATCTTAAAACATTATGTGACAGCGAATATAGTTCATTGTGGTAAAGCTTGACATCACAAGAGAGGCCATCCACCAATGAAATCCTTCCCTTTCTGAATTGTTAATCAACTGGTTTTATCTAGCAACATACCTGAGGAAAAGGGCTATTTGTTTGTCGGTTATTTCCATATTGTGATATACACCATCTTTTCTTCGCATTGGGAGCAAAAAATTCAGCAACAAATTTCTGCCAGAATTCAATATTGTTGCCCTGAATAAGAAATCATCACCACAATCAGACCAGTATAACACCAAATGCATAAGAAATACTCATTCCACAGTTGAAAAGAACATACATCAGGCCTATGCTTCTGCTGAATCATGTACTGAGTTAAACGCTGAGCACACATTCCAGGTTCATAGACCAGTTTTGCAGGCAGATTTGGCTGTTGAAACTGGGGCTGCAATTGAGGTTGCTGCTGAGTTGCCTTCAACAATTGTTGTTGCTGCTTTTGTTGTTGCAGCTGCAACAAACGCTGCTGTTGCAAAAGATTCAACTGAGCAGCAGTAGCGTGAGAAGACTGCCTCGACATGTGAAGAAATTGTTGACGTTGCTGTTGCTGCTGCAAAAACATTTGTTGGTCTAAACGATTAGGTTGAATTTTGACAGGTGGAATACCTCTGCCAACCTGGTTCTGTTGTGATAATTGCAACTGTTGCTGTGGGCAATTTTGATCATTCACACCCACACCCCCCGACCCACCTTGAGTTGCTTGATATGGCTGCTGTTGAGGGTGCAATTGATGTAGCTGCTGTTGGCTGAATTGCTGCAGCAACTGCTGTCCGTGGTGAAATTTCTGCCGCTCAAGCTGTTGGAGTTGAGATTGCAGTTGATCTGGCAATACCTGATTCCCAGAAGAGTTTAGAGTATGCTGGTTTTGAACTTGGCTGGATGAGCCAGGATTCCCACTGTTCAGTTGTTGAAATGATGCAGCTGGTGGAGCGAAAGCAATGTCATTTGCTGCAATAGAAAGCGCATCAAACTCAGGCCCTGTATCAAGGCCTCCATGTTGAAAACTCCCTGAATGAGAGAGGCCAGAGTTCGAACCCCCACTTCCAAGAGATTGACTGAGGCCAGAGGAGATGTTTTGTGCATTTCCGACCAAATTCATGTCATACTGTGGCCGAACTGAAGAAAGTGAAGAATATGCTCCCTGTGGACCACCTTGAGCCAAAATCCCTGAGTTCGATCTCAGGAGTGCAGCCGAGGCAGACTGGGAACCACCAATTGATGTTGATGGTCCCGATGGCATCATCTTGCTGAAAGCAAAAACATAGATATTCGTCAAATACAAAAATTTAACCGAATGCAACAGGGGACAAAAATGAAAAAGAAAATGTATAATACCCTTGAGTAAGAACATTCTAGGAATCCACTCCTCCTTTAAAATAAGGATCCCCAAACATAAGAACATTCTAGGAATCCACTCCTCCTTTAAAATATGGATCCCTAAACAACAACTTAGGAGAATTTTATCAATTTTTTTTTCCACCGATTGAGACTCAAACCATTCAAAGCAAACACCATTCGAATAAACCAAAACTGATCTATATAATAGACAGGGCTAAGAATCAAAGCAAAAGAAAGGAACTAGCTTTGACTATGACCAATCTAAAAATTGATTGCTCCTACAAAACAACAATCTCTCATCAACAACTCAGAAGTCAGGACAATGTTGCTGATTTTCCCATCAATTAAACCTCAAACCATTCTGTAAAACAATAAAACACAGAATAGATTGGAGCTGCATCACCAAATCAATCATATAGCAATCTTAATCAATATGGTGGCAGAAGATATGCTACAGTTGATTAAATAGCATCCATAGAGACTGATTCATATCACAAAGTGCTTTGAACAATCAAAGCTGAGGTTTACAGTACACCGGACCATGAATCAACCAGTTCAAAACAAAGGAACTAGCTGTGGCCATGAATACTACTCCTGAAAAATTATAATCTCTAATTAAAAACCCTGCAAAATCCTATCAATTCCTCCAACAATTGAGTCCCAAACCATTGGAAACAAGCACCAGCAAAGAAAAAAAATTGTCGCACATCATCAAATAATTTATAAACAAATCTTAACCAATATGGCCTCTGAACAAATAGAACATTGATCAAGAGCATTCAGCGAAAGTATTTGCTTACGTGAACTTTTACACCCGAATTGGGCTCGTTTGGCTTCTGCGAAGATGGAGCAAAATAAAACAAACAGAATCTTTAAAAAAAAAACAAAAAACTCAATCCACCATTTGGAAGACCTGGAATCAACACTGCCCAATGAAACCAATTGGCTCACTTGAGTAGCCACAAAACAAAAAATTCAAAACTTGTTTCTTTCCAATCATTTTCTTTTCGTCGTTTTTCTCGACAACCAAACAGAGGAAGAAGAAAACCAAACACAACCCAGATAAGAGAACCAAAGACCCAAATGAGAAACAACCCAAAATCCGAAAATTGACAAGTTTTAGAGAGAGAACACTCACCAGAGTTGCAGACTCAGATTCTCAACCTTTTGCTGATATTATATCATTGATTTTTTTAATATATATATATGCGTATATATAGACATATATTAAAAGTGAAAAAAATATAAAAACCGAAAGAGAGAGAGTAGAAAAAATTAAAATTTAAGAAAAAAATAATTAATTATATTTCTATTGAATATGAACAAGATAGGATTTTCTGATGTGTATTCTCCATCCGTACTTAACTAGGATATTTACTATTTAGTGAGAGCGAGAGTTGGTGGACTTGTGGACTTGAAATTTCTTTTGGTTCCTACTTAATTTTTTAATTTTCTTTTCTTTTCTTCTTCCTTCAAAGTGAAGTCAAAGTGTGTCTCACCACATCCATCCCATGAATCATGACTATGTTGTATACGTGTATGTTGAATCCCCATGCTTGGCCCTCAACATGAATCATAAACCCTCACCTTCACTCCATCAATCAATTTTTTCTTTTTCAAATATTAAATTTGAATTGTAAAATTTCAAAATAATTGCATAGTTTAGAGATATGCATAAAAATGTTTATCACTATCTACTTCATAGTAATTTCATTTGTAAATTATTTTGCTATATACATAATTTTTAAATATTTAATATTATGTCCGGTTCTCAAAAAGTATTAAAGAAAAAAAAATCAAAGAAAATGAATTTATCATATTTAATTGTTTTATGAAAAATATCAAAGAAAATAAAATATAATTAAATTAATTAGAAACTTATATATTTTCAAATTATTTAATTTTTATGATAAATTAAAATAAGTGAAATGAGTTTAAAATATTATATAAAAATAATTTATTGATTTTAAATCTATTTACAAAAAATTTCAATCTTTCTTTTCTTTTACTTTTTTTTATTATTTTCTTTTCCATATTTTTCTCAAATTTTCGGAGAACTAAACATGGCCTAAAACTAAAGTTTTTCTATGGCATCACACACCACAAGTATGAATTCAAACATAGCCTTAAGATTTGTTACAATTTTTTTGGTGCATCTACCATCATTTTTTTTAAAATTGTTTAAGTACAACGATCATAATTATTTTAATCTTCTTCAATTTAATATACCTAATTTCTTGTTGATAAGAAAAAAGAGTATTATTTTCCTTACAATGGCATGATTGTATTTTCATAAAATTAATGATATTAATCACATATATTTTCTTGAATAAAAAAAATAAAAAAATAGTAATTCTAGGTTATATCATTACAAAGTTTTAAAATAAATTAAACACTATCTGTAATAGAATACAAGATTTAAAGCCTATCACAGCATATGTGGGTAACCAAACTCCCCAAATGTTCATTTTAGGGATCATGGGAATGTATATGCTACTAACTAATGAGGGGCAAATCTATTGGAGAGATTGATTCATGAGCTAGAAAAAATTCAGAACAATTATGCTAGAAAAAAATTGCAGGTGTATTTTGTTAATATGATACAAATTTTTTTTATAATTAAAATCCATGATAATTACAATAAATTGAATATAAAATCACAAATCAGAGTAAGAGTTTAGAATAGCCTACAAACGATCGAAGCATGTCAACATTCGCTTCCTTGAAAAGCAATGCCTCCCTATGCACCAACCCTTTTCGTAAGATCGAGTAGTAAGACAAATTACTCTGTTCAATTCAAAAACAAAAATGAAAAATCACATTCATAAGGAAATATATATAAAAGAAATCAAAAACTTTTACTACTTCCTACAAGTCCCAAACCCAATCCAAGTATAAACTTTACTCATATTTCTAAACTATGATCAAACTAGGGTTATTAGGGTTAAACTCAACGATGAGCTCGCATTTGATTATTAGCTAATTACCAAGTAATGATGAGCATCTTTACCATTGATTGATGGAGATGGGGAAAAAGACATCGTACATTTGATTATTAGCTAATTACAAAGTAATGATGAACATCTTTATCGTTGATTGATGGAGATGGGGAAAAAGACATCGTACATTTTGATTATTAGCTAATTACCAAGTAATGATGAGCATCTTTATCATTGATTGATGGAGATGGGGAAAAAGACATTGTACATTTGATTATTAACTAATTACCAAATAATGATGAGCATCTTTATCGTTGATTGATGGAGATGGGGAAAAAAACATCATACATTTTGATTATTAGCTAATTACCAAGTAATGATGAGCATCTTTATCGTTGATTAATGGAGATGGGGAAAAAGACATCGTATATTTGATTATTAGCTAATTAGCAAGAAATAATGAACATTTTTACTATTGATTGATGGAGATGGGGAAAGAGACATCTTACATTTGATTATTAGCTGATTAGCAAGCAATAATGAACATCTTTATCGTCGATTAATGGAGATGGGAAAAAAAACATCTTATATAGGGTTTTTACCGGCTTGATTGGTTTTGTTTTATATTATAGTAGTTAATACTTAAGTAAATAGTAATAATAATAAAAATAATAGTATAATTAAATAATTTTTTCAACCTGTAATGAGTTGGATTTGATTTTTTTTAAGCCTACCCCAAGCTAAAAAAAATGTAAAGATGTCAAAACACAACCTAAGATCAAGTGGGCCAAATGAGCTCCATCACACTGTAATCCTAGTGGTTATCTATTTACTTGTATCAAACAATTACTTAAATAGTAAAATGAAAATAGTAGACGTGGAAAAAAAATGGAATGTGGATAAAGGAGGAAAATTTTTGAAAACATAAAGATTATCCCTTTTAAATAAGATATTAATAGTAAAAATTAGGAAGGAAAAAAATATATTATTAAGGAAATCTTGGTCATCATGGCCATCATCTTCGCATGCATAGTTTTTATAATATTTTCAGAAATGGTAGAAATAAATTGGTGGGTGAATAAAGAGGAGCCAATCTCAAAGTGTTTTCCCTCAAATTATTTGAAGTAATTAATATTTATAAATAAGAATGAGAGACCTAAATATGTTCATTTAAGAAAGTTTATGTAGGGCAAGAGAGGATATAGAAATCTTTCAAATTTGTCTCCTTTTGAGGTTGAATAATATGAGATTGGTCTTTTGTATTGCTTTCAAGCCTTTTTTTAAAGTCCCTTTTTCTTCTAAATTTCTTCAAATTAAGGGTACTTAGACAAGTTACACAAATTAGTACCTTAACTCTTATTTTGAAGCTTTATAGATTTTAATGAAATTGGCATAATACCATCTTTGTCTCCTTATTTTAAAAGAAAAATTAAAATTTCAAATATATCCTAATTTAGTTTTCAACTATTTGATTTCTTTAATTTTTTTATATTTATTTATTTTTTGACATGAGATAATATTGATTCTAATTTTTGTAAAACTTATTTCATTGTTATTTATTTATAGTTTAAAAAGTGACATTGTTTGTAATATTCAATTTATTTTTAATTATTGTTTATTGTACTTAAATTATAAAATATGGATATGTGAATTTTGGATGGATAAATTTATTATTAGATAAATATTTATTAGGCATAAAATAAAATTTAAATTTTTTATATATATTCAAACCAATCAAGAAAATACTTTCATTGGGATAAAATGGTCATTAAAAAGCAAATAAAAAAATATTTAATAAAGGATTTTACCAAATAGACAAAAATATTTTTTTGGCTCTGAAAACTTCTTTTAAAATATAATTTCCAAACATCAATTTATGAGATAAATAAAAATCATGGCTTATCCTTGTTCTTTTATTTCAAATAAAAGCACAAATAATAAATTATCTTGAATAAAATCATTACCTTTGACACAGTCAAACCTTATCTGGAATAATTTTTATTTTTTAATTTTTAGCTAGAAGTTAAGTCAAAGTCAAAGATATAATTTTATAAGATAATATTAGGTTTTTAAATTATTATTAAATATAAAATTGCTTCCTACATAAGTCAAAATTGATCTTTTGCCAAAAGTAACGCTTTGTTGACTTCTATATTAAACTTTTTTTTTTTTTTAAATTGTAAGGTTTTTTTTTTTTTTTTTTTTTTTTTTTTTTAACTAAAATTAGATAAACATATGCAAAAACTCTTTTTGAGTTTAAAATAGAGATTTTGCCTTCTTACAAGTCATTCCAAATTTGGCTTTTTACTGAAAATAATTTATTTTCAAAATTTAAATTGTTTGTTTTTCTATTTTTTCATGATTTATTATAAATTTTTTACTAAAAAGAAAAAGTTTAAATATGTAGCTTTTTCTAAATAAAAAAAATAACATATTGGTTTTTCTATACTTTTAAATACTTAATAGAAATAAAATGCTACAAAAACAAATAATATAATATTTAACACTATTAAACATTAATGTTCTATTTAAAATTAAGTAAAAAAACAAACATCACCTTAGTCTAACTTAATGTTATGAATTATTCCAACTTAATGTCAACCATAAGGTCATTTCGATATAATTATGTAGAAGCATTGGCCGACTCTTAGTTTAATTTTGTTAGATAGTCATTTGGCTATAATTTTTTAATTTTCTATTAGGTTATTACCTTGAGAATGTGGCTTATATTAGACTTAGGGCTAGTGTGAGCCCACAACCTCTATGAGAAACCTTTCTAATTGATCATGTCACAACATTGGAATGTTCATAGAATGTAACACTAAGTTGGAACAACAAGAAACATTGCTCAATTTGTCTTGTTATGTTCATTTTGACAACGGATTAAGGATGAACACAAGAGACACACAAGACTCATCTAGTCGCCTCCTAAACCAAATTGAAGTAGAAACAAATTTTAGCGAACTTTGTAATGAACTTACAAAGATCATTAATCACAATGTCATGATATGATTTAGGCTATTGTGAATTATTCAATGAAATTTGATCAATTTCAAGATAAAGCATCTCAAATGGGATGCTAAAGAGGATGTCGTCCTTAAAAAATAGCATTTGCATTTACTATTGTTGTTCCAATGAACAATGTTATTAATTTGATATGCCAAAATAGAAATGCTATTAATTTCATGAGCCCAATTTGGCATTGCTTTGAGCAATGCCATTTCATGTGCATTGGGTTTTTTTTTCATGTATATTATAAAATTTGCAGTAAACAACAATTGCTAATGCTAAAAAATAACTTCTTGCTATTTTAGCATTTTGGGTTAGAGATACTTACCCATTGAATTGTTTAGCACATCTTCACATTTTAGAGACCATGGGACATATGGCACATAATTGTTTCAAACAAACATTGTAACACCTAAACCTAAAATATATTTGTATTATTTGATTTTTCTTGTTTAAATTATAGCTTATTATTTTCCATTTAGTTCTTTGATGTCTTAGATTCAAATATTTTGTAAAAGTGTTACTTAAATAATAAAGATGTGTAGAAAATTTCCAAGTTAAAAACAACCTAGAATTAGTTAAATTGCATAGCAATAGGAGGATCTTGCATAAATAGTAAAATAAAGGTTTTATACCCTTATTTTAGTTTTTCATCTTTGGTAACATAAAAAGTAAAAAAAGAAAGAAAAAAAAGCGAAAAAAAGTCAAAGAACCAGACCATAAAAGAAACATAGAATAAAACCCTTTAATCATGTTTGGTTAGTTAGATATAATATGAGATGACATAAGAAAGAGGATAACATTTCCTATCTCATGTTTGATTGGTGATGAGATATGATAAGTTATTGCACCATTTATCTTATCCTATATTCAACTAAACATGAGATATGATAATCAGTGAGACATATTATTCATCTTTTTTTATTTTTTTATATATCTCTTATATATGAGATGTGTTAATCTTAAGCTAACATTTAAGATATACATATCCCATCTATTATAAATATGTATTTTTTATCATTTTTATTTTATTTTTTTATATTAATTATTTTGCAAAATAATTTTTTTTATGATAAAATTAACTTTGTGGTTAAAAAAGAAGCACTAAAAAAAATTAATATATGTATTATTTAATATTTAAATTATTTGTATATATTGATTAACATAATATAAAAAATTGTTTATAAAATTTAAATATTTTAATTATGAATATAATTAAATGTAAGATAAATTTTATATTTTTTTAAAATAGAAAATATTAGAATGCAATATATATATAGATGATATGATATGATATGTTATGGATATCATATCTATTGAATATAATATCTAAAGACATCATATCCCATTAAAAATCATATCCGATGACATATATTTCATATCCAATAGGATATGATATTATAAAAAATACATATCTTATCATATCCTATCTTATCATGTCAATCAAATATAGCCTTTGTCTTTATTCAAACTTTCTTTTGGAGATTTAGGGGCATCAAGAATATAGAAGTCATATTATAAGCAATTTCAATGTCCCCAAAAATAAAACCTTAGGAAGGATTTAAACTTTAAATTTAAGGTGATGTTTGTTTTCTTATACTTAATTCTAAATAGAACGTAAAACTAAATGGTGCTTATTAGTGTTAAGAATGATATTGTTTGTTTTTTTAATGTTTCATTTTTATTAAATATTAAAAAGTAAAGAAAAACCAACTTATTACTTTTAGCATATTTAAGAAAAATTCAAATATTTTCATTTTTTCAATTCAATCTTAAAAATTAAGAAATAAATAATAAGTTAACAAAAAGTTAAAAAAAAAAAAAAAAACAATCTAAAATCTTAAAGCAAATTACTTTCAACAAAAAATTAAAAAAACAAGCAGCACCTAAATATGAAAAGTTTAAGCCTTAAGATTAATAAAATAGCAAGACAAAATGAGTTAATGCATATTTATGACAAAAAAGTTGAAAATAAATTAAGAGCTAAAAATGATTTATTCAAATTGAGAGTTAGAATTCACCTGAGATCAATTTTTAGGCAAATTCTCAATAAATTGTTTTACAAAGGAAAGTAGTATGCTCAAGGTAGCATTTGGATTTTGTCGGCAAAAAAACTTAGGAATGATATTATGGCTTATCATTTTCTTTGAATGTTTTTCCTTTTAAAATAACAAGCAAATAGAGTTTTTCAATTTATCTTTGCATGAATTGTGAAGATCTTAAATCAACCCTAAGTTTCAAACAAAATATTTTAAGATAAATGATTGCATTTGAACTAATATAATTTATAGCAACTTTAGAAACATTTGAATTGTATTATATATTACAAAACACGCATGACTTAAGAATATATGAAAATTCTTAAGAAGCTCTATATTTTATTTTCTTAACCTTACTTAAAAGGGAGTATATTATTGACCTTCATATACTTTGAAAGAGATTGTTAAAGTATAGGTTTATACCATGGAAATTTGTCTTCCATCCATCATAGATAGCAAAAGCGTTAGTTAGCCTCCATGGAATAATATGTTGTTAAATTTTTGGCCTTTAGATCTATCAAATATGATACATTATATTTGGACCTATTATACGAATTTCTTGAAAACTAAATTAAATGTATTAGGATGTGAATGTTTGATATACTTGTCTTCACAAGCTTATTTAAAAAAAAAAAACTATTATCATGCTTTGTTGATTCATGACTTATGATGAGTTGGTTTGTTTAACTACATACAATCTAGTTACCCTTTTGATTCAAATAATTTTTATGTTAGGATGTAAGGCTTGATAAATAAAATAATACTCATATTCCTATTGTTGACATTCCTAGGTTTAGAGCATGAAAATGATACTCACATTATTCCAAATTTTAATTGAGTCTTTATTCATTAGGCTCATTAGACTTTTTGGTTAGCATAAGTTCTCATTCTCAAATAGATTGTTAGTTAATTTGAGTCCACAATTTCACATTTTTAATGATAATCCTTGAACTTCAATTGTAAATTTTTGAAATGGTCACGAGTAAACTTCCATGTGTAGTATCTATGTATAACAATAATCATTAGAAAAGTATTAGGACATTATTTCATGACTTTGTATGATATACATTACAAATCCTTAATGGATTAGAATGTCGTTTATGAGAGATAGTAGTTAGGGTTAGAGGTTGTAGTAGTAAACAAGGTAGCTGATGTAAAATAATAGAGAGAAGAATATAAAGGTCCATTAAACAAGCAAGTGTTGACCACTACTAGATGGTGAACATACTGATTTGTTAATACATCCACAATCACATTAGTTGGCTTCCATGAGAGTAAGGAAATGAGCACAAAGTATTGGAATGGAGGTTTTTTCTTGTAGAAATAAAGGAAGAAAAAATAGAAAGTTTGAATGTGCCTTAGTAAGGAAATGAATAAACCACATTGAAAATTGTACTTATAGTTATGTGTGATGACAAATCAAGCAAATATGGATTGGATCTAAGTCTTTAAAAGTTAAGGAATAGACCAATGAGCATTGATGAAGTTTTCTGATAGAATTTTTAGGGTGACAATTACAACAAATGTGAACCATAACATAATCAGTCTCTTTCAACTCCTTCGTACATACGATATGCATCATCAATAAGTTTATAATCTACATTACTCAAATTAATTTTTTATCATATCTCAACATGTCATTCACAAGTATGGTCAACAAAGGCCTAGAAATTCAAATGATGGTAACTACTAGGCAAAGGATGAAGATCAATAAATTAGTAAGTTAGAAGAACATTAACAACTTTATAAAGGTTTTTTTCATGTGGATTGATTAACCAAGGTGTTTACTCAACTATAGCTAAAACAAGATCCAATAACCGAAGTACTATCATCTCATCATTTACCTTTGTTTTTCCAATTAGGCTCAACAATGCATATAATCTTCCCTTTTTTCACCAAAAACATTAGAAAAATTGGTTAGCAATATTAAAAAAGGGACCAATATATTAATAAGATGATTTTGACCTAAAACATAGTTAAAGCAACAATTAACCATCATTTAGTGACACTTTTTGAGTAATCAAATTTCATGATTGCATACCAAGACATAGGAAACATTAGGTTAAGATTTAAAACTTGCTAGATGACTTGCAAATAAGCCCTTTCATGATAATAGTTGGTGCAAGGGAACTAAAAGAACTATTAACCATATTAATTAACTATTTATACTCTAATAGCTCATATATATATAGCTACAGCACGCATAGCTTGAAGTTGTTGTTTTTTAAGAAGAAATTGGGATATGTTATCAGAGAATGAGGCTTGTGATGGCTACTTAAGAAAATATTGTTTAATGGCATGCACCGAGGCATCATTTTTTAAAGTGTCCCACCATTTAGTCTTAAAAGTCCTTCCAAGGGTCGGAAATGTTGCTGATTTTTCTGCAATAATGATATAGTCCCATGGGACTATCTGAGCAAGACCTAACTCGCTAAAAAAGAAAAGTAATAGGGGGAAAACTAAAAGTCATGTAGTAAAACTATCTAATAATTGATTTTCGTTCAACACATCTAATGTCAATCCATAATTTTTGAGCTAAACCACTTTTTTGGGCCATATTATAGATACATCAACTCCACATTGTATTTATAAATACCAAATGGATTGCATATTTCTATTTGCATTAATATATTATTATTCATGTGCTATGTTTGTGAGTTAATCAACCTAATGTAATCACCTAAGAGAATGATGAATAGGGTGATGATTATTTTTTTACAAATTTTTAACAATTATGAATGCAATTGATAATTATATGTAATTAATATGAAAAAAAAAACAATAAATATATAGTTGTTTATAAATTAAATAGAAAAGAGAAGAAATTACAAACTCAATTTTTATAGCAGTTTGGTACAATTTGTTCTACATCTACTTTCCTCAAACTTTAACTATGTTGAGGACTTCACTAATAAGGCTTCCAACCCAAGTCTTCAAACTTTACACTTAGATTATGGTTTTAAGGGACCCTTATAACAATAAGACTTTTAAAAATAGTCTTCAAACTATCTCCCTTAGATTATGGTTCCAATGGACCCTCTCAAGAGATACACCGTTCTTGAGGTTATCAAGTGATCTTATACTTGGTAATCCTTACAAAGTTACAATTAATAGAAAATTGATCTCACAAAATCCTAATATAAGTTTTAGCTCAAATGGATAAAAGATAAAGCTAGGATTGAGATACACTAATATGAAATGCAAGGTTTGGGTCAAAGTGCAGTCAAAATATTCTTTAAGACTTGATTAATGATTAAAGAACAGTTTGGAACAATTCTCTCTACAATAAATAAAGTATAAGAGTATTATACAAGAATTGCATAAGTAAACTAACCATTAGACATAATTTAGGTGGACTAGTTGACTTGGGTATCAATCAATTGACAATTTGTTAGTTGGCAGAGTAGTAAAGCAGGTGATAATTGTTCTCTACAACTCAATTGGTAACACCAAGAAGTCTATTGATACCTTTGATCGGTTGAGATAACATCAATTAGTTGAGGCTCTAAACCTACTATTAAAATTAAGGAGGAGAGAAGATCAAATCATATCTCCAAATGAGTAGAATCCAAAGTTGAATATTAGTTTCTCATTCAATGGTTGATTTATAAGGATTTACCTTGATTTGTTCAAATTATTTTTATTCAAAAATTTTGATGGTTGTTGACTTACTCAGAAGAGTGATAGTATTTTGTATTTATTTTGAAGTCATTCTTTGATAGAGTTCTACAATAGTGAAAAATTCTTTGTTCTCAAATGTAGGCAAATTATTAAACCACGTTATTCTACGTTCTTCTCTAAATTTTACACCCACAACACAAAACCACCTTGATGAATGGAACCTAACTACCAATTCGAATTATTTGAATATGAAAAATTAAGATTGAAAAACCCTTTTTGATGATATATGCGTGTCAAAATATAATTTTTTATTCTTAAAACAATCAATATTATTTTTCATAAAAATCATTAAAAATATATAAATGAGCTCTATGCCTCATGAAGCTTTTGCATTTTGAACGCAAAATCCTTAGGAAATCCAACCAGATAAACTCCTTGAACCATGAATAACACTAATCAAATAGTAACTAATTTTATTAATATAATAAAATATCAAATGGAGTGAAAACATGTTCCAACATAACTGCTTAATCTTCGGTTGTTGTAGTTTAATAGTAAGAATTCCACTTAGCAAAAGAAGTCCAAAAATTGACTTTTATGTGATGCCAATCAATGTAGAACAGTAGAGAGAAAAGAATATCGAGCACCCCATAAACAAAGTACAACTGAGATTCTAAAATAATTATCAATTGACAAATGTTGAAAATTTATAATCAATGTGATGAAAACCAAAATGGGACCGCATCAACCTTTGACTCATTCTTTTTTCTTTGCATGACTTGAGTTGAAACCCAAGTCTCATGAAAAAATAGTCAATGAACTCTATTATTATTATATACCAATATTCCCATGATACCCTTTCAAACGAGTTTAAGACCAAAATAATCCTTTTGTAAAAAAAAAATGGTAAGAATAATATCCATTTCAAAATATTTGCCAAAGTAATATTTTGTATCCACGTAAGCATTCACATGGATTATTATTTTTTTTTTAAGTGTAAAAAACCACCGTTATAACTATGGTTTTAAAATTTTCAAAAATATGCTTAAAACCATAGTTTGTGACTATGGTTTTACAATTTTCTTTAGAACCATAGTTAATAACTGTGGTTTCAAAATTATTTTTAATCCACCTCCATTTTAATGGTAAAATATTTTTTTTATCATAATAACCATTAAATCACAATTAGTAAGGAATAACCTAAAATCATAATCATTGACATTATTTTTTATATGAAAATATAAAAATTTAAATAATATAAACAATTTGTTTAATTATTTTAAAATTTAAAAATAATATGAAAAATTAATTTTCTTTAATTCATATGTGATAAAATTCATAAAACAAATAAATATTTTATTTACTATAAATATATAAATTTTTATGGGAATGCATGTAGGCGAAATTATTTTCTCAAAATTTCAAGGAAAATATGAAAAAAAAAAAAGAAGATAAATATATATATAATTTTAAAACAGTCGTAAAGAAAAAATTTATTAAGGATAATTTGTAAAAAAAATAGTTTTAAACTGACAATGGAAAATTGTAAAAAATTTTCTCCACTCCAAAATGAACTTTAAGGAAATTTGGTACATCGTCAAGAAATTTTGATACATCCATAATTTACACTAAATTTAAAAATAAAAAAACAAAATTCTAAAATCTTATATTTTTTTAGTTGATATATGGTTATATAAGTTCTTTTTAAAGATAAGTATGAAACCACAGTCTGTAACCGTGGTTTTTAGGATATTTTTAAAACCACAGTTACTAACTATGGTTTTATGGTTATTATGATAAAGGATATTTTAAAAATAATATTAAAATCACAATACCATTTAGATGAGGGTGGGTTAAAAATAATTTTGAAACCACAGTTAGTAACTATGGTTCTAAGGAAAATTGTAAAACCACAGTCTGTGACTGTGGTTTTAAGCATATTTTTAAAACTTTTAAAATCATAGTTACCAACGGTGGTTTTTTACACTTAAAAAAAAAAAAAAATCTATGTGGATGCTTACGTGGATACAAAATATTATTTTGACAAATATTTTGAGATGGGTACTATTCTTACCATTTTTTTTTACAAATGGATTATTTTGGTCTTAAACTCCTTTCAAACAAGGTTAAATGAAAGAAGTCAAATTCAATTATATTTTGTATTTCTTTAATTTTATAAATAATTTGTTGTTATTATATCACAATAATATGTTATATTACTATTTAAAGGGTTAAAATATGTTCATATTTTCTAAAAAAGAAAAATAATCTTTATACTTATTTCACATGAAAACACTTTTTATAAACTAAGCATTGAGGTATTTACTTTTGGGATTAATTGATTAAAATTTTTTTAAAAAAAAATCTCAAATTTGTGAAACTAATATCTCATTTTTTTTTTTTTAAATTTAAAGAGTAAACCTATTTTTTTTTACATAAATATCCTTCAACATTTTCATTATTTATATATGTATTTTAAAAGAAAAGTTATTTTTATATGAAAAAATAAGGATATTTTTCTTCAAAATAAGTACATTTTTTTGGTAAAAAAAAGGTAGAATGTTAAATTTATAATTTCATGTTTATTTTATCCCTTTTTATCAACTATATTTTGTTACTTTATTTTTTATTTTTCTTCTATTTGTGTAAATTAAAAAAAAATGATCTATTAATAAGAAAATAACAAATATATAAAATGTATGCTAGTAATTAAATTCTCCTTTTTCACAAACAATATTGAAAATAAATAATTTTAACCGAAATACGGAGGTAATCGTGGATGAATGGATGCATGTGATGAATTTAACACATGAAGCATCGCATCGCATCGCATCACATCAAATCACATGCATAATATTGCGGCAGAATTATTAAATAGTATAATATAATACAACCGCCATGCGAAAATGACCTCATCAAAGATTCTAACTGAACATAAATAACTTTTTTGGGTTCCATTCCCCTGCATCGCCCCCTTACCCATGTACCTTGTGACTCTCTAGAGACCTAAAGATAACTTCTAGAAAGAAAAAGGGTGTTTCGTCACTTTTCCTCATAACTCCTTGTTGGTTTTGACGATGACAGTAGATGAAATGATGCCAAACATTGCCCATCTTTTGTGAAAGCCATTTTAGTAGAATTTTGGGCACCCTACCCATTTTTAAGATTTGGGAAACAATATTGAACATCTACTATGGGTGGGTTGTTTGGCAGGTGTACCAGCAATAAAGAGGACTTCTTTTAGACTTGTTTTTCCATTTTTGAAAAGATAACGTAAGAGAAGTTTTTTGGCTGATTGTAACCATTACTCAATAGGGTAACTCACAAAATGCTTCAATCACCTCCTCATTGTAACCCAAAACAACCAGAGTTCATTCCCCAATGTGGTCCATATGACCATGCATATAACTTTGATCCCAACTCCCAACACATACGTCTCTCTCACTTTAATAACATTAAACCTTGGGTTTTCCATTTTTAGGAGTACTAAGAATGGAAAGAGTAAAGATAATATGGAATAATGACACTTGATGATCTTCCAGCAATTACAGCATTCTACAAATAGTGATCTACATTATTGACTTTTCCATATATGCTTCAGAATCTCTTAACCTACACTACTGACAAACTACTACACACAAGATTAAAAAAAAAAACTGACAGAATACCACCCATTACCTGGACTCAATGGCATGACTTTCTGAGCCTCTTAGAAATGATCTACGCCACCAGATTTGGAAGGCTTTGCTCAGATTAGGGCATTCAGTACCATGCTTGGAAAAGCAACGAAACCATTCCATAAACAGCATGTACTGATGTTTCAAAGGAAGTGTAAGCAGTGCCTGGCCCATGGCTTCCTCCAATGCCTTCATGTCAAGCCCCTTTTTGCATCTCTGTAGCCAACCAAAGTCCAGCACCATAGGCCCAAACCATGCCTGCAGAAGACCTAATCTTGCTTCTGTTCGACAATGCATTTTTCTGGTTCCCACTGCAATGAACAAAATGGCTGAAACCCGACTCAGCTCATATCTGACCATTGGAGATGTGTTCTCATGCATCCTAAGCAATTCCCCTTGGCTTGCCCACATCTCCACAAACTCCTCAGCTATTTGCCTATCAACTAGGATATCTAGAAGCCAGTTGATGTTATCAACCTGCCTTGAAATGCGTTCAATCAGCGGCTTATCCATTTCCTTTTTTGCCAATCTCTCACAACAATTGGTGGCCTCCTCAAACAGGGTCACTAGTGAACCCAAACAAGATTGGCAAACACCGTAGAGATCCTCCTTGTTGATGTCGGAGTGGTCCTTCTCATAGACTGAACTTTTGCACAGCAGGCCCTTGACTAATAACTTCAGTTCATTCCTTGCATTGGTATCAACACAAGTGGTGATGGACCAAACAAGCTGTCTAGCTAGATTTCCTTGTGAGTCCCCCGATTCAAGAGGGTAAAGTCTGGCCAGGATGTCTTTAGTTGTTGCACCATCAAACTTAAACCTTTCAAATACGCTTCTCAGCTTCTCCTCTTCTTCCTCACTCCAAGGAACAGCCTCAAGGTATTTTAAACAGGACAAAACACCCTTAGTGAACATGATGCCTGCTGATACCTAGCAGTAGTAAGAGAAGCCCATGTGAGCATATTATGATAGAAAATAAAAACAAATAGTGTGTGTGTATGTGTGTATATCTGTATGTTAGCCATACAGAATTCATGTTTGATGCTAACTTCATACCACCACAAGGAAAGACTCTTACAGTTATCCCACAATATCTGAAGATGCATAAATAATATAGGAGACCCACTCATATTATTTTAATCAGTGCCTATTTCAGCCAATAAGTCAATATTTAAGACACTTAAAGCCATCCCATGAGATGGTAAGATGATGGATTTGACCCATCATCAATAAACACCAAGTTCAATCATAATTCCACAGCTCCTGTCTCCAGTGTCAAGGTTCAGACATTCAGTGCCTCGTCCTATTGCACCTTTTCAACTGTATCTCAACCATCCACCTTAAACCAGGCATCCACCATCAGGATGGCTAATTGTGAGGAATGCAACACTTGGAGCAGGTAGAATTTGATATTTGACTGTCGTTGAGGGAGCCACAATTGTCCTTGACAGAGGCCAAATCGTTAGCTATTGATTGCATTACATGGGAACCATAGATTAGACCATTTTTCCTTAGCATTTAATCTTGGCATATTTAAGTTCATAAATGGATTAGTATTTTTAGATATCAAATCAAAATAGTCATTAAAAGGGAAATTTAGATGACCAGAAAAGATTATTCAAGGAACTTATTGCTCCATTGTGTTGGAAAATCTCATGACATCATACTAAATTGCATGACAAAGCTGTTCAGGTATTTTCAGGCATATATCAAGGGAAATCTAGTAACATGCCATCTCATGACATCATACTAAATTACAAAGCCAAGAATAGATTTCACAATGAAGTTAGCTCATATGTCCGGCACTCCCATTTAGGGATGGGAGATTTCAGGTTCAAATCAACTGTTCTTGTGGGAGTTAGCTCAACTAGCTGGCACTCCCATTAAGGAGCAGGAGATTTCAAGTTCAAGTCCTATGCTTACCAAACACACTATTCTTGGGGGAGGTGATCTATCCTGGATTTTCCCAGAAAAAGAAGTTCATATTAATATATAAATACAAATAAATAATAAAATAATTAGTTACAATACTCCCCTTTTTATCAGGATTTGTTGGGTTGCATGCATCCAACTAATACTTCCTAGTTACAAACTGCAACTCAAGTTCTTGATCTCCAGCACATTATCACATACAGCAGAATACTAATGGATAGCAAAATATAGTCATTGGGTTCCTTATAAGGAAATTGATTAATACTATGTAATATCCTCAAAGAAACAAAAGAGTAGGGGGAAAAAAGAAAAAAAGACAAAACCTACTAATATAATAATACCGCCTCTCTGACCTTGTAAAGAAAAATTCAATATTTCTCCTGAAAGGGAAAAAGATATAGAAAGAAAGAACCAATAGACCCTCAGCTAATCAAATGAATGGAAAATGTAAGCCAAATCTGATGGTTGGGCATGGTTCAAAGTTGCAAGTATTGATTGCTAACTCAACAGGTCCCAAGGTGTATCAGTCTCGATACCTCAGATCAATATTGGGTGATATGTACAACATGCTAGTTAAAAAGCCCAAGAAACTCCAAAATACTAATGATAGTGCTATCTATCGCATTTAATATCATCTAAATAGTTACAAAAGCATGGGTTTGAATTGGTTTATGACAGTGTTAAGACTTACATGAAATTTAAAATATTACCATACTCTTTCTTATACACAATACCAAATTTTCACAATTGGTATTTTGTGAAAATAAACAATGAAAATGACAAAAAAAGTGATTGTTAAAAATGATTAATTTGAAAATAAATCAGCTCGAATTTCTTGTTCCTATTAAGGCATATTATATTCAAGTTTTAGTGTTGTTACTCTGAGTCGTCCTGGGTTGGTTGAGTCAAGTGATTCATATTTGAGTTTAACCCAATTTGTTGTTAAACCGCATAATACTAAGACATATATCAGACTAGTTGCAGCCACGACCAAGATAGTTATGACTCATCTGATACACATCAGGAAATGACCGATACTTTGAACCATGTGGCTAGGTGGGTTGGTGGGATCCTCTAGATATCATGTTTGTCCAACCCATGTAGAACCAAACAGAAAATTCATTGTATACTAAATAAGACAATCAGCAATAATCTAATCCAAGAGACATAGCATTAATTTTGGAAATTAAAACTTTGATCAGACCAAACCCAGCTGTAGTCAACACCTCAGTGGCCTGGACACAGGTGTTGAGGGAATGAATTGAAGATAGGGGGGTTCTGAGTTTAATTTTGGAATTAAAATTATAAAAATGCAAAAAGAAAAAAAGGAAAAGGTTGACCATAAAATTGCCTATAAACATACTTACCATAAAAAAATAAAAATAAAAAATAAAAAATAGTGTGATTGGAGGTTTAGTTGTTAGTATACACTGCTCTCAGAGGCACAAACTGAGTAAGGTGCAAAGTTCTCTCAGAGCTTAGGCACTTGCTATAAACCAAGGTGCATCCTTGATTGAACAATGGTGCAACATAGTCCAATTTTATAAACATTGCAAATTTGGAACTAACATTTATCATGTACTCATACATGATCCAAATCGTATCAACCAAAAAATTTCAAAAAAAGAAAAAAAAGAAATCAGATTCAAGAATCTAAAAAACGCATCCAACAATAATAATTAAATTCAGAACTAAACAGAATTTTTTTTTTTTAATATGTAAATAAGAGTTTGTATTAGTAATGCCTAGAAGCTGCAAAAAAGGTACATAACTAAACAGAATATTTCACAGAATTCATAAATTTAGCACTAATTAAAGTCAAGAATAGCTCACATAATTCATATTTAGCACTCACTAATTCAGGCATTAATTGCCATAAAAATAAGAGTGAATTCCAATTCTTTTTTAAAAAGGAAGAAGTGTTAGTGAGGTTTTGCGCTTTTTTTTTTTTAAATAAAAAAAAAAGAAAACAAATATCAAAATGATATCGTTTTTCCCCTTCTATTTTTGCACATTTATCCCAGGTATACCCCTTTGAGGAAAGAAGGGTGGGTCAGATTTATATCAAAGGGCAAAACTACATTTGGATACAATACTGAGAGCTTTCTCTAAGCATGCGGAAATAGGGTTAACCATCTAGGTAGAGACATTGGCATTATTGGAAGGTTTGATGTAGGCAGAAGCTTTGCCGCAATCCAATCTAATTGTAGAGGGAGATTTTGCCACTTTAATATTTTAGGTGAATAATAAGGAAAGGAGTTCATGGAAGTCAGACAACTAGACGTGCAAAATCATAGATACTGCAAATGTATTGAGTTGTTCTTTCTCTTGGATTCCTTGTTCAGCTAACCAAGCCGTAGATTAGTTAACCAAACAAGGAGCAAAGCATATGGCCTCCTTTGTTGGAGATTTCCTTCCTCTTTTGAGTGCCCAATGTTTTTTCTCCTGTGTATATGTGGTTTTTCATAAGGAGGGACTAGTTTTTATGCCTATAAGAAAATGACCACTGGCCAAAACACAAGGACTAAATAGAAACTTCAGAAATTAAAAGACATTTCTTATTTTCTCAATTAGGTCTTGAAGAACTACTAATGAAATGAAGAAGATAAGAACCTTGCCAATTAGTGCATAAGATGAAGAACACAAGAGAGGGTGGGCTTGTGGTGTTAGCACCAAATCTTCCTTTCTCTCCCCATATTTTGCAAACCTTATGCACAAAGGCTCTTTTGCCTTTTCCTCAACACTTTTTTTTCTTGATAGACACCAAGATCATGTATTAAGAAACGCCTACAAAAAGGGGGGTGCACCATACATATACAGACATTATGCACATAAAAAAACCCAAAAATAAGCCCTTTTACTCAACATTTTAGAACCCCTCACTTGAGAAAAGTCATGTCTTTTATTCATTCACTTTGGGAGTCTCAGTTCTAATGTTCCACAAACATATATAATACTGGCAGAAACTTCCAAACCCATGTACCATGACAGAAATTAGCAAAAACTAAAATAAAATTATATATATATATATAGATACTCCAACTATTTTTTTCTTTCATGATAAAGGACACCATATTATGAAACATGGCATGCTTTCAGGACATGAAGGCCAGAAAGTCTAATGGGAAGAAACACTTGGATGAACCAAAAGATCTACAGGGTGAATCAGCACATAATTCCAATCGAATTGCATATCTTTCAAAGCCTTGTGTATAATGCATTGATTCTTGACCACCTTACTATGCTTCAAACACGATTTGAAAGAGGTTAGAGATTAAGCTGATATTGCTTAAAGTTTGAAGTTGTCCACAAGAAGAGACATGTTTCTCACTGCAATAAGCATCACCTAGAAACAGAGGATAGGATGGTCAAGTCATACCATCGTCACTTGCCCCCATTATGCAAATAGATTCAGACACATTGAATGATAAGCAAAACCTGTGAACTCGGATATAATAACACTCACAAAAACAAATTTAAAGTACCTAATGGATCTGATGATGGCTGGGGACAGTGTTTTCGTCCATTTTACACCTTTTTATAATCTAAATATTGAAGAAGACCAAACAGGCTTGAAATATAAACTAGGAGTCAGAAGCACATAATCCACATTGAGAAATCCATCAACTAAAAAGTAAAAAGCTCATAATCCACATGCAAACAGAAGTATGTGGCTACACATTACTCTCAGAGATTTACATCACCAAAGGACAACACATGCAAGTCACTAATTCAATTCCCTGTATTTATCTATTTCTCTACAACACATGTAAGTCAATTCCTGCGTTTTAAAAGAATACAATGGCTTGGTTGCCTTGAGATTTAGGAACCATTTCCAAGCTCATTCCCGCCACCTCATAACATCTCAACAGTTCAACTTCCTTTGCACTTCCAAAACTTTGAATTATCTATATGCAGTAAAAGATAACTACAGCACACATATATACAAATCTAGAAACCAAAGACTTCGAATACAAACCCATTTAAAAAGCAAAGGCAGCAAACCAAGAACCAAAAGAAGAAAACAGGAATGGAACCAAAAGCATCACCTCCAGTATATCAATGGACCGATATACTCCAGCCTTCAAGAGCCGCTTGGTGATATCTTCCTCAAACATGAGCTCAATTGTCTCACGAAATACACCCAAATGCTCCACCTCAGGAACCTCAATCCTACACAACTTCGCCGCAGGACCACTGCAACCCTTCCGATAATCCGATATCAAATCCGCAAATATGGAACTGTTCGCACTCAAAACCTCCGAATTCAACTCCAAAACCAACGACCCACCATGTTTTCCCTTCAAATTCAACCTCACATCAAAAACCCCAGCTCCATTTTCACTCTCCTTCACAACATTGCATGAACCCGGCGACGCCGACCCTTCCGGCGGCGCCCGAAAATTCTCCAGCGGTGCCCGAAAGCTCGCAGATCTCACACCCGTATCACGGACCGGAGACGGGTCCACCAAGATATCGTGAACTAAATCACCAGATGGGTCAGAGTCGATCGGCGAAACTCGACCCGGCGACAAGATTCGTCGCGGATCGATCCGACCCACCAACCCCAATCCGGATCGGGCACTTTGCGGCGAATTCGGAAAAGAGTTGCCCGATTTGGATAGGGTTTCGAACTTCTGAAGAGGCTTGGGTTGCGAGACCCGGAGGTGCTCTGGGCTCGTCGGGGGCACTGAGAAAGAGCAGCACCATGATCGGCGGCGAGGCTGGGGTTCCCGGCGAGCACGGGGTCTCCGGCGAGTGATATCGTCCATGGAGGAGAAAGAGAAGCAGGGGTGAGATCAGGAGCTAGGGTTTTGGGGAGGGCACATTTTTGTTGGTGGGTTTGTGGCTTCTCGGAAAACGTGAGTTCTTTTGGCTGCTTGTTCGGTTTGTTAGTTCGTTTGGGTGAAGAAAATGAGGAATTTTTTAGACAAAGAAATACAAGGATTGTGAGAGATTCCAGTGCTGCAGCTTTCACTCTTGGGGGAAGTGCTAATCTGCGCCTCGGAAAGTGCTAACGTGCGCTGGGGAAGTGAGCTGGAGCTCTCGTGCTTCTGCCGTTCTTCTAGGTACGTCTTAAAGGAGGCAAGATATTGCTTCGCTGCTCTTTTTGTCATTTTCCTCGCCGCCAAACAAGCCCACAAAAAATATAAATATATGAACTTTTCATCATATATTATTAGTAAATAATCTCAACTATATCATAATAATTAATTAATTAAAAAATAGGAAATAATTTATTAATTCAGAAATAGGAATCGTCACAATAGAAAGAAAATGGTGTGAGGTGCTCTCCAAGAGTATAAACCAAATTCCTTGTCACATCTCCCTTGTGCAAAAATGGAATCCAAGGTATATTTTTTCCAACATCATTTGCTTCCATTTTATAATGATAAAAAAAGGGCACATTGTAAAGAATATGTCAAAATTCTACTTTTTTTTTTCCGAATCTACTTGTATAAGTTAAAATTGGTTTGACTTTTTCCCTTTTAGTTTTTGTTTTTATTTTTATATTTTAAAAATAATTTTTATTTTTATTAGGGTGATGATTTTTTTTTAAAACTTTTTATTGAAAATAACTTGCTTTAAAATTATATATATATAATTTCTTAATCTTTAATAGAAATAAAGTATTAAAAAAACAAACAACTTAATTTTTAATACTATTAAATACTATTTAATTTTAAATTCAATTTAGAATTAAGTTGAAAAAAAAAAAACAAACATCACTTATTTTAAATTGCATTTAATCGGAGTGAATGCAATCAATATTTAAATACTTTTAATTGAACAAATGTTATATTAATCTATTCTTAAATTACTATTTATGTTAATATCATTTACAAAATTAGCATAAAAAAGGTTTTTATTGTGAACACAATTAATTGTTTACAAGTAATTTGATTCATATTTTTAACTTTTCAAAGAAATCCTTGATATGCTAGAAAATTAAATAAAAATATAATATGTTAGACTGTCAAGATATTATAGAATCTATTTGATATAGAAAATACTTTTAATTTTTCTAATATTTAATAATTTTTGTTAAAAAGGTTATTTTCAAATTCTAAAAGGATTATAAATATTTTTTAAAATTATTGTGAAGCAAATTCTAAATTTTTTACTCAATTATGGAACTTGAATCAAGCCCAATATTTTAGTCCGGATGCTAAGATCTATCTAGCTTATTTGTCTATTGCAAGTTTTTGTTTGTGCAGTGTCAAGGCTAGTAATGCCCATACCAGATTCTTTTTTTACAACTTATTCATTGATAAATTTAAATTCATTTTCTTTACATCATATTTTGACAATGAAAACACCTCAAGGAGGTGTGATATATGGATCAAACCCAATTTTAAGATTGGCAAAGTTTAAAACCATCCGATAGTCTGAATAATTAAAGAATAATTTGAAAACTAAGTAGGTGTTTGATAAATTAATTTAATAACTTAAAATGATTTAATTTAAATAATTAAGTTAAATATGTTTGGTAAAATAACTTAATGGTATAACTTAAAGTCAAAAATAGTTTTAAGTAATAAATAAAAATAATTAATTTATTTTTAAGTTCATATTTTTATTTTATCTTTTCATCATAATTACCTCTATAATCTTTTTTGCTACTTTACGATCTCTTCTGTTATTCGACATATTTTATTTAGTTATAATTTATGAGAATATACATGTGAATTTGATGATTTAAAATAAGATTTAAGTCAATAATTTAAGTATAATTTAACTTAAAGTCAATTTAAATCACTAAGTAATAAATATTAAATTTTATCGAATAGCCCTAAAAATAATTAAGGTTTAATTTGATGAGGTCTAATTACAATCTATGTATAAAAAATGGGTTTGGTAGGGGCGTTAAAATCTTGTTCCAAAAACAATGTTTGAATTATGTTAATTTTTTCTTTCCAAAATCTCGTTTTTGCTATTTTTAGAAGGTTGTTTTTTTTTGGAGCTTTGGTACGTTGTTGAGAACAAAATTAAGGAAGTAGTTATTTGCTTTCCACCCAATGAGGTAATGCTTTGCAAATATATTCAATTCAAAATTTTAATTTTGACAAAACTTAGATAGATCCAAATATCAAACATCAAATAGTAGAAGGATTGAGAATTTCTTGAGGCTTTGAGGTGGGTTTTTGGAAATTCCGATGAAGGTAAGACCAAATGGAGTAGTTCCCCAACTTGTCGAAAAAAATTCGAATTAGTATTAGAAATATTAAATTGAATGTTATATATTGAATAACTAATTTATAGACATTTATTTTCATTTATTGAATATTAAAATTTATAACTTTAATAATATTTTCCTTAAATAATTATTATTGATTCTATTATTTTGCATAAAATTATTTAAAAAAAACAACTATATTAAATACATGTTTTCACCATTTTCCTATTTATTTATTTTTAAAAGATTGTCCATTTAATATGTGAAAAAAGTTTTTAAATCTTTAAAATTTTATTGACAAGGGTGAAAGAATTACTTTAGATTTCAATCTACAAAATATAGAATTGGGAAGAGGTTTACTCCCTACCATTTAGGTTGGTAGGTAAATAATTTTTATGGGTCTATTTTATTTTCTTTGCCTCCTAGGATAAGTATGGAGAGTTTAAATGAAGTAAATTAATCCCATCCCATTTTGGTCTCACCACCTCGCGTCTAATACATCCACAACATGTCACATCATCGTGAGCTAAAATCCATTTCATGCTTTGTTAGCAAATTATTATTTACCTAAACATCTCAGTCTTACTATGTCATATATTTGACTTAAATTATTTATTTATTTTTTATTTTTAAGACAATTAATATTTATAAAGTTTGTGTTTTAGTAAATTATTTTTAATTTTTTATTAGAATTATAAAGCTATTGGTTTAAGGTTAATTCATATGACTATAAATATATGGTTTTTATAATAGATTGATAGAAAAAGAAAGAGAGAGATAGGGAGAAGAAAAAAAACAGTAAGAAAAGAGCGAAGAGAGATAGGCAAAAGGGTATATTGGGATTTAGGTAGAGAAATGTTGAAAGGGTTTGAAGTGGATAATCTTGATATTTATAATAAATTTGATCCCCCTTTCTCATGGTCTTAGGTGATTACATTGAAGCACGCAAGTGTTGTGATTTTTCCCAATAAGCGGTATCAGAGATTTTACATACTCAACAAGTGGTATCATACCACAATGATGATTGTGGGAAAATTATTTTGAAGATGGTGTCAAGAATAAAATATAATATTAAGCATTTTGATGGGAAGAATTATTTTAATATTTGACAAGAGTACTGTTAAAGATGTTTTGGTGCAACAAAGACTTCTCAAAGTATCATAAGGTAAGAAACCAAAGAACATGATAGATGAAGTATGGGAAGAATTAAAAGCAAGAGCAACAACTACTATTCGTTTAAGTTTAACTCCTAAAATAAAGTATAATGTTTTGAATGAAAAGTCTCCATCTAATTTATGGGAGAAGTTAAAAAAAATATAAGTCAAAATCCCTTACAAATAGGCTATATTTGAAAAAACAACTACCTAGTTAAGGATGAACAGAATAATAGATGTTAATGATTATACAAATAAATTTAATAAATATGTTACCCAAGTATTAAGATTGATGAGGAAGATCAAGTTATTATTTTACTATCATCCCTACAAAAATTATATGAGATAGTGGTGACTACGTTCTTCGTTGGAAAGACAACGTTGACAATGGATGAGGTGTCAATAGCTCTTTTAGAAATTGAAAATATTAAGTAACCAAGTAATTCGTCTTATATTGGACAAGGTCTTGTGATGAATCTGAACCACATCATAAAAAGAGTAATTTGTGAGAAAGAAATTATGATAGGAGAGATGATTGTTCATAATCATGCTTCTAGAAGGATATGAAGTGTTATTAGTACCACAAAAAGGGATATATCAAAAGGTACTATGAAAAATTCACAAAACACCTAGAAACAAGAAAAAAATTTGAATCCCAAAAAACTTCAGATTCTACTAATATTGTTGATATGAAGAGCTTGATAAATGTGATGTTATTCTATTATAGTTGATGAATTTTATTGACTCTTGGATTTTAGATTCTAGATGTTCCTTTATGTATTCATATAAGGATTGGTTTGATACTCATAAGGAATGTGATGTTAATACTATTCCAATGGGTAGTGATTCAATCCTTAATTTAAGCATATTCCCAAGTTGAGGAGGAGTCTAATTTCATTGGGGGCTTTGGACACTTTGGGTTATGATTTTTTTTGCAAAGAACAATATTCTAAGTATCAATAAAGGTGCTTTTGACAAATATAAAAGTGAAAAAAGGCAAGAAAAAAAATTATATACTTTGATTAAGAAGACAATTTTAGGTGGAGCTATCAAGGTGGAGTCAAGCCATGAAGAGTCTTCTACTAGTGTTAAAGTTGTCAAAATAGAAGAGCGAACAAGATGATCAAGACTTCATTTTTGGCTAAGAGTACTCGTTGACACAAGGATGAGAGTAATTGCAAAAGCAATGAAGTTGTAAAAAAGACAAATACGATTTCTTGAGTCAAGTTTGACGAGAGTTTGAACTTTACATGTGTTTATTCTCATTGATTATGCAGTATTAAGAGGATTTGACTTAAGGTAGAGATTATTGAAATTTGGGCTAATTTATTTATTTTTTGGAAAGTTAATATTTTTAGAGTTTGTGTCTTAATAAATTATTTTTTAAAAGTTTAATTAGAATTAGAAAACTATTGTTTATGGTTAATCCATAAGACTATAAATATGTGGTTTTATGATAGATACATAGAAAAATAAAAAGAGGATAGAAAGAAGAAAAAATGTAAGAAAAGAATGAAGAGAAAAATATAATAAATTTGATTGCCCTTTCCCATAGACATAAGTGATTACATCGAATCACATAAATATTTTGTCTTCTCTATTTTATTTTATTTTTTCCTATTTCATTTAAGTGTTGTGATTTTTTCCCACAAGTGGTATTAGAGCTTTCACATACTCAACACTAAGTTGCAACTTGTTGCCTAGAGAAGAGGCTTGACAAATCTTGATCTAAAAATAAGAAGCCAGACGTTTTTTTTCTTCATATGAGCTCTATTGAAAAATACCATAATTAAAAAAAATACTTTTCAAAATACAACACTTTTAAAAATATTTCCAAATCTATGGAGTTTTGTGCTAGTAAAGCACCAGATGGATATCATGTCTTGAAGATACGATTTTAGTTCATTTTGTGGAAATCATGTCTTTGAAACACAATTGTGAACCCACATTTTTCACATGTGTTTTCACTTGATTGTTAGACTCGTTTTTAGTAAAAAAAAAAAAAACTATTTTTTTTTAAGTAGAGCCCCACTTATTTATTTATTTTTAAAGGGAAAACAAAATAAGAAATAAAAATTCTAAGTGCGACTCCTGAAAAAAAAAAAAAGACGAGTCTGTGAAAATCGAGTTTGGGTGTGAGGGTCAAATTACATATCGAGAAGGCATAACAATAAGTCGTAGCACCCCTCTAAGACCTAAAGTAGGTCTCTACTAATTAAGTCAAGACAACTAACAATTGATTGGTTATCTATGGATAATATTAATAATAAAAAATGAGTAAGTGGGATAGATTTGGGGTGTACCTTAGTAACAAGTTGAGTGCTATCATGATAGATAAGGTTAGCACATACGGATAAACATAAAATATTTGATGTATATCCTACGGTAAAGCTAAATCAATCATTTATTTTAATAAACAGGTAACTAGAATCAATTAACAAATGAGTACATCATATATATGGGGTCTCACCACTACTCATTTTATTTTTGCATGGATTAATTATATAAATTTTATTAATTTAGGAATTATAATATTTATTTATGTATATTAAAAAATTGAGAAAAATGGAAAATTATTAAAAATTAAAGAAAATGAAAAGAATGTATGTCGAAATGAAATTTGGCAATACATTTGTTAAAAAGTTTTTTTAAGTCTGATGCCAATTTAGTGTAAAACTCAAATTTAGGGTCTAAAATTCGGGATTAAATTTATGATTATCTCTTCAATCTCTCTAGACCATTTGCAAAATCAAGAATACACTTACAAACATGGTATTCAAAATCTTAGAATAGAAGAAGATTTTAATATTTTTACACTCTATAGATCCATAGTTTTTACATTATTGAGGTTGACAATAATCTTTATCGGTGTTTTTTCAATTATATCTAATGTCATGTGTAAATTAACTGATTATTGATTTATTTGGATTATCATTCATCTCTAAGATTGATCAAAAGAATAAATTGATTAAATCAAATTAATCAATTTTGTTGCCTAAGAAAATCAAGTTTAGGGTTTAAAAATTATGCATAAATTTATGAACTACTTCTTCAAGCACCATCGGTCCTAAAACTTCAATATTAACCTATTTTCCCAAATATGGACGCTTTTGATACACATAAAGTATAAAACATAGATATGATATGTTATTATATTAGTTTTTTGTATTAATGAATACACTTACACATTTTATATTCAAAATTGTAGAATTTAAGAAGATTCCTTTCGACTAATAAAATAACGTTAAACAAAAAAGAAAAAAGTCAAAACATTTAATTTTTTATATTCCATTAAAAGTAATATATTAATATTAACCAATATAATTAAAGTAACCTTATTATCAATAGATTCGAGATAGATTATTTTTAACGTAACAGAAAAGTCAAATATTTTGAATTTTTTTATTTAATAAAAAATAAATAAATATCACCTAGATATTTTCAATAGATTTAAAAATCTTAAATTAACATAAGAAAAAGCAAATAGACCAATATTGCTCATTTGTGTCTATCGACAACAACATCTCATGTAATAAGATATGTCTCAACCTTGCATAAAGATAACGGATAATTAAGACAAGAATTGACGTTAAAAAGCATAAAAAATGAAAAGACAACAAAACTTCCCTTTCAACAAATTATTTTCTGCTTAAAATAAAAAAGGAGTAGAATGATGTACACCTCAAATAGAAGATAGTTATCTTGAGTCAAGACAATGTTCGAGTCCAAAAACAGAGGAGATAAAGAATTCATATTTGGAAAACCCATCAACTTGTCTCATGGCCGATGGAGTGGGCGGCACGCCCCACCCCCACCCCCACCAACAATTGGGGCGTGGGCCGTGTGGCTAACCGTCCTTAGCCACCCAACACTTGGCCATCTCCCATTGGTTGGAGTATCACACACAAACACGTAATTTCCCTTAGAAAAAGCAAAGATCAAAAATAAAAATTGCAAATATCCATTTAGGGATCTCCACGTGACATGTCGAAACACTAGAGAGTCCTCACCTGAGACACACCATAAACATGTGCCACGTGCTTGATCGCACCAAACGAAGCCACGTTGACAGAACCTGGGCGGTTGGAGCTTGCCACGTTACCAGACGTGGTGCGATGGCCAACCCTAGCCTCTGATTTTCCTTCTCTATTTATAGACCCTCCACCGTGCATGCTTGGATTTCGAAGGCCTCTTTCTCTTTCCGCGTGTTCTAGTCTGAGAGAAAAAACGGGGAGTCGCAGTGATGGGTATGGAGAGGCAAACGTCCATAGAGACTGAGCCCATGACTCTTACTATCAATCAGCTCCAGTTTGCAAGGGTACGTTATGCTAGCTAGTATTTGAACTAATTCTTTTTCTTTTTTGGGAATTCGAATCATATGATTGATCATGATTTGGGTGCAGGAGGCGGCGCTGTATGTGATGAACACAAAGAGCATGGAAGAAGCTTTGAGTATTTTCACAGAGGTAATGACCCACCCAAAAAAACTCTTCTGAAATGGAGTCATATATATTTACATATAGATATCACCTGTGTATCATGCTGCATGGAGTCTCCTTTTCTTGTTTTTGGTCCATGGGTATGAAATATGGGATAATACCCAATAATAATAATTAAAAAGAGATGTAGATTTGATGATGAATACTCATTCTCCATTAAGCAGTACTAAGTTTTTGGATACTGCAACTACGTGATTTAAGTTATTTTGTTCTTAGGCAGTTTCAAGCCTGGTTTTGTTTTGCTCTTAGGCATTTTCAAGCTTGCTTCTCTCTCTCTTTCTCTCTCGTTTGGTTTTGCTTGTGGCTGGTTATAACCTTCCTTTAGTTTAATGATATTTTCCATACCCTTTTGAAAACAAATTTCTTAAGAAAAGCATGAAAAATTAATTTTCACGAATTTAATTTATATTTAATAAAACTTTATTGTACGGATATTGTTTTCAAAGATTTTGATTTTCATTCTATTTCAATTTTTAACTAAAATTAAAAAAAAAAAAAAAAAAAAAAAATCTTTAATGGGTTATAAGCCGCCTTGTGGAAATAATTTTATCCCTTGAAATCACTTTCACCGCCTTTACACCTAATGTGTTTGGTGAGGCAAATGGGCAAAAGAAAATTTCATTTTGGCGTCTTGGCATAATTTTGAAAAGCATACGAAAGGTAACTTTTTAAAAGCAATTTTATTTTAAATTACTTACTGTTCATTTGATAATGTGATTTTTGGAATTACTTTTAATATTTTCAAGATACTAAAAAAATGAAAATATTTTTTAAAATCAATGTCAAAACACATTTTTATTCTATTTTCAAAGAAATTTTTTCTCTTCCGAGCTTTATGATATTTATATTTTATGTAGTTCATTATAAAATATTAAAAAAAATATGAAAGTATTTTAAAAATAAAAATCTAATAATTAGATTTTAATAATATAATGATTTATTCAATCATTATACTTGTTTAAAGCACTACAATAATCTAATTTATGGACTCTACCCAAATCTGATTTTTAAAATTATAGTATACTTTTAAATCATATAGTATTTTTTTAACCATACTTTGTTTTGATTTTAATTCAATTAAAATTACAAATGTGGTAAATTTTGCAGGGTTTAGAGCCAGTGCGCAGTGTGTTAAAGAGGAATGGAGATTCAATGATGAATTTAGGTGAAGAATTTGATAGGGAGGCAAAGTATCTGCCAACATCCAAATCAAGGGACATTGTCTCTGCTCCCTTTTAGATTTCAACATTACAACTTTTTCCTGTATATTTTTTTTCATGTATAAAACACTAATCAATGCAAATTTTGTCTTTTCATCATGTATAATATTCAAATTTTGTTCCTTTATATTGTAAATAAAAAGAAAAAAGATTTGGGATTACCTTCAAAGATGCTCAAAAAGATGAAGAAAAATCTTTTTTTTTTTTTAATGAAAAGAGATTATCAAGTTGGTTAAATTTAAAAATATATTTTAAATTTTAATCATCTCTCTTATGTGGATGTGAAGAATTAAACATTAAAATTTCAAATTCTAATTTTAACAATAATACATGTTTTAATTAAGAAATACACAAATTTCAAAATTACATTTTTAATGAGATTTAGATGAAGCTCTTTACCGGCGTCATGTGTTTTCAAACACTCATATAAAAATAATTATAAAATAGTAATTGTCTAAAAATAATTCAAGTTTTATACATTTATCAATAAAATGTAGTACCTATATTATTAAAAAAATTAGTACCTAAATGATTAAAGGTGGTGTTTTTGACCAAAAAAATGAATAAAGTATTAATTATTTTAAATAACCGAGTAAAATTTATATTTTATAAACTTAAATTCCTATTTTGTGATTTTTTTTAATGTATGAAAATACACTTTTCCTGCTTATATTAAAGTAGGCTACCTTGTTACTTATGCTAAGGTCTTGTTTGGATCTTATGACGAAAGCTTGGGAATGATTTTTTTAACCCCACCCTAATGAACCCAAAATTTGGTTGACAATGAAACCCAAATTTTACTTCATTTTTCATCATCATCATTGTGATTATTATAATAATAACTATCATTATTATTTACAAGAATAAAATGGAAATTAAAACTTATTTTTATCAATTTGTTTGACTTTTTCATATGGTATTATGATTAGTTTTATTCTCATTTTTCTTCTCCACCTATCAAATACAATTTGAGTGCATGAATTTTATAACTTATTCCCATTCTCCTCTATCCAACAATTTCAAATATCAAATCATTTTACCATCAGTAAATTTTTAGATATTTCTCAAAATCAAACTATTGAAATCGGTGCAACGATTTATGGTGAAAAGTAATAAAAAAAAATGAGAAAGAAAAACAGGCAGATTTAACGTGGGTGCAACGATTTATGATGAAAAATAATAAAAAAATGAGAAAGAATAACACACAAGTTTAACGTGGTTCGGCTAATTACTTAAGTCCACAGGATTAGGAAAGAGAATTTTCACTATGTATTAAATTAAAGTTACATAAAAGAGTATTTATATTAACCCTTAAGAATGAAAATTTCAAAAATACCCCTGAACCATACCGTAGGGGGCGTTGCCTCCTGCACCCTCCCAACCTATCGTTCTCCTCACAACAAAAGAAGTACAAGCCTGAATGACAAATGTTATCACTCCGACATTTGCCCCATTTTCTCCATATGTCTTTTCGCTCACAAACCATTTAAGAGATGGGGGTGGTCATAGAAGAGCCTAGAGTGAATGGTCATTGCTCTTATTTATTGACTGAAAAATTATTAATTAATTTTTATTTATCTAATTTAAAATATTACATAAAGAGCAAGGATTTGTATGAAAAGTGGATACTTGAAATTTATAAAAAGTTAATTACATTTAAGCAATTTTTAATTTTGAATTGTAATATTAATTTATTTTATCAAACATATTAAATATATCTAATAAATTAAATTAGTTTATCAATCTCCCTAATTGGAGGCTTATTAAATTAATTTATCAAACTCCCTCATTTGAGGCTTATTTTTCATATTTTTAGTGTTTTAATTTATGAGAATTTCTAATTCTTCCCTACTTGTCTAGGATTGGTCCTTCTTTGTGACTTTCCCAAGATGGCTATTTTATTTGGACGGTTTGAGATAAGTTGTTCTTATCCCCACCCATCCTATTTATTTAAAATAATTTTCATCCTTGTGAACATGTGAATTTCTTAAGCTTGACCCATTTATCTTTTATCTTTTTTCTTTTTTCTTTTTTGAGACTTTTTAATTACATTAAAATATATATGTTTTATGAATAATTAAAATATTATAATTTTTTATAACTTATTTTATTGAAATTTTTTTTATTATTATTATGTATTAAAATTTTAAAAATGAAAATTAAATTTATATATAAGGGACGGGGTGGACCCAAACCTGTCCCAAGTCTAAAAAATATTTCTAAATCCATTAATTTAAATTTCAAACTTATCTCATTAGAAGCGAGATGAATACTCGAGAAAACTCATCTCATTATCATCTCTAATTTTATTTACTTATTTTAAATTAATAATCTACTATTTTTAGACCATGCACATTTTACTGTTTTTTTTTTTTTTTTTTTTAAGTTGAGTTGACATGAACTTTAATTAGGTTTAAGTACAACTTTTTATCTTAAAAACCGTGAAAAAAGCAAATTATTTTGCTTTTTCCATCCTTGATTTTCAAGATGGTAAAGATCAAAACAATTTTCGTTTGGTCATGGTTTTGCACAACAAATAAATAAATAAAAGAATTACAAAATAGGCCAAATTTGCTGAGAAAATCTATATTCATACCCACTTATTCCCCACGTATTCACTTGGATTATAATTTTTTGAGAACAAAATTACCTATTAGTGAAAAAGATTAAAATACTTTTAAAAATTAATACATACTTAATATTAAGTGTTTGTTTTTTTAATTTTTTTTTTTTAAAAACTTACTTTTAAATTTCAGATAGTTTGTTTTTTTAACTTTTTATTAACTTATTTCTTAAATTTTTTATTGAACAGAAAAAATCAAAATATTTGTTTTTATAAAAAAGTAATGTGTTGAATTTTCTTTATTCATAATATTTAATAAAAATAAAACATTAAAAAAAACTAACAATTTAATATTTAATATTATTAAACACTGTTTAGTTTTAAATTCTATTTATAATTAAATTAATAACAAACAAACAAATACCACCTTGCTTTTTTTCCTCCTTTCTTTTTTCAATCTTTTCATAACTCCAACAAAGAAAGTTATGTTTTTTGAGTAATGAATAATCAGATAATCATCTTTAATATAGAAGTACAAAGATATGATTTTAACTTCTTATATATATATATATATATATATATATATATATATATATATATATATATATATATATATATATATATATATATATATATTTAGTTTGGAGTTTAAGAGGTCAAAAAGAGTATCAAAAGTTTTCAGGTATGAACAATCCTTGAAGCAATCACGTTATATCTCCAAATACTCTTAAAAGTGTTTGACACTATACCTTTAAAGACCTTTAAAAGCATCTACTAATTTAGTTTCGAACATCCTTAAGGGCAAGTGTTTGAAAGTATAGTTATCAAACACCCTTAAAGAATATCTAGTAGTGTTGGATGCTTCAAAAACTATTAGCTCTAAAACTTCAAACATTGTTTTTTCAACCTCAGTATTTTTAAGTTCCAAAAACAAAAAACAATTTTTTTTAAAAAAAATGGGGATATAAACTAAAATGCATAAAAGATGTTGAAATTTTCTTTGAATACAAACAAACTTTTGATGATAGGATTTTGCCTTGGGATTTTGTTAAGAAGAAGACAAATAAGAAAAGAAGGTAGAAGAAGATGTGATTTGGAAGAGAAGAATAGAAATGATATTTTAGGTATTTTAAAAATACTTAAATGCATGTGTTAAGAGATTTTATATTTTAAAGTGTGTGGATACCTAGACACATTAAATGGTCGTGAAAAGAAATGAGAGCAAGAGAGAAATTAAGATTACCCATTTTGTATTCTTTTTTTGTTATGCTTTGCTATTGTATAGAGATATTTTTATGTACTTACCATTACACTTCTACCATGAGTATTTCTTAAATAAATAAAGCAAACAAAATGTGATTACATAAAATGAGACACCTTAGCTAGGAATGGCAACGGGGCGGGTTCGGGACGAGTCGCCCCCATCCCAACCCTGCCCTGTTTATTTAAAACAATTCCTATCTCCGTCTCATTTAAAAAATTAACGGGATAAGGCGGGTATGATAAATTCTCATACTCGCCACGCCCCGTTTAACTTTTTTTTTTTAATTTTATTTTATTTTTAAATTACTTTAAAAAATTTTAATTACATTAAAATAAATATATTTTATAAATAATTAAATTATTATATTTTTTATAACTTATTTTATTAAAAATATTTTATTATTATCTATATATTAAAAATAATAAAATTAAATTTTAAATTAAATTAATTTTAAAACTTAACTTAAATTTAATTTTAAAAATAATTTTATATATAATCAGGGTGGGAGCGGGGCGGAGGCGGGGCAATACCCGAACCCGCCCCGGGTTTTTTAAAAAAATTTCATACCCGTCCCAAACCCGTTTATTAAAATTGAACCTCATCCCATTAGAGACAGGGCGGGTACCAGAAAAAACCCACCTCGTTGTCATCCCTAACCTTAGCACCTTTATTATACAAGCTTTTATACTTCTCCTTAAGGTGAGTGTGGTCGGTTAAACAACACTAAACTTGCTCTTCAATCTTCCCAAGTGAGTTGTTGATAATGGTTTTGTTAAAATGTCTACAACTTGATCCAAAAAGGGATCATGTTGAACTAGTAGCTCCTTAGACATCACCTTTTCTCTAAAAAAAAAATATGTCTAATTCTATAAGCTTATTTTGCAACCATAGAATTCTACTATCACATTAGTCAAGCTTTAGTATTCAACCTTTGTTATTTCTTTGGGCTTCAAGAAATTAAGTTTCTACCAAAGAAAACATAATAACATGAGGTAGATCTTCTATCATCTAGATCCATACCCTAATCAGTATCTAAGTAACCTATTAAATTAAGGTTAAATCATAATCTGAGTAACCTGTTACATTAAGTTTTTGAGGGTTGGTGTAACAACAAATCGTGATCAATGGTGCCCTTTAGATATCAAAGCGTACTCTTAATAGCCTTCCAAAGCATATCAAGGGGATTTTACATGAACTGACATGCCTTGTTCACACTGTAATAGATCCCTAACCTTGTTATAATAAACATAATACAGAGTACCTCCTATACTTCTGTACAAGGTTGCATTCTCAAAAGTATCACCCACTTTAGTAAACAATGGAGAACCAATTATCATTGGAGTAGATACCAGCTTGGCATGGAGCATTTTTACTAGTTCTAGTAGGTCTTGAATGTACTTCCCCTTGTTAAGAAGCATTCTGTCATTAGGTACACATGTGAACTTCAATACCAAGGAAGAATTGAGAGGTCCTAAGTCCTTGAGTGCAAAAACATTATGAGGCTACAAAATGAGCTAATCAATAGTTGTAGCATCACTCCCGGCACATAAAAACAATAATGAGATCCAAATTTAACAAACAAAGAGCAATCAACTTTAGAAGAGAAGAAATCGCCAGTAGTAAGACAATTTTTTAGCTTGTCAAATTAACCAGACCCTGGGGCTTATTTCAAGCCATAGAGAGCCTTGTGAAGTTGACACACCAGGTGAGGAGAACTTTGGTCTTTAAACCTAAGTGGTTGCATCATATACACATCTTCATGTATGACCCCATTAAGGAAAGTATTATTGACATCCAACTGTTGAATTGGTCAGTGATGTAAGAGAGCCACAATAAGAACTACGGTTTAACCATGGGACTAAATGTCTCAATAAAGTCAAAACCAGCAAGTTGATTGTGGTCTTTGACAACTAGTCTAGCCGTACACTGAGCCATGGAACCATCAACATGTCTTTTGATCTTAAAGATACATTTGCAGCCTCTAAGCTTCCTATCCAAAGAAGGAGAAACCAAGGTCCATGTGTTATTCTTGATGAGAGAATTGAACTTTTCTTCCATGACTTATTTCTATTTCACATTTGATAATGCTATAATAACAATAGATGGTTCTAGGTCCTCACTTGCAGAAGTAGTGAGAACTTTCAGTTTAAAAATTCTTACATAGGCCTAAGTAACCATAGGATGAGAAAGACCACATGAAGCTTGATCAATTGGTGCTAGGGCTAAAGAGTAAGATAGTAAGAATTCTAATACATAAATAGAAGATAGAGAAAGTGTATTGTTAGGGAAAGAATCAATGGAAGGGATAGATAGAGATGGAACCCAAGGTGGAATAGGAGGACAAACGAAAGGCAGAAAAAAAGGAATTAGTTGTAGATTAGTAGATGGAGAAGGAGATGAAAAGGGAATGCTTTGAAAAGGAAAACAAATTCATTGAAAGTGACATGCCTGGAGATATATACTTGGCCATTAGAGTTAAGACATTTGTCACCTTTAACCAAGGAAAGTTCAAGGAGGAGGCTTGTACTCAAGTTTGTGACCATTGTTCGGTCAAATGTAAGGGACACACGGACAACAAAAGACCTTGAACTTAGAGTGGTTAGGTTGAACTTTAAAGAGGACTTCTAATGGATTTTTGTTGTTAAGAATAAAAATAGGAAGTCGAAATGATGTGAACAACAGTAGTGAAAGTTGCATCCTAGTATTAAATGGGGAGGTTGGCTTAAGCAAAGAGAGTGAGACCTTTTTCAACAATGTGCCTACATTTCCTCTCCACAAACCCATTTTGTTCAAGGGTATGAGGGCTTAAGAGTTGATGAACAACTCCAAAAATGTGAAGTGTTGAAGTCAGAGAATGAAATTCTCCACCATAATTTGTTCTAAGAGTTCTTAGTTTATAATTATGATAAAGTTCAACTTGTGTTTTAAAATTATGAAAAATTGAATACACTTTAGATTTAGCTTTAAGGAAGTAAAGCCATATGAATCTAAAATAGGCATCTATAAAACTCACCTAATATCGAAAACCATTAGATGAGAGGGTTGGAGCAAGGCCCAAAACATCAGAGTGAACAAGCTCTAATAGAGTTTGATAAGCAGAATTTGAAATTACGAAAGGTAACTTATGGCTCTTACCTAATTGACAAGTTGTGCAAAAATGAAAAATTCCTATTGCTAAAAAAATTTCTTTTACATTGATTCAAGACAATTTTGACAATCTTATCTGTTTGATGGCCAAGTCTTTGATGCCAAAGATCAAGGCTAAACATTGAGCTTTGATTACAATGAATTGAATTGGAATTTGGACTAGAACATAAGTTGGCTAGATAAACTCTAGAGACTGAAGGGTTGGAGAATCGATTTGTTGAAGATGATGTTGAAATGTGATGACAACTAGTTGGACTGGTGAAAGACTCACTTGAAGGAGATTCTCAATCTTGGAAGATGAAATTGATGAAGTCAATCCTTAAGAGTCTCGTTGATTATAGTGGCTTTTGTGACCACATCCTTTACAAAACAAAGTAGAGTGAACTTTAAAGTAAACCTTATTATCCTTGGCAAATTGTGAGATACTAATGAGATTTTTAGCGATTCTTAGAACATGTAAAAGGTTTCTTAAATTAAGGGATTTAAAAGAAAGAGGACTTGAAAAAATGGAATGTCCAACATGAGAAATAGCCAAACTTGTACCATCAACCAGGTGCAGCCTATTAAAGCCCTAATAATCAGCTCTTATGTTTAGGTTGCTGAATTTGTTTGTGATACCAAAGTCTGGAAATCAAGCCCCATCATCTTAAGTATTTAGTGCTGCAAGCATCGCTGGCATTTGGCCTGCATTGTTGGAGGACCTTGGGGTAGTAGTACCAGTATGTAAGTTTGAGCGGCAAGCAGAAAGACCAATCAAGAATGAGTCAAAACAATTACCACATTTGAGAATAGTGTGACCCATCTTCCCATTAAGTTGACACTTAGGCTTATTACTTCTTCTACCACTACACCCTCAATCTCTACCTCTTCTACCGCCATGAAACTGTCATTTCTATGATGAGTTTCCTTAATCAGGATGAGTGAATTGCTTTTGTGGATTCTGATAGGCAACATTAGTGGTTAGGATGACATTAGTTAATTTGTAGGTATTCAAATTAGATGTAATTTGCATGGTGATGGATTCATAATCATGGCCTAATCCACTAGTACTAGTAAGTACCTGATCTCTTGTAGAAAGAATTTCACCAATTGAGGCAACTGAATCCATAATGGTCTTCATTTTGTTCAAATAATTCCTCATAGCTAAACTACTCTTTTGTAACTTTTGTAATTCAGATTTGATTGCATTAAATGATCTTCATTTAGAGCAATGAAGTATCAGTCAAGGCAGCCCAGATGTCATGTGAAGTAGTACCTCCAACCAATTGAGGAAGGATACTTACAAAGATTGAGCTAAGAAGCCAAGAGACAATCAACATATCTTGGCCTTGCCATTGTTCATTTGGATCCAGACAAAAATTGAGGACAAAGAAAAGTGTCTAAAGCAAAACCATCAAGCCTTAACTCACGAATTGCAACATAGATATGTCGTTTCCATTGGAGTAAGCTATCCTCGTTTAAGTTTCACTGGAATTGATTGTGGTTGGATTCACAACTTGAATCAATGAAGATGATGAACCAAAAAGCATCGATACAGTGACAGTGGAATCAATAGCAGGAGAAGTTACCATTGACGAAAAATGGACCATGAAGAGATATGAGAGCAGGGGAGAAATTTACATTACCCCTTTTTTTATTTCTTTGTCTATTATGCCCTACTACTGTGGAGAGATTTTTATATGCTTACAGTCACACTTCTAATACGAGTGTATCAAAAAAGAAAAATGAAAAAAAGCAAAACAAAACGTGAATGCACAAAAAGAGACACCTCAACACCCTCATTGAGCTGTAAGCTTTTATGGTGACAGAAGTATGAACTCTAATTTGGTCATTGAGTAGACCAAAAAAAAGGCCAAGGTGCTGAAATAATTCCCCATTAAAAGTCGACGTTTAAAAATCACTGAAATACAAGGAGACATCCTGGATCTTATGTGCCTAACCTCGCCCTCAACTTCACATCATCACCATCACCTTCCATTTTTCAATCCAAATCAAACATCCTTGAGCAGAAGAATACCTTCCATGAAGATTATGGAAACAAACGTTTCATTTTAAATGTAAAAAATAAGCCAAGTTATAATTTAAAAACAGAGGGCACATAACACCCTCTGTTTGACCCACACAATCAAGTTGGCCCCATAATGGATTCGTCCTTGTTCATGTCAATAACCAACCAAAATAACATTATAGAATCCCAAACATTCCCAACCAACTTATTTACACAACCCCCATATAATTGAAGGCCTTCCCACCACAACCATGGCACTGAGCTCAGGCAACAAAAGAAAGAAAAACAAAAATGGAAAATAAATAAGCTAAGCAAGGAGGAGGTCCCATGCAAACCTACCAAGTTTCATGAGGATTGCAGCTATGAACACACACATTAAAGCTGAGAGCATCCCCAAGAATAGGGCAAACATGAAATTGCCGTCCCAGAGAGCTGCTTCCTTCCTAAACTCCCTCCTCCTATGCAGGTTGCACCCACAATAACCCAGGCATGACAACTCCAACTTGTCTGACAGTGCCTCCTCGGTGCACCCACCAACCCCAACACTAGCACACAAGACAGTTCTTGTATTCTTTCTCAGTCCGTTGCTAGAACCAGGATGCTCTGCTGCTGAAGCAGGTCGACTGGGGATGGACTCCAACAATTGTTGGAACCTTGAATAATATTTTGTTTGCTGTTCTCCTGGACAAATATAACAAACAAACGAGGAAAAAGAAAATGAGGATTCATCATTTTTAAGGACAATATATAACAATCGAGACTGCAGCAAGAGTTCTCAGCGCCTTATGCTGACGGCCTCTTAAATCAACATGTCAATAGACCGGTAGCAGAAACTCTACATCCAAACATACTTGCAGAACCAATGAAAACAGAACTGAAGAGTTTGCTTACATGACTCTACTCAACAGGACTCAACTACATACAAGAAAAAACCTACAATCTTCAAAAGATACAAAATAAATTAAAAGATCAGCAGTTCCAATGCTTTTGCTTAAGACTCCCACTTGCTCTTATGTGTTCTGCTACACAGACTTGAAAAGTAGAATGAGCATTGGAACAACAATGCAGGTTCCAACCATCAGAATGTCACTGAGGATAATGAAATCTACCTCTTTTGTGGGTTTGAGCCACATGTCCACTGTCTGGTTCAGATTGTTCAGTGCTGTATGATGCAGATTCATATCCCCCATATCCCTGCTTTGCATTTTCTCCAACACATTTCTGAAATATTAGCAAATTCAAATATCTCAGGATAACATGGGAAAAGAAAAAGGAATGTAATTTCCAGATATAAGAGGATGGAAAAGAAATGATGTCAGAAAGTCAAGGTACTGCAATAGTTCACCTTTGAAAACACATCCATTTGATTCTCAAACCCATAAGACCTATCCGCCAGCACAGGAGGATTAGGAATTGATGCAGAAGCATGATGCCTCACACCAAAATCATTAAATGGATAATCAAAGTGTTCAGAGTTATTGCAACAGTCGCAATCCATGCAAACACCACCAGGCGGGACAAAACCAGATCCACTACCTTCAACAATGATTTTCAATGGATGATCAAGATCACGTAACTCCAGAAAAGAATCCGTAGGGGGCCACTGATCCAGAGAATGGTTGCCTTTGTGACTACTAGAGAAATTAAATCCATCTTCATTCATCTCTGCCAGCTTGCCCAGGTCCCCTAAGTCCTTAAAAATATCATTTCCTTCCATAGGGAATGCATCATCCACATTTTGAGCATGGCTGGGTTTATCCACCTGTCAAAAAAACCAAATAAAAATAAATAAATACAAAAATAAAGTAAATATCTGACTTAAAATTGGCTTGGGGCCTAAATATTGGAGGAAAAGAAATGAGTGCCGGCATTTCTAATATAAAACAAAATCTCCAATATGAGTAGAAGACATAAATCAGCAGCCAATGGTTAATCTCCACTGAACCTGTCAATTACAAAAAGGAGGAAAAACAAATATAAAATGAAAAATTTACATCATTTAATCGATTAACACCAGGGACACCCTCTGAAAAACAAAACAAATAATTCATGGCACAAGGCAGCAGTTTATACACCTCATTTTCATGATTCTCGTTGAAAATCATACTGCTATCTTTGTCAAAGGGATCATGATAATAGAAGGGGAAAAAATCCCAACATCGCCTAATGTAACCAGACATGATAAATGCATAAAGTAAGCAGCCAAGAGGAAAGCATATTGAATAACACTCACTGACATGTATCCAAAGAAGACAATGGAAAGTCAATCTTGGAGCAGCTTACCTCATTTTCATCATTCTCATTGAAATCTTCAAACATGTCAAGCATTGACATAAGCTCATTATCATCTGGAAGCTCACAATTATCACCATCTGGAACTGATGGAAGCACCATGTCAGCAGATGGAAGACTTTGAGATGGACCTGAGTTAGATGGAAACCCACTAGGCGTATCCTCAGGGCCAACTGTGTCTCTTAAAATGGAATTGCTTTGGTTGTCATTAAGCACCATTGCAGGCACATCTATGGAAGAAAAAGGTAAAGATTCTATATGATCAGCTTCATCCTCACTGTTCCACTCTTCTTCATTAAATGGTGCACCATATTGGGCACCATTTTTTGGTCCTGGACCACTCTTCTGGAAAATCTTACACAGCACAAACGCATCCTACAACACAAAAGAACAAAGAGAATCAGTTAACATTATAGCCACTACAACTTCTCCCAACGGCCATTTATTTGAATTCAAAATAGGCAACTGAATAAAGCAACATGGAAAGGAGGCCTGATGCATTGTATGATGACTAAGGCTCGTAAGTGCAGCTTTTCCTAAAAGCAATTTCATCAAGGTGATTCACAGCATGTTTAGTTCTCCGGTGAAGCACTTTAGAGAAGAAAATATTTTGGGCTTAAAAGCTCTTTTAAACACTTCAGAACTTTAAATCTTGTTACAACTTACACACTAATTCACAAACTATCTTCAATATAAAATTTCTCAAAGCACTCCATTACCAGGTACTGCTACTTAAAACAGTCCAAAGCATAGTTGTTCATTGGCAAAACATATTGTGTACCATTTTTCCATTTTTATGCATTGTGTGTTGTACCACATATGGTAATTTTTTTTTATATAGTGAAAAATAAATTTAAAAATATATATGCATACATGGGCAGATATATTGGACGCACGAAGTATAGAGTGGTATATAACCAATTTCATCAAAGATAATATGACTTAAAAAGTTAAACTATATCATACTATATTAAGAATACCAAAGTTTTAAAAAGTTCAATTCAACATCATGAGTTTAATGTATAGGTTCATCATAAAATCCACAAAAATAAACTTTTTAATTTTTAGTTCCAAATTTTAATTAGGCATATGCACTTATATGTGGTGTTGATATATGTGCCTTTATGCTTCATCTCCTAGGTTCTATATTTTTATGTTCACCATCATTCCTTTTCAACTGGAAATGAAAAAGAAAAAATCCAGAAAAAAAAAATGTAGTAAGTTAGGTAAGAGTTTTATTCACTGATCACAATCATTTTAAATGTCAACATTCAAACAATTTAAACAAAATTTTTCCATTATTCATTGTAAGAATAAATTTACTTAACTTCCACTTTCACCTTTGAGAACAAGAAAGCAACTTTTCATATAAGATTATTTTAACTCTTTGTTTTAAGATCAATTTCTAACCTTTCTGTAGATGTTAAACAATCAATATACTAATTATTTTAATAAAAAAAAATGAATCTAGGTTCAAGTCCCAATGGGGACAAAATTTACCTATAAAAAAATTTTGAATTTCATTTTTGTTAAAAATTATGAAAAATAGTTGAAAGCATATGTATTATTGTATCACACACCATATTGTGTATCGCATATATATCATAATATACACTTAGGAGACAATATGTATAGTAATACATGTACATTTTCTTTATAAAAAAATGTATTATATCGTGCAGTTTTTAAAAATTATGGTCCCGGTGTGTGCCGAAGTTGTTTTTTATATCTAAATTCATTCTCATGGACCACAAATGCAAGGGAAAGAAGGGCACCAAAAAATGCATACAAATCATGATTGCAAAATTGCTGCCTTAATGTATAAATTTGAGCATGGTACTAGAAGAATAAGCCACTGAAACCAGTCTCTTACCAATGTCAGAAACAAAATAAAGTCCTTGTTTTATTTTTGGAAAATTACAAAGCTTTTTTTTTTTTTTTGATAACCGTGGATGTCCGGGCCAACTCACGCGCACCTCGACTAATCCCATGGGGCCCTGAAGTTAACGACCATGTAAACCTCTAGTGGCCTTGAGGGGACTCGAACTAGTGACCATTGGGGAGCAAACCCAAAGCCGGACCAACTGAACTACCCCTCGGGGTTGGAAAATTACAAAGCTTTTATCAACAAAAGGTCAATTTTCTTTAACCATATGCTAGTAGAAAGAGTTTCAGAAATATCTACTGATCAACACTTTGTTGACTCCAAATGCTTTATTTTGCAGGCATAAATATCAAACAACTTCAGAAGAAAATATTGGCAACACCAACAAGGGCCTACCTCTCTGATGCAGAAGATGAACAAATTAGACAATCAATTGAGTCTAGAAGTATAAGTTACTTGACTAGAAAAATAGTTAAATGAAAATAATCCAATCTTTAAGCAACCAAAAGAACATGAAATCAATCTCAAGCAATGAAAGAACATGTTAAACAAACGAATTCCTTGGGTATGAAGAAGTAAGCATACACACTTTTTTGTGATGCTGAATCCACATACCCATATTTCACGAAATTAGAATGACAGCTATACAAAGAATAAGTTCATAAGAAAAGAGCACCCAGAAATTTCCCAGAAATTTCCATGTATAGCAATGATACCATATTCACAAGGATTGTTTTATTTAATCCAATAAGCAACAATTAAACTAAACAATGCAACATATATTGAAAAATACTGGCCAAACCCTCAAATATGTAGATTGAAAATGTAAAGGCTAACATGTAAGAGACATATTTCTTTCATCAACCATGAAAACCAAAACTCCACATGCACTACAAAGTTATTAAGAAAAAACAAAAACCAAAAAAAAAAAAATAAATAAACAAATAAACACACAAAAATACATGTATAAGTAACATTAACATAGATTTCACACCACTAAAAAATAATAGAAGCTCAATTATTACCTGAACAATTCCTCTGTCAACGAGAACTTTATCTTCGAGTCTATACTCATGCATCACCCAATCTGTTCTGTCCCCTTTTGGTGCCCGACCTTGATGAAAAATCAAAGTTCTTATCTGTCCCACAGTTCGATTCTCATAAACAACTTGTCTATCCTTTCCAGTGGTCTTCCAATATCCAGATTCTGTTGTTCGATTCATTCTACCTCCACTAGCATATTTCCTCGCTCTGGGGCAAAAGAAGTACCATTCTCGATCCCTACTTTTCAAGCAAGATTTATCTAAAGGAACAAAAAAACATACATCAGTAAGAAAGTGGCATGACATAAGTACAGATATTAGCAACCAGATTGAGAATGAATCATAGTAAAAATTAACAATTAAAGCAAGAAATTATTTTACATAGATACCTGGCAGATCCTGTGGAACAAACTTGTATATGTCCAGCTCTGAAATGACTTCAAAAGGCATCTTTTTCCCCATTACCTTCTTCTTGAGATAATACATAACCAATTCGTCATCCATTGGATGAAACCGAAACCCAGGAGGGAGCGATGTTTTTCCCATTATACCCAATATCCAGCTACCAAGTTATGCCCAAATCTGAATATACCCCAATCCAAATGCACAGTCGCTTAAAAATTAGCCACCAAATAGCCAAATCCTTCAGCCAACAATATTGTTTTTCCTTTTTTTTCCGGGAATAAATGATTTTTCAGAGCAAATATTAACTATCTCTATAAACTAAAAAGGGCAGAAATGATAAACGGAGAGCTTATGAATTGCTGTCAGGTCCAGTGCCGAAACAAGAATCTACGCCAACAACACAGCCTACCTCGGCTCGTGAAACCAAAAGCGCGCAGAAGAAACCGCGGGTGTTTCTTGCTGATCAGATCAAAAGACATTTGTTGCACAATAGAAACCCTGTTCCCAACATCATTTGAATCGAGTTACAAACACCTCAAAACCCTAAACAACTACTTCAAACTCAAACATACAGCAAAAGCCAACAAAACCCATCATCTAGACGCCCAAACATATACATATAGACACCAATATAACCCCTTTTCCCCGTCTAGAGACTGAAAAACTGAAAGGGAAATCAATCAAATCAAGCCCACAACTAGCATTTATCAATGACTTGCCGCCCAAGAAACCCAAATAGAGAACAATCAACTGAACCCAACACGAATAGACCAGACACAAACAGTACGTTCCGATTCAAAGACAAACTAAATCACAACAAACCAGCTTAGAGCCCATGATCGACGAGAGTAACAATAAAGATTGACAAACAAAGAGCTCAAAGAAAAACCCTAGCAACACAAACCAACCACAGAAATAGCAAAACAATAGCGGAGAAGAAAGCCTGGAGAGACCAAAAAAACAAAACCCTAGAAATCTTACCCGAGAGAAGAAGGAACCGAGGGGGCGAGAGGCAAAAATCGAGGCTATGAGAGAGAGAAATGAAGAGAAGAGAGTAGAGAAATAGAGGTGGCTATGTCTCACTGCTAATCGGAGGGAAGCGTCTCCTATAATCCAAGGCTTCTGATTGGCTGGCTCTCCTCATAAATCAGAAATTCAATTTCCTTTTCTATTTTTGTTTTATTTCTTGAAGATTCCTTGTGGTAAATGCTTTACCAAACCCTGTTCACACCACTCACTACTCATTCTATGACAAATGTCTTGGATTACTACCACTCTTGTCTTTATTTTTATTTTTAGAAAATTCATGAAAAGTGTATATGAAATTTGACATCATAACAAAATCTTATAAAATAATCATTATTATTATTCTTCCTTTTGTATTAATTAATATATTCAAAATTAATACTTTGTCAAAATTATTAATTGAAGGTACTTCCAAATATTTGATAGTATCAAACTTTATTAGATCATTAATAATTTAATCGTATTTTCCAAATAATTATTATATTTTATTTAATATTATTTTACAAAAATTAAATTTTCTTATCTAGAACCTCATTTTGAGAAGAAAAACAAAAATTGAAAAAGATACTCTTATTTAATTTAATATTGAAAAAAAATTTATTTTCATTCAAGTAAAATTGTGAAAATGTTAAATAAAATAAAATATAAAATAAAGTTGTTTATTATCAAGATAAAACTTCTTTTTTGATAGTTGAATGATTTATTTGTACGTCAAACCAAATCCCTGGATGATATTTAACTATATGTATGTGATTATTATATCCTTGTTTTAATATGCCTCAATATCCTATATCGGATACATTTGATTTTATAATGAGTAATGGATGAGGATGTGAAATGTTAATCTATTTTTCCTTAAGTCTTTCGTATAAAGGTTCGCTAATGATTCTTATATCTTTGAAGTATTCAGAAACATAATTTAAACATCATAAAAATATTTGTAACCGTTTCTTATCCTTAATTTTATTAGGAAATTTATCATTAAAAATAGGTTTTATTTAAATAGGTTTTATCGTTCCTTGATAAATTTTATATCATAAAAATCTAATTTTTGTTTGAAATAATATTATTTTTGAAGCATAACACGTCATTTCATTTTCTTTAATTAAATTGAATTTTTATTTTAAATATATGAAATGTTTTTCTAATGACTCAGAAAATATTAAAACATCATCAATGTAAATAATACTGAATTTGAAATGAGAATTAAAGATGTCATTCATTATATTTTAAAATTTACAAAGGGCATTTTTAAATCCAAAATGTATAATATTCAATTCATAATGACCAAAAGAAACGGTAAAAGTAGTTTTGTATTTATCCTAGTCTTCAACTTGTACTTGCCAAAAAACCCGATTTCATGTCGAATTTTCAATAAGTTATTGCACTATCAAGTCTTTTCAATAAATCTTGTTTATTGGGTATTGGTTATCTAATAATGAATCTATTTCTTGTTTACACAAGTCGAGTTGTGTGATAGTGCAAGTTTTCTGTACTACAACTAAATAAGTAATAAATTTAACTTCCATGGTTAACAATGTTGTGCAAGATCTTACTTTTCCATGAGATGACACCATTATTAAGCAAGAATGTACATCCAAATGTTGATTTGGACTCATCTGGATTACCTACCCAATCAGCATTGGAATAACCCACCAAGCTCAATTCTTTGCCTTGATAATAAAGGGAATAGTCCATAATGCCTTTTAGATACCTAAGAATTCTCTTTACTTCTTTATAATGCATTGTTCTAGGATTTACTTGATGGTGGCTAACCATCCCAATAGTATAGCAAATGTTTGCCCTTGTGCACATTGTAGCATACATTAGACTTCCAACTGCATTGAAGTAAGGAACATTGTTCATTTTCCTATTTTCTTCTGGAGTTTTGCTTAGGTTTTCATTTCTTGCAAATAAAGTGTTAACGAGTTTGCAATCTTGCATATTAAATCGTTCAAGGATTTTCTTAATATAGTGTTTTTGTGAAAAAACTATTAGTTTATTAGAACAATCTCTATGGATCTTTACTTCAAGAATGTAAGATGCTTTTCTCATATCTTTCATTTCAAAAGTAGATGACAACCATCTTTTAATGGTTTGGACAAACTTCAAATCATTTCTAACTATAAGAATATCATCTACGTATAAAGATAATAACACATGTTTATCTTTATGTCGCTTAATATAAACACAATGATCCTTATGAATTATTGTGAAATTATACGAAGTTATTACACAATGAAATCTCAAGTATCATTGTCTGGATGATTGTTTAAAGTCATAAATTGATCAATTTAACTTGCACACTTTGTGTTCCTAGCCTTGAATTATGAAACTTATTATTGTTCCATATAGATTTCTTCATTCAACTCTCCATTAAGGAAAGTTGTCTTAATATCCATTTGGTGTAGCTTTAAATTCATATGAGCTACTATAGCTAGAACAAGGTGAATCGAGGTAAACCTAACTACTGGAGAGAAGGTTTGCTCATTGTCTTCCATTCTAAGTCAAAGATATCCTTGGGTGTTTCTTCATCCTCAAGGGTATTTGATAAATCATTTATGGTGAGAAAATCTTCCATCATGGACTTCCACATAGTACAATTTAAGTTGTTAAGTTTTATCATGGAAGTTAAACTCCTTTCCATTTCCATCCTTTCTCAAAACAAGTTGTAGGGAAACCTGGATCTATCCATTCCCTATACCCGAATTAAGTTAGAAGCATGAAAACTTTTCTAAGCATTTCTCAATCTTATGCACAACGAAAAAATTGCACTTTAAAATAATAACAAGATTTAGAATGTGTAATCGAACACAATATCTCAATTTGGATGTTCCCGAATTAGTTTTACACTATGAAGTTGAAGCATAAAGTATTCAAAGGTCTATACACCCAAGATCTTCCACTCAATCTTGGCACTCCAGGGGTTGGTCTTTGGAAAGGAAAAGACGATGGCTCTCTTTTCTTTGGAAATGGAAATTAAATGACTCTCTTGACCCCTAAGAGGGTATTTATAGGGTTTCCTAATTAGGCTTAAGTGACTTAAAGTCTACCAATGACTTGGATAACTTAATCTAGTCTAAAATGGGTCATAATCGATTAATTAACTTCATAATATTAATCAATTAGTCTAATCCAAAGACTTTGTTCACTAATCCCTATGCAACCTCATGTAATTACCAAAACACCTTTATACACAAAAGTGAACCTAAAGTCAATTCAATCATAATAGATCGTGTCATTAAGGTATATGAGCTTGAGTAGGGACCATTGGGACTTATAGGAGTTCTAACTCCCTCAAAATCTAATTCTGAGTTGATTCAACATCCGACTATAGAAAATCAACTACACTCTAATACTCTATATAAATAACAACGAAATGAAGCTTGAGCTCATGACCTACTATCTACTACATGTAGACTCCCTATAAATTAGTATTTATAATATAATAAGGTAGTGTTATCACCTATCAAGATTACATCTTTAATCCTTAAATTATAGATCTTACTTATTATGTAATCAATTAACATACTCTAACTCTAAAGAGCATATGTTAAATTTCTACTAAAGGAAATGTTACAGTCATAATCTTTTAGGTCACAAGTCCTTTGGATCATCCAAGGGAACACATTGTCTCAAACCTATAAGATATTATGGTGTGTCTATTGAAAATACCTATTATCACTAGCCTTCATCAATAGTGACCCAATCCATAGGGATATATGACTACCTTAAGATCTCATCCATAGGTCAAAGTCTCTTGTCAACTTTGGCACAAACTCAATATCGCATCAAGATTGAGAGTCCATGTAATATAGTAGTTTGGTGAATTATGACAATCAATAATCTTACGTCATGATTCACCATACATTTTGTCCAATGTGTAACAATACATACTAATGCACTCACCATGGAAAATACATCTCAATGGCCAAGACAAGTCATCCCTCTAATTAGGAGGTAGTGCAGTACAATCTCTATTGGATTGCTCAAATTTATGAACTTACTATGAACAACTTATCTACTTTTAAGGAACCAATGAGTTGTATTCTCTATGCAACTCCTAATGCACCCAAGTCATATATAATGTAAAATATATGAGTGTATATTCTTAAACAACTAATTAATGCATATAAGATAATAAATATGAAACTAAGAAGTATAGATAAATACATTTATTAATGAATCTTGATTTATTACATTATATCATGCTTTCTATGACTTAATCCCAACACAAGTATCCTCACTAGAACCAAACTTTGATGCCACTTATTGGGACCTAGGGGATACTTCACTACAATGGGAGATAATTGATTGAAATAGAGGATATGGAATTGATACGAGGGACAAAGAACTACATGAACATAAAACCTAGTTTTTTGCTATACAAATCCAATTTGCTCCACCACAACTACAATAACAACACAACCAAAGCAATAATAACCTAAAAAAATATCAACAAGGTGACATCATATGTAACATGAAAAAAAACCTACTAAAGGAAATGAAAAAACCATGGAGAAATATTCTTCTATTTCAACCAAAAATGGAAATACGAAGTCCTCACTGGCTTCTATAACAATGAAGACTATTGGAAATACACCAATACTTTGAGATGGAAAACCCTCTTCTCAGGAATACAAGGAAGAAAAAAGAGTGTAACATCAAGGGTACCACAATGGTTCAAGCAGTAACCTCCACAAGCAAAGTTGGAAAGAAATCAACCATAATGAACGTCACCTTCAATGCCTTTGAACTCTAGAATGGTGCATCAAGAATCACCCCCCGTTCTCTCTTTTCTTCTTCATAAGTGGGCTCACAATATGCTCTCTCAACCACCAAAAGACAGTGTCACACCCTTTTTTTTTTTGTTATTCTTCAACTAAACAATTGATACTCAAATACAGTATAAGTGCTCTCAAAAATTTAAATGTTGAGTTCTTGCTTGAATTTGTTCAAAAAAGAGGATACGCAAAACCTGTTATAAAGAGTACATCATGTATTAAACTTTGTGACTATTAGTTAACAAAATATGTTTGTTTCACAAAAGAAACTTGTACTACATTAATTTACATATGCCAAAACCCCATTGTTCACTACGGGTAGCCCATACTACAAGTGTACCTGACAAATATTTATATATTGCATCATTCCTACAAAAAGGTTCAGTCATTGATACAAAAGGCAAGGCCTCAAAAGACTTTCAATGCGAGCAAACGACATCCAATCACAGTAAAGCATTGCTTAAGCATTATTTTCTGCATAGGTCTTCTGACCTGCATCTAGAGGTGGAAGGAATAGGGTGAGTTCACAACTCAGTAGGAAAGTTTATAACCATCCTAAGCATACCCTTAAAAACCTTGAATTAAACGTTTAATAACATGCATGATAAACATTTCATAACCATTAACAAATGTGTAATCATGTTAAACATGTATGCAAGTGTTTGTTGGTTTCATCTTTGCTTTTCCTCATCCATCCTTTCACAACTAATAAACTGCTAACCCCCACCAATCTACACATCAGATATCAATGCTCAACAAGATACTTGATCAATATAATAATGACTATTCTGGGACATCACCCAAGGGCAAGTCATACCCCGTGTCTTTTGGGACTCATACCCAAGGGCAAGACCAACCCCGTGTCTTTAGGGACTAAAACCTAGGGGCAGGACCAACCCCATACACCCACATCGGAGTGTCTTCCTCGAGGGCTTTAAGGACTTTCACCCAAGGATCCACGGTCCCACATAAACAATATATCAAATGATAATGTTTGTAGCATCACATAAACACTTCCCATCAATCAATTCTTTGAATATCATCTGTGATAATTCCATATCCTTCTTGTAATGCAACCACACCATGAACCATTTCAATAACACAGAACCATGAATCTTCATACCAATATACGTTCCAATATCATGGTAACATTTTAATGCAATAAACCGAAATGCAATGACACTTTAAAACATTTTATGAAATCATAGAAATAACATGAAATTCCAACAAATGATTCAAGGAAAGAAATCAAATACACCATAGAATAGCATAAAATTTCCTACCTTACACCAGTTTTCCTTTTTGTGTTTCTTCTATGTAGGCGATCTTTGCCTATTACGAGGAACTGAAATGAAACAACATAATTTAGGTTTTCTAACCATTAAAATTTATTCAATTAAAACTTATAAAATTTTCCTTTCTTACTAATTTTTAACAACTTTCTATTATTAATTTTCTTTTTCAAATCTCATATATCCCAATTAATTACCAAACACTAATTCTTTTGATTTTCTTAAAGTCTAACCTATTTTCAAATCCCAAATGTCCAAATAACCTAATTAATCACATGTTCGCTGATCTATTTTTCAATCAAACCAAATTAAATAAAGATTCATGCTGATCTTACTATTAATAAAATACTTCAGCTAAAATACTTTAATCTTTAATTAATTGTAATTTTTAACTAAAACGGGTTTATAACTAATTACACTCAACTTTTACACAAATTTTACCGTTAATTCTTTTCAGCATACCATTAGGAACCAAAATAAACGAAAATTGCAAAATTAAACAACTTGCTTACCTCAAATCTACACTTTCTCTCTCTAGATTCTCTCTCTAACCCAAGTTGCTGCAGGTGAACTGGTGCAAAACGAGCTGCAGCCCCCTCATAAAGGAGTCTCCATGCAGCCAAGCACGAGGTGGTAGGCCACATGGCTGCCACCAATCCACCCAAGTAGGAGGTTGCATTCCACTAACTTTAATTTCCTAATTTTGAATTTTAGTCCTTCAAATTATCAAAAATAAAACCCATAATTGTCCATTAGTCCTTTAGGTTTTCCTAACCCTAATCAGTCCTTAAGAACCTAATAAGCATGCTTAGGTCATTAACTAATCGCACTTAACCTTAATCAAAGTTTAATTCATTATTAAACATGATTAGCACTAAACTAGTTTTAACATCTAATTAAACATGTTTAAAGTTCAGTACTAAGATAATCATTATTGCCTATTTAATTCATTAGTACTAGGTGTTACGGACAGCCCTAGTCATTGCCAAATAATGGGCTTAAAACCCAGCCACCAAACACAGCCAAAACGTGGGCCTAACAAAACTCTCACGGGCTGGAACCCATATGTTTGAGTTAGCCCAACAATTTTTCAACCAATCTTTACTAAACCTGGTGCATTTGGCTGTTCTCCAGCTGAAGCACAAGGGCCTCCTACTCATACATCACACTTCTCAACTTCATTCCTGGATTTTGTCGTAAACCTCTACCTCATAGCTTGCAGCTTTCTTTCATCACTTCTTTTCTGATAAGCTATTTTTGACCCTGGGTGTCTGCAATCTTGACTTAAATTATGCAGACATTAGTGGAGAGCCTGGGCGTAATTAAATGTTTTTAACCTTTAGAAAAGCCTCACCTTTTCCAAGTTCCAAACATCCTTACAAGAATCACATAGATGTTGCCCCTTTCCATGTCTAGATTAGATATGACTATGACAATTCTAGTTCCAAAATGAAACCAACGGTTAATAGTAGTTGTTACATAACCAAAAAGGGAAAGGAAAAAAGAAAAAACCTACAAGATGGAACAATCCCTCTACACCATAGCTAAGTGAGTGACTTACCAGAGCAAAGAAAAAAGCAGCACATTTAACACCAGATTACAGTATCACAAGCCAAAACATTACCTAGGGTTGGTGCACCCTAGCAATTGTTATTATGAAAATAGTGATCCTGGGCTTTGAAAAAATTCTCCCTAAAGGAACAGTAAGACTTCACTGCATGTAACTCAGTACATCTCCCCAAGCCAAACCAAATTATTGACTACCTACCACTTGAGTAAGGTGTACAAAAGGTATTGGAAACAAATGCCAACAAACTTCTGATTTTTATATATGATGAGTATTAGAATGAACAATTGCACTGTAAAAGAAACTGAAATCAATAATATATTATACACAATACAATCATATCCTTTTTCCAAGGGCTTTGCTAACACCAATAACAACTTAAAAATGTATGGAAGAATCATGCTTCAGGAACACACGTGCATGATCAAGGGGCTGAGACCACAGAAAGAAACAACAGGCAACCTTTCCTGTGGTGGAGTTATCCATGCCTTTTGTCTGAAGAAGAGATTGACTTTGTACAGAGTCAAAAATGCTTTTCTACTTCAGATCACTAGCCTGCAACACATCATCTGATAAACATAGTCTCCAAAATCACTCCGTGTTCGATCTGCTGTCTCCCTCGAAATCACTCTTTACAGTGTGCCATTTGATGATGGGTAGAAAGAGGGTTGTATATCTCCTTCAAGTTGAATCAAGGTATAACCCACAAGCCAGCAGAGTTCCATATTACATGAGACAAGAAATGGAAACAGGGGAAAGACCAAAAAAAAATAAAAATGGAAAGACTCTGCTGAGGTAAATCTAGCCTGGAGACTCCCAATGAGTGTTTCTGCCGATACAATTACAAATTCCTCACACTGAGAAAAAACAGGCCACAAACTTTTTTAATCCTTTTCACCTCAAAAGAAAAAAAATCTTTGAAGCCATCCCATAGTGAAACCCACTGGTCTTCTATCACAGTGATTTACAAATGCAATGTTGATTGAAGTGCTTCACTTCACTGAGTAGGCCTTGTCAACAGGACCATGTAACCAACAATTGAACCTAATCTCACAAGATCCCGTTTAAAACCCTCTGATAATAATCATACTGCCGTGTCCGCCATGCATCTAAGCTGCTGCTGATCAGGGAGAGCACCAAAGATACACATTGCTGCTAGAAATCAAGAAATACTGTCAATGACCATCATCTCAAAAATATATTAGCTAATACTAAAATGATGATAAAATTAAAATCAAACCTCTTCTGTTAAACTCAGATGGAATCGTTTCCTTAAGTTTTGTATTGTCCGGGGACCACCTTTGAAGCATGGGAAACCAGAATCCTGATCCAAACATAAAAAAGAGTAGCCTGAGCCAACAGTTCATTCTAGAAACATTCATTCAATCTTCTTTCTACCAGAATTGAGATGACAAAAGTAGTGTGACTCCACTACTCTTTCTTACACTCAAACACAGACACTGTTACAATCTGTGGGGATCCAAATGAGGTGTAAGCATCACTCCTTGAGGCTACCTAGGATGGCAATGAGGCTGATACAGGACCATTGACCCTTCCTTTCACTGTTTAAAATAAAAAATAACTCCTTTCTTTAATCCGATGGGTGGAATAGGACTGGGTTAGAAAAAATGATGGGGGTGGGGCAAGCCCTCAATATAATCTCATTTATTACAGTGGACAAAGGTTTAACTTCTGTTTAAACCATGCATTTAATATCTATATATCCCATCAGAAAAGCCTTTATATGTTAACAAAACAATGCCAAAGCCAATTTAGCAAGCTCTTTATGGAGAAGCTGGATGCTCTACAACATTTCAACATGTACACTTGATTTTACACAGAAACAAATCAACAATGGAAGAAAATCCAAATATATAGCTTTTCAGCATCATAAGGCAACATCAGCAGTTGCTTTTCATAGTTGAGAGTCAGTGCCTTTGACTTGAATCACATATCAAAATATATTAGTGAAAATTTCCTATAAGAAAGAACTCCTTCAAACATTTCCACCTGTTAGGCTCTTCAAGAGAATGGTAGCAATTTTTAAAGATAAAAATTATGTTTCCAATATTTTGATAGGTAAAGCAAGAGAATATTACAAAAAGTAAACGCCAATAGAGTACCCCAAAGTACACTGGAAGTATATAACAAACACTTTTTTCGTTCAAAACTTAATCCATGCTCAAAAATTACAAAGAAAAGTGTGTTTCAGTTCTTAGTTAGAATGCTTCTCGTTTTTAGATGACCTTTTGTTCCTTTCCTTCCAAACAGTCCAATAGATGCATAAGGAGCAACTCGCCACACCTTTTTCCGTTTATACCCATAAAAGAGTCATTTCATCCTAAAAGGGTCTATCTGACCAATGAGGGTAGCACCCATGACATGCCAAATAGGAAAACCAACAATTACCATAAACTCTTGTTTTGACATAGTGAATAAGGATGTGATTAATAAACTCTTCTTCGAAATGACAAAGGAAACATTTATTTTCCAAAGAGAACCCCTTCCTTTGTAATTAATCCAAAGTTAATACCTTTCCCTACATTGCCTCCTAAGCAAAAGAACTCACCTTTGGTGGCACCCAAGAATTCCAAATAATGCTTGTGGGGAAAGATTTTGAACTCCTCGTCTCCAAAATAGAGTAAAGGGCTTTGATAGAAAACTTATCGCTCTTTGGCTCTGTCCAAATCACCTTATCTTCCTCTTATTCTAAAAAAAAAAAAACTCATCCACATTTTCCACCTTCCATCATTGAAAAAACATAGAGAAGCAAGGAGTCCAACAACTTCCTTCATCTTATTAGTGATTACCCACTGAGAAGGAAACCCTACTGCTCAAAAGAACTCAATCCTTCTTAGTGGCTTTTCATAACCCTACCTTGTACCCTTCTCTCACTTCTCGGGTGTGCTACCCCCTTCTTCTCCATTCTTCAAACTTATAACTTGCTTCCAAAAGGGCCTCCTTTCATCAGTAAAACATTAACTCCATTTACAAATCAAGTTGAGAGACACCTAAACCACCCATCACCCTCCTCCTCTTTCATTTTTTTTGAATAAGAGCCCCATCTCCCCAAAGGAAATTCCTTTGAATTTACTCTAACCTCACCCTGACTATGCTTGGCATGCAAAATAAAGGGGCACCCCATCCCCCATTGCCACATATTTAAACGGGGCACTGAATGGAAGACCTAAGAAGATGGAAGCACACCCACCTTGCAACCAAACTCTAGTGCCAACTTTTCTAAATTCTTCCCCTTCTCCACTGTAATTAGCTTGCTTTTATCCAGATTAATTCTTAGTTTTGAAATGACCTCAAACCACATAAGTAGTCAGCTCAAATAAGTCAATTGGTCCTGAGAAGCCTCATAAAGACAATGTTATCATCAACAAACAACGGATGAGAAACTTCAACCCTTGCATAACCTCTGTCCCTCACCTGATAACCTGGTAAGAAACCGTCATCCTTAGCCCTCTTGAGAAGGCAACTGAGAGCCTCAATAGTAAGATCTAATAAATAAGGCAAGAAGGGATCCCCATGTCTCAATCCCCTAGAGTTGTGAAAATAACCCAACGGGGCACCATTAACAAAAATAAAGAACCTTGCTATAGATATGCATCATTTAATCCATTTGATCCACTTATCACCCCAACCCATCTTATCTAAAACTAAGAGCAGAAAATCCTAATCAACATGATCATAAGCCTTCTCAATATCAAGCTTACAAAGAACTCCACACTCATTGTTTTTCAATATCAAGTCAATGGCCACATTAGCAATAAGAATTGCATCCATTGGTCTTCCCTCCACAAAGGCATTTTGGGAATTAGAAACCACTTTACCCACCACCTTCTTTAGTCCATTGACTAACACTTTAGCCAACATCTTATGAAGGCCACCCACCACTAATAGGCCTACAACCCCTAAGGTCTTTCGCTTCCCCTTTTTAAGGAATTAAAATAAATAACATTGCATCCAGGCTCTTTACAAATCTACCCTACTTGCGAAACTCTCTGGAAAAGCCCATCACCTCTTCCTTCACAAAATTATGTTTTGAATATTAAAAAGCAGTGAGATGATAAAAGGTGAAGGGTGGGGGTGGGGTGGTGAAGGGCCATTCCAAGCATGGATCCAAGATGTGTTGTGAACTTGATTACCATGCCTATCCCTGTACTGCTGCTAGGTACCCATCCCTATTCCAAGTAGAGGGGAGGGTTACACGGTACAAGCATCTCCTTGCCATCCTTGTTGGCATCTAGAGCATGTACCTTCATAAGCACACAAAAGGATAATTTTATCCAAACCATTTAAAATTTTCATTTGTTTTTTTTTTTTTTTCATTCCTTATAAGCATTCTTCTCAGGACCTATGCTAATGAAGATAGCGAAATATTTTTCCACAATCAGACTGCATGTTGGAGTTAAACTCAGTAATTTCCATTAGAGCATCTCCAGCATGGTAATAAAGCATTAAGGTCTACACATCACATGGGGCGTCTCAATGCCTTGGCTGCTGTCAAAATTCATGTTTAAAATATGACTGGTTGCCACACCAATGCAGTCCTGTGCTAGGCACTTCTTAAAGTTTCCATATGTTCATCTATGCTTTCAAGCTAAAAGATCACCTGATTTTTGTAAGTGAGATATCACCTCAACAGATAAATTCATTTAGAATCATCAGTGATATCAATTAAAAGATGATAAATGTCATATACAAACTAGCCCAGAAAAAACAGTACACTACTGTTGCAATAAAAAGATCCTATAAATTTGTGGTTGAACCTTCCATTAAATGTATTTCGAGGTTGAATATTAGAATTGAATTTGTGAAACCTTCTTCTCATTTTCTTCTCAATGAGTACCATAGTTTGAATTCAAATGAATGGAAAAAAAAAATGCATAGTTTAAGAATAGAAATACATCATTCTATTGGCTACATCTTTTTTAAGATGTAAAATATTGGCGCAAAACTGTGGATAAAATTTCAAAAAAGGAGAAATTAGACATGTTTTAATCAAATAGGTATTGGCCAGCAGAAACTTATTAAAGGGAGTTTCAACTACCAAGGCATCACCTAATTACCTAGACTAAACTATTATTTTTAGTTGGACCGACGTGGGTGTGACTGCCAACTTAGTGGCCTGCCAACTTTCATGATAAGGTTCCATAACGTAATAGATGACAATTTAGTTGATATTGAAAAATACTACGTACAGAGAAATGTCGCTAGTTGCTTACCTGCAACATTTCAACAAGAAGAATAATGCGCTCTGCATGCTTACGGCATGTTAGAAAACCTTGAATGCATAGAACCTGAATGCATGGGGCAACAATCAAGAGATAATTTAGCGTTGAAGATATGACAAGGCCATCCGAAGATTGAACTAGTCAAAAGAGTAAGAATTTAGTACTTTAAAATAGTCAAAGAACTCGCTTGGAACTCCCTCAGCATCAGAATCCATGACCTACCACAAGTTCATGTCTTGATCAGTTCAGGATCAATTGAGGAACAAAGATGCAAGCATATCATAATGAAACTTAACAAACTCAATATAGAAAGAAGCTTAAACCTACAAGCTGTAATATATTAGTATATTACCTCAAGAAGTTCCCGAGTTAATTTAAATGGTGCACTCTCAAAATTCACACCACCAGGTGAGTTGGAGAGCATGAAGCCAAAATCAATATGTATTATATGACCTTCTTCATCCATCAACAAGTTCCCATTGTGCCGATCCTTCACCTAGCGACCAGAAGAGGAGGATGAAAAGGCAAATATATGTTAAACCAACTCACCAAACTGGTATATACTACAGATAATCCGGGGTCATTGACCAACTAATTCACTGATAAAGTGAATAATGAAACTGAGTTGTAATGAGTTATAATTCATCTTTGAACAAAATCTGTTGATCAAAGTTTTATTGGCCAATAGACAGAACATATAAATAAATGCGCCTAAAAAAAAGGGGGCACAACCCTTGTACACAGGATGTATGATACAAAGTGCACAAAGGAAAAAGGAAAGAAAAAAAAGAAAACAAAAGGGCCAAACATAACTGCCCTCGACTGGGATGTCTTTCACCAGTCAGTTTGCAGTTATCATTAATATGATGGTAACGGATGGAATATGGCTTCTAAAGGTGGCTGATGAGTAAACTTTTTCTCCTTCTTGTTTACTATTATGGTTAATGTAACTCAGAACGATGATCTGTAGGCTGAAGAGTGTGGTCTAGCGAGAGGTTTTAGATTGGAAGGGATAGAGTGAATTTTCCATTTGCAATTTGCAAATGACATCATTTGTTTTGCTTAGTGCCAATGAAGAGCATATTTATAAGCTTAAGCTCATTTTTTAACTTCCTGTGGTGGTGCCCAACCTAAAGATCAGCATAAATAACAGTACAGTCTCACTTCATTGGTGCAGATGAGTGGCCCTTATCTATTTAGGTCTCTCCTTGGGAGTCCTGGATCTGCACATGTATACAATCCACAACTAAAGAAAGCTTCTAAATGGCTACATGGGTGGAAAAGAGTTTACCTGTCCTTAAGGGTTAGGAGTAATTTACAGATCTATCTAGCACAACCTACTACCCTTGCATCTCTAAACTCCCAGTAACCCCTAGAGTAAAGTTGGAGGGGACTTTCCATGGTCAGAGAAACCTCTTGATTGGGTGGTTTAAAGTTTAACTTCTGGGTTTGAGGGGGGACTTTTATGACGACTTCCTCATTAGCAAGTGGTTTCACAAGGAACATATTCCTTATTGCATCAAGTGGTTAGAAGCATTTGTTTGCAAAGTAATGGGCGGATTGCCAACTTTTTGTCGTCCAATTTGCACCAATGTCCCAAGGAACATA